>NC_044495.1:13914710-14267210 GCF_902362185.1 Chanos chanos
TGTTTGCCTGTGAGTCTGTGTAGGGTAGGGTGAGCTGGGTTAGTGATTGGAAAATTGCAAGGACATTTCTGAAGCTGTTTTGTGCATGGACGCGCAGTCTTTGGCCTGATGCTGCTTTGCAGGCGGCTTTAATCTACTCAGAAGAACAGAAGAATGGGACAGTGATTTTCTCCAATCACTTGAGTGGGACGTTGCTCTTCCTACCTGTAGCAGTTAAAAAGTGTCCAAGGCTAAAATCTGAAGAGGAATAGTCTCGATGGGGTGGGGGTTGTGAACTCAATTTGAACAGATTGTGTCTTGTAATTCGTTGTGACACAAATATTGAGGAAGGAGAGAAGAACATGCCCAAACTACATGGCATATATTTAACAGCCAAGAGCAACTGCTCTTACATTTGTATTTCGTGTATAAGATATTGGTTCATGTTTTGAAACACTGGATCATCAAACATTGCTTTTCTCCACTTGGTGTTGAACCATTAGTGGAAGGAACTATTTACAGCTTTTTTAAATTGCTAACAAACGTCGGTGAATACTGAAGCCACTTTTTCAAAACTCTCCATACACTCTGCATTACCAACATACATCTTGGCCAAACAATTAATCTCACCTCCAAAACTCACTCAAACCACCAAAACACTTCATATATGTCTAAAAATAGGGTCGCTCAACCATAGCACTGACAGCAATTCCCTCTCAGAAAGCATATACTGTCACTCATAACACACTGACCTAAAAACACTAAGAACAGGGAGCATTACATAAATGATGAACTTTTATCTTTGAAGTTTGAATGATTTTTCACATAAATCAGTACAGAATAAGACCCTTTCAGTTTTTTGACTGTATTAAAGTATATGTAACAAGAATGAATCAGAAATGCAGCAATTTGTTTCAATATCCTTTATTTTTTTCTATATATTTGTGTATAGGCATTTACTTGTGAAAAAGTAAAGTTGAAGCAAATTCCTGAAATTCCAGCAATAATTCCTGCAATAATAATTACAAAAATGAAAAAAAAAAAACAGTGATTCATGCTGTACAGTACTGTCAGGGTTCATACGATCCAATTCTGTTTGAACCAGTTACACACTGCTGTACTCAACCTAAAACACTTTTAACATTTTTGCTTTTCTAATGATACATTCTAGGTTTGATTTTACATTTTTTTACGATTGCTTAAGCATGATTTTGAAAACAGGGCTCATTTTGTCAAGACACTACACTCAATTCACACAACCACACACACAAGTGGCAGAACACCTCAGATCTTTTGCAGAATGAAACAGTTCATTCAAAACTATGCAATAATTTATAAAAAAAACCCCGGTTTTATCACCGTATGGAACACACATGGTTCATACGATCCGATTCTCTTTGAGCCAGTTACACACTGCTGTGCTCAATCTAAAACACTTTTAACAAATTTTACTTTTCTAATGATATAGCCTGGGTTTCATTCTTTTCAGAGATATTGTTAGAGTAAAGTACATGAATATATTGACCAAACACAACAAACAAGACCAGTACTGCACACTGATGGAAATATTTATTTTTCTCCACATTGAAAATCAGTCAATTCAGCCATGTATTTCCAAAGGTTGCCTTTTGCACTGAAAATCAGAACAGGACATATTTTAAATAGGATATAGTACATACCATAAACACGGCAAAAACATTTGTGGAGACAAAAAAGAAAGCATGACTTGAAAAGAAAAAGAAAACAAAAACCCTAAGCATCATCTCTTCACCTAGCTGGATCTGGCCATAGCACTTCATCCACATCACAGGCTATACCCTCTCTCGCCTCTCTCAGTGTCAGCCCATGGTTTACAACATGGTCAACCAATGTTGCTCGAATCTCATCTGATAAACTTGGTCCTCATGGTCTTTGTCCACATCCTCCTCCAGGTCTACATCTACCCCCCCCCCCCCCCCCCCATCACTCTTCCTCCACAGGCTCCCCCTCTCATCCTCACTCTCCCTCTTCCTCTTACTGCCACGTAGCCTTCCGTTTTTGTTGAAGACAGTACTCACCTGTTGCCTTTTTTATAGTGCTTACGCCTGTCTGGTGAGTTTACAATAAGCACCTAAGTGTCTGCACACCTGAAGGCTGTGTTCAATCAATTGGTTCATAGGTGTGGTATTTTGAAAGGCAGTGCCTTGACATGGCAAAGCAGTGACATCATGTTGGATTTCTGTGTCTAATGTAGAAAGGTGTGGGTAGTGTTTTGCAAAACGCTGTGTGTAGTGTTTTGTGTGAAAGCAATGGAAAATTATTCACAGTTTGGTCCACATAGACTTCTGTGAATTTACCAGACAGAAAAATTGACTGACAATAATATTTGCATGTGATCTCAGAACAAATTCTGCTTTGTGTGTTTTCTTTGAGTGATGGTTATTAGGGCTGAAAGGGATGTTGGTAGTGTATGTGTATTGCTAAAAATACCTGTTGCAGACACAGGGAGTGATGATAATTATGGTGGACTATTTCTCTCTCTCCAATTGTGAGTGTGCGTGTGTTTGCTTGCGCGCGCATGTGTGTCTATGTGTGCGTGTGTGTGTGTGATTATAATTGGAAGGCCAAGAAGAGTGACACAAGGGCCTTGTCAACGGTCCTCCTTCAGTGCTAATGTCAATTAAGGCCTTTAAGGCCTGACTGATTGACCTAGTGTGTGTGTGTGTGTGTGTGTGTGTGTGTAGGGAAAGTTCAAGTATGCACATGAGTGAGTGAAGTAAGAAACGCAGATTTTGACAGAAAGAGAGAGAGAGAGAGAGAGAGAGAGGGAGAGAGAGAGAGAGAGAGAGAGTGAGAGAAAGAGAGTGGGAGATTTTTTTCCTCACAAATCTCCATTCACAAACATTCAACATGATCGGACTACTGAAGGAAGAAAGGGGATAAAAGAAAAAAAAATGAAAACCATCCGTTTCCCTTTGAGAGGACCTGTTTTACATTCTTTACATGTGCGTATGGTATGTATATCTGTTAACTGTTTGTATGGTTTAAGTGCGTGTTCATTTATGCATGACATCTTAGATAAGTCAGGAAGAGACTTTGCAGAGAGCATAGCCATGCTTTTCTCTACCCTTCAGTCTCTCTATTCTTTTTATTCTTTCTTTCCTTCTCTTTTGTTTTATCCCTCCTCACTTTCTCTCCTCCCACCGTTTCTTTATTGCCTTGCATTTCTCTCTCTAGCTCTCTCTCTCTCTCTCTCTCTCTCTCCGTTGGCCCTCTGCCTGCTCTTCCGCTAACCCCTATGTTCGCAAATCACTTCTTCCTGTGTCAGCAGGTAAATTGTTTTGTCCTTTCATTCCCCGATTTCATTACCTTGTGTAAATTAAGCGATATGTCGTCCATCGGTGCGAGCCACAGCCTCTCCCGGCACTGGCACGCCAAAATCATGAGATTTGGCATAATAAATGAAGACAAACTGGTGCGGGGTACTGTGCTCTCTCTCTCTCTCTCTCTCTCTCTCTCTTTCTCTCTTTTTCTCTCTCTCTCTCTTGTTCCACACTGCCTTGTTTTCATTATTCGCTTAACTTGCTGGAGAAAATGACTTAACCCTGACCCATGCATTACGTCTCATATTCACTCCAGATAAAAGCCTTTTTACAGCGAGCCTCCCCTTCCTCCCACATGCAGTTATATATATATATATATATATATATATATATATATATATATATATATATATATATATATATATATATATATATAGCCGAAGAGGCTGCTTCTCTCTTTCTGTCACTTTTCCAATCTCAGGCCACCCTCACCACACGTCATTAAACATGTCGCGCCTTCCTGTATTTGTCCATCCGTCCTTCCGTTTACATAAAAGCTGGCAGCATTATTCTGGGCTTTGATGGCGTCCACTCATTTTTCCCCCCCTATAGAGGGTTTGATTGGAAGAAATATTGCCAGATTGCTGGCCCTATCTCCTCTCTTCTCTTTTACTCTCTCTCTCTCTTTCTCACTCTCTCTCTCTCCCTCTCTCTTTCTCTCTCTCTCTCTCCCTCCTCTTGTGGAATCACGCAGGCAGTCGATGAAATAGTGTTCCCCCAGCAAGAATAATAAAAACAGACTTGTGCATTACAGGACCCTCTCAATCTGCCAGCCTAAGCGAGACCCTACCCCCCTCCTCTCTCATCCTCACCCCACAAACACCCCTCCTTCACAGGCCCCTCTTTCTCTCCCCACCCTGACAGATTTTTATAGTTATCCCAACAGATAAATGGAAAATGGTGACCAGGTTGGGTGGGGGGTTTGGGGAAACACTGCACAGGGCACAGGCAGAGCCATTATCACCTGGTTGGGTGCTCACAGATGTAGTGGTGGAAAAAAAAAGAACCTAATTCACTGTCAGTCTCAGCAAATCACACAAAACACACAAAGAACAAAACACATAAAACACAGTGGAGCAAACCATGAAGTACACCAAACAAAGCAGAGAATAACACAAAAACTACACAAAGAAAATGAAGCGCATAAAATCCATAAGAGTAAAAGACACAAAACAAATAAAATACATTAAACATAAAGTGATGTGGACACACAAACTCTCACAATTATTTTTTTTTTTAAACTGCATGCACACACACAAACACACACACATGCACACATACAGACAGACACATGCACACGCACCCGCACACCAACACACACACACGCGCGCGCACACACACACACACGCGCGCACACACACCACTGAATTAACAGATCAAACCTGTTTTTCTTAGACCAGCGTTGACATCTCTCCCAGGCCTCCTGGCCCAAAACAATGCGCTAGGTGTCTCCAGGCAGTTTAGATCAAACACAAGCACGGTATCATCTCTTTGACAACAACAACAAAAATGAGACAATAACACCCTGGCCTCATTCAGAGCAGGCCTTTGTTTGTTCATTATTGTGTTGCTGTCTGCTGATGTCCACAGGGAGCTAGAAAGCCCAGTCTTGTGAATCCTGATGTCAGAGCAAACATCCCTGTATTTCCTCCTAAATATCTAAAGCCAGTGGACTCTTTTGGTGGTTTCACATACCAAACAAATTCTTCAGTGTTCATTCAACACTTAAAAGTTTTCTATTGTCTCTTACTATTCATACTATCAGTGTAAGACACTAGTAACACTCTCAGAACAAATTTACTGCTGGAATATTAAAATCAAAATGGCTCCAGCTTTTGTGGTACTTACTTGTGTGTGTGTGTGTGTGTGTGTGTACTTCATTAGTCAATGTCCTCACACACCCTGGAGTTGGAAGAAGGCAAAGAAAAACTCATCAGAAAACTTTTAATTTCAGGCTGTTGATATTTCAATTGTCCACTCTGGACCTATCATATCAGCGCTACCACCCTGTCCTGCTGTAAACATGAAAGAATTAACTGTGCAAACAGTGAAAACAACCAGCAAGACAATTCAGAACGAGAGTTTAGTGCAAAAGAATTTAAAAAGGAAAAAAATAGCCACATATTCGCCTCATTTTTTTTACAGTACAAAAGTTTTGCAAGGTCGTTGGAAGAGTCATATATAGCAACACAATACCCGCATACCAATATGCCCCACTCGCTTTCACTAGTCGCGGCACTGCAGCTCTTTAAAAGCTATCATTATTACCATACAAATAGACAGATCTATTTAACAACCAGCTCTTTTATCGCATAACACTCATTCTTTAGTGTTGCGTCTTGAAAGGCATTGAAATGCGCCGGCTCCTTTTCTTGCTAGGGAACGTCTCAGAATTGATAAAGGCTCCCGAAGCAATAGATGGAGCAAGGCTGACATCTTCTTAAGAGCCGATAGGAGAGCCAAATCAAATGGGATGGAGCAGTCACTCTGTGTGCAGATAGGTAGTTCATTTCTGCCGGCTGTGCGTTGCCATCCCCTGTGACTCCCTGCCCGGGGAAGATAGCTCACTCGGACTTCATTCATTATTCCAATCCCCGGCTCTCTGCTCGCTTCTAAATGCTCCCTTTTTTGTTTTACGCCATACTGCATTTCCGTTCCATTTTGATGAGAATCTTTAAATTTTGGCTTTCAAGACCAATGCGCATTATCGCTTGTCTTTTTTTTTGTGTGTGTATTGGAGAGGTGAAAATCAATTATTTTTTTGTGAAATCCTAATTGATTGCAGATGAATGGGTTAGAGTTGTGGTTTGAAACAATGGATCCCGGGTTAGCTCAGTTAAATGTTTTTCTCCCCCCTTGAGGTAAGACGTGTGGTTTGGGTTCTAATATTTTTTTTTTTTTCAGCCAAGAACTTTGACTACACTTGCTGCTTCATTAATGTGTGCCACACCCAGAGTACTCACACTCACAACAGTAACTGGTGTGGAACCTGCTCATATGTCAAAAACGCATATAATTCAAACCTACTTAATATCAAAATATTAGGCGATGAGGGTTTGGCCAGGTGACCACTTGTAGGTGAAGAAGAATTCTTAACTTTCACAAATCTCATAAAATCATGGACTGTGAGCAGTTAATAGCCTGATGTGAAATGCTAATAATTCATGTGAAATATTTTTGATGTAGTTTTAACATTTTAGTTGGTGTATTTGTGTACATTTTTGTATGACTCAGCCACAGAGAAAAGAAAACACAGTGACTCTACTAGAAATTAAACCCACATTCCTCAGAATTCTCATTAAACAGGATAAGAGTATAAAAAGAATCACCTGAGACATCAGGTTTTTTATTTTAACTGATTCATTCATCACGCTTCCATTTTAGTTTTCCATCTGGAAGTGAGGAGAAAACCACTTTACCTTGCCATGTTACACAAATTCTAATCAAAACTATTTGTACAATATTTACTTTTTTTGTGGAGGGCTTGATGAACAGAAGAATTACATGGAAAATACAGGGAAAACCCTTTATCATCAGTTAAGAGACAGATAATGTGGAATAAAGAAAGTAGTGCAACCATAGAAACAATTAGTGATACTCTGAACAGCCCTGCCAGAATAAATTTAAACATACATCTTATGAGGTTTTCAAATGACTGATTATAGCCCTTGAAAAAGAACTGTTCTTTTTTTTTTTTTAATTTTTAAAATACGTTTTATTCTATATTCTATATGTGTTGTGTTTTATATATATGTATATATACTTTTATATATATATATATATATGTTTTCAGTTTCAGTCAGTTCCCTCTCTCTGGATGCCCTGACTTGCATAGAACAATAGGGGCCCAGGAGCCTGTGTGTCCCTGGGGCCTAAGTGAGCTGAAGCCTTGGGGCCTGAGTGCTGGGAGAGGCACACAGCACAGCGAAATGTGGAGGGGACAGATAAGAGTTCAGTGGCTCACTGAGGCCCACTCCCTGGAGCCTGAAGGGAAAATTTGCAGTTATTAAGAGGAGGAAGATGAGAAAGATTAAAATGGCTTTTGTGTTAGCTTTCAGTGGGCTCCCATTTTCTCTTTTTTTTTCTGTTTTTGGGCCTACTTCATCTCTGTGATGAAAGAAGCTACAAATTACTTTTCCTTCCTGTTCTACAGACAGACAGATGGGTATATTTCTGTCAGTTCATACACTAGAACTCTGAAACCAAGAGAAAGCAGTGTTAATACATCTGAAATTGATAGTATTGTGCATTAGAGGAAAGATTAATCTGACAAATGCTGGTTTTGAATGTGTTTGAAATGAAACATTTAAAAAATAAAAGCCTTAGGTTTGAATCTAACCAATGATTTCTTGAGAGGTCATCTGCTTCTGTTTCCTATTTCTGCAGGTGATCTGGTGAGAATATCTTTTTACAGGTCTAAGGTATTTGAGGCCATACTGCAAACTGCTCCGTTTCCTCGTTTCTTTTCTTTTTTTTTTTTTTTTTGATACCGAGAGGGGCGGATGTCAAGACCGTTGCGGGGCGGAAGTGCTTCCTGTGTTTTCACAGGCGAAACCTGAAATAAAAGCAAGAACTGCGACTGGTGAGTGGAGATAACAGTTACAATGTGCTAACTTAATATGAACTTGAACATCCTATTTCGAACAGGGAACATGATTCTGAGAGCATTTTCATTAAGCCAACTGAACTGTTTTTGATTTTATGACATTGTTTTGACCCACTGTACGGATATACAGGTGATACTTTGTTGTTGCATTCATGTCTGTGCACGTTGTTCTCGGATCAAAGCGTGCGTTACTTTTATCAGAGACAAAACGAATGCGTTTACAAATGGAGCGTCTTTTGGATCACGTCGTGCTAATGTACATGAACTTGTCACGTTTCGAGATCTTGTTTTTCCCC
Source organism: Chanos chanos (assembly GCF_902362185.1). Taxonomy (NCBI): domain Eukaryota; kingdom Metazoa; phylum Chordata; class Actinopteri; order Gonorynchiformes; family Chanidae; genus Chanos; species Chanos chanos. The sequence continues at coordinate 13,922,954 of NC_044495.1, forward strand.
ATGATGTTTGCATCTAATAGTCACGCCTGTCCTGCTTAAGTCGACTTATATGACATATATTTCGAGTGTACTTTTCATAATGTGACGTTTTAGCGAACGTTTACTTGCGTGCAGCATATCTAGTTACGGTTCTTGAAGGGCAAGTAGGTTATGTAATCCTGATGCGGCGTGCCTGCTATTGTTTTGCTCTCTGGTTGGGGACCAGTGACGTCATTTTCAGATGACGATCACAAGGCTGCAAGCCCATTGCAATTCGTGTACAGCAGTTTGTTATTGAGGGTAATAACAAAAACTGTGAATGACGAATAACAGTTAATACCATACTTTACGTTTTCCCTCTATATTCAACTGGACATGAATAAAAATGGAAACCCAAGGTTATGTGAGCCCCAAACAGCAAATACAACTCAAACTGAAGGCAGCTGTATTATCTCACTTTATGATGATCAGTTTGAGAATGTGATGTAAGTTATGTATGATATATTTAAGATGATACATTTAAGATTTAGGTATTTATCTGCATTACCTGTCCTCACTTGGACTCTGTGACTGTCTGGTGGTCAAGATATGCTAACATTTGTCTAACCGAACAGTATGGGTATCCATAGATTCACTGTCCCTTACTTGAAGTATAAGTCTTTCCTTATCCTTTTCAGCAGTTCTATCCAGGATTCAGAGAGGGGTGTGCTAAGCAGCTGGATTTTTCATTAATGTGGTTGGCATCAAATCAGTTGTCAGTTTTGTACAATTTAAACATTCCCACCACTTTCTCCTTCTGGGCAGTTTTATCCAACTATCTAGAAAATCATGCTTTGTGGTGTGCTTCTCAGATGAGTGAGGAAGAAAATGGTAACAAATTAGCAAATAATAATAATTTTCAAGTTGATTTGATGACAAGGCTGTCAGAGTTGAGGTAATCCCCTTTTGCCTATTCCACCCCCTGCTCTCCCCAGTCCCAGTGTTCCAGAGATGGAGGAACTGGTTCAGGACTTGGTGTCAGCCCTGGAGCAAACCTCAGAGCATGCACCGCTAGATCAGCTGTGGGAGGAGATGATCCTGAGCCCCCTGCAACAGCGCAGGCAGATTCGACGCAGGAGGGGCCGCAAACGCCACTGTGACTTCTCCCTTCACCTCCCCAAACACCCGCATTGCCTCAGCGAAGCCTCTGAATCTAGTCTGGATGAGACTGCTGGCAGGAACCACTCCAAAAGCACAGCTGCCACATGTAACTACAGTGATTCGGATGACATGGTGATAACCAAGGGCTGGCCTTCAGCAGCAGTGTCTTTTCGATCGAGGCAGCATTCGTGGCCAGAGTCAGATTCATTCACAGAAAACACAGCAGGCAGGCCCTTGCGTAGACGACGTAGAGTAAAACGTATGACCTCGGATATGACAGTTCGCCTTCAGAGGAAGCTGAGAGTGTCTGGGATGCAGCGAGGTGGACACTCCAATAACCACGAACATTATCAGCATCCACATCATCATCACCATACTCATCATTATTATCATCATCATCATCATCATCATCATCAGAGGCCATCTAAGAAGCAAAGGCTTTACAGGATGAAGAGGCGATCGGCAGGCTGCGTGAGGGAGGCTGAGGGGTTAGCGTTAGCCAGTGTTGGAATGAAAGGATGGAAAAATGGAACTGTGACAGAGGAGGGCTGGAAAGACAGGATTTTGCAACAGGCCAAGGAACACAGAGTGGCATCAGATGACAACATGTCAGAATGGTAACAATGTTTTTGTTTCTCAAGTCTCTCATGGCTAGACTTTGGTTTTCAGGGCCTTGTACACTCTGTCATTCTGGACAGCAGACAGCTGAAGTTTTGCTGATCCATCTGAAAATATAAAGCCAGTAATTTTTTTTGTAAAAGTTTGGGTTTCATATTCACTGATGCGTTGCTCTCCTCAATTACTAAGACCACAGTCAATCAGTTTTTAAACAGAGAAACTGCCAGCCATCAAAAGTTTATTCCTCGTAAACCGGCAAGGCCTCCAAAAACAGAGAATTCAATGTCTGGCCATGCAAGACCTTTTTAATTAACTCTCCAAAAAAGCTTATCTGCAAGTAATTTTATTTCTGTACAGATATGAGGCTGTCATTTTGTAAGTAAATATTTATAACACTCTTTTCACGGTTGAGTAAAACTGACCCATGTTCAAATGAATCTATTAACAATTGTTCTTACTGCTGTATTCCAAGTCTTACACTGAGAGATGTTTTAATCTGCCTCGTGAATTCTCTCACTCAGTGAACTGCTGAATGGTCTTCCTCAGTAGTTCTGCAGCCTGTGATATGAAAGATACAGTCATAACTACTCTCCGACAGAAACTGTTAACACAAATGACTTTCTAGATGAATTACATAGCTCACCTAAATCTGGTTGTCAATACTCATTGTAGCTCATAATAAAGTAATTCGTATTCATGGATAGTTCAGGTATTGGTTTGATATGAAAAAGAAAAAAAAAAAACCAAATGAACAAGACCTCTTATGATATTCACTGTTGCTGTGGTAATGGAAAATCTTGATGTACTTGTTACCTCTAGGTATCAATCAGCCCATTATGTCGCCTTTCAGAAATTATAAATAGTAAGTTTGGCCGCTGTATTGATTGCTGGGAAATGAAGCTCGATTCAGTCCCAAGTCAATTTAATTTAGCAGTTTCCCAGCAGCATGGTGAGCATCCACTCCCTCACATGACGTGTGTGTCACACAGACCTGTGAAAAGTGACAATAGCATGGTAAATGACTGCCGTGTCAGTGCAGCCAACGATTTACTTAACTTTGTGTGTGACACTTCCATTCAGAAACTTCAACAACGATGCCACATCCCATCTCTCACTGAGAAGTCTGTTCACACCAGATAATGTAAACAGTTACTTAAAAAAGGGCTCCTATTTTAATGTGACGAACTGTAATTAGGACAGACACATGTCTCATAATAATTTCATGGCTGAGTACCAGTATATTTCCGTTATAAAAGATGTACTGAAATCAACATGGTAATGTGAGTTTTTAAAGCAACATTAGACATGTGATCAAGCAACAAAATTATTTAGTGCCTCAAGAGAAGGTATTCTCCTAACTGTTAAAATATTAGTGCATGTGATATGGTCAGGGCAGACACCTTGTGGAATTCACCGGGTCTGCGCTTGACTTTGGGGGTAAAATTACAAACATGAAGGATACAGAAATTTTAGGCAAGCAGATCAACTTAATGGTGCTAACATGCTTACTCAAGAGATTTCAATTTGGCAAGACAATAAAGTGTCCATACACAGCAAACAGATAGGTGAACTCAAGAATGATTTTAAGAACATCATAATGAAGTCAGACACCCTTCGTGGCCGTCCTGATCACCAGCTCAAAACATCAGTGAATCTAGACAAGCAGTTCTTGAATCTAGACTGGGAGGTATATTTCAATCTCTTTCATATCTCAAATATAACAGAGAGAGGGGCTAAGAAAGGCCCAAGCTGTCCTGAACGCGATGGTGCGTCCATCCCCTTAAGTTTAAAACATATTCACATAATGTCTGGTGCTTCTATCAGTTGTTTTACATCTTGCACATCAGTGTCTCTTTGTATTGTATGTCTTTGTGAGGAGAGGAAATGACTGGTTTGGTATGTAAAGCTATGTATTCCTTTTGATAAAACATGAAACATCCCTTCAGAACAAACTGTTTAGGAAAGTTGGCCTTTTGTTCTCTTCTTCAAATTATTCTTGTGGTTTTATTATTTAGCCATGACAGTTTATGTAACGTAAAACGTTTGCTCACTGAAAACTCTCCAGAATAGTCACATATATGTAACTCCATTAAAATCTAGTCAGAGCTCCAAACTCTCTCAGCCATACCACTCCCCCTACCTTCCGAATCCTTTGCTTCCCAATTCCATGATGATCAAATTATCTGTTGGAGGGTAGAAAGGAGGGAGTGTGGGTTATTGTGAACAGCAGCCAATAATGGGGCAACAGCGGGCTATACGTCTCTTTGCTTTAATTTGCGATGACCTCGCGTGGCCCCTCAACGGTACTTGTTTTCTTACTTTATGGAAAAATCAATAGGCTTCCTGACAGAAAACAGCTCCAGAGAAGAAATAAATGGGAACACTGTGGCGTGCTGTCAGTCATTTCTCACTTATGCTTGTGGTGCCCTTTGTGTCTGATTGCTGCATGGATGGATTGGATAAAATTGCTACAGTATAGGAAGTCACAATTCTTAGGGAGTTTTTACTGAATAGTGTTGAATGGAATGGAACAGTGTGCAGAGTCAATGCTGACTTGAGCGCTAGGATGGCTCATTGAGGTCATTGAGACTACTCAGAATGGCTCTGCCTTGAGGATTTTACCCCATATATCGAGGCCAGAGGTTTATTTAACTAGTCTACTCATGTGAGTTACATCCTACATTCTCTCCCAACTCATCTGTGCAGACTCTGCCCAGGTTTTCCTAAAGCCAACCCAAATGTGTGCTAGGCAGCTGTCAGCAGCTACAGCTGGGCTGCTCATCCTTCATTAGTTCTGAAATGGGCCGGTTGTTGAGAGACAGCCTGGAGCTCATGCTGTTGTTTGCTAAGACACCCTGACCTGTGGGTACGTACCCTTCTTTCACTGGTGTCTGACTAGAGACCTCAGATCTTACTCGTTAATACCGTCTCACCTGTCTGTACCACAAAGCAGAGCTGTGCTTTGTTCTTACAAGAACCAAATTATTAGAGCGAAATCTTAATGTTAAGTCTTGTTAGCCCCCACCTTTTTTTTTTTTTTTTTTTAATTTTGACTTTGTTCTACAATTGAAAGGGCTCTGCTGTAGCCTTTATAAGCAAACTGAAAAAAAGACAAACCACTGCATTCTACTAATAGGGAGTTAGATTTTGCCACTTTAACCCTTCTCAATTTTGTAATTTTCTTTTTGGGGAAACTAAGCGAGGAGTTTAGGAGGGTATTCCAACTTGCCCTAGTTCGCTTCCATAAATCCCTGGGACTAATCCAATTACTGGGCTCAGGGAGTCTGGAACAACCTTTTAATCGGACACCCATGGAAGAGGCTGAGGACTTTGGAATGGTGATCTTCACTATCACTGAAATGCCCCCCTGATTTCCTCTCAGCCCCCTTTGTTCCCAAGTTTGGATTAAGACAGAGCTCAATAACTCTCCCTCATGTAGTAATCTGACCATAAACTGGCCCACTGCTCCCAGGGGAGTGGGATTATATCCTAATGATTAGGTCCTGTCTCAGAAGTGTGTTTTGGGTTTACCTCTCTGGAATGGGTGTTGACAATAGGGACAAGGAGGAAAGCAGATTAGCTTGTCCAGTTAAGTGCCAGAGGAGGATGAACTATGGAGAGATCTGCTCTGCACAAGAATTCAGTTATTATTTCCATGAAGTTTCTTTCATAATTGAGTGCCACCGCAGATTTTTAGGTTATTAATATGACTGTTTACTGGTGACTGTATGATGCCCTTGTGTAGAGAACAGGACAATAGATGTAAGGGTACAATAGATGTAAGGGGAAATTTAAAGTGAATTAAAAAGTGAGTGAAGTGACACTGAAGTACAGCCTCTATTTTTGAAGTCTCAGTGATTTGTGCCTTTCATAAAAACTTCCATTAAGATTAAAGATTAGATTTACTTACATCATTTGTAAATGTTTATGTGGAAATGGTTCGAGGGAAATCAATAACATGACCAATGATAGATGTCTAAACCTATGAATCACTATGCATGTCGCTGATTTTATATGAAGAAAAAAGAAATGCACACATGGATCAAGCTTTTTGTGTCTTAGGTATTTAGGATTGAATAGATTACAGGTTCATTGTGGTCTACAGGTAATTTCCCAAAAGAAGTAGCAGAAAACAGAATTTTAATAAAGGTTTCTGTCACTGAACGTTAGATTGTGGAAAAATGTGTTTTTGACATGTCGGAAGACAAATACTAGCACCAGTAGTAATGTATGACATTAATTAGGGAGTACTTAATTGAAACAGTTTCATTCTGGCCATGTCTTTTAAAATAGCACCACATTACACCACCAGTGGGATTAATCCTTAATGTGTGGCTCCTATGAGCTGTTGATTTCCCATCTATTATTCTTTTTCAAACTTCACCAACAGTCTTCCTTCATTCAAGACTCTTCACCAACAGTCTTCCCTCATTCAAGACTAAGACATATTCATCATTTTTGAGGATACCTCCGTCCATCACTTCCCTGTGGCTCCATGCGATACATTTTTGGCTTTACTCCGTTTAGCTTCTCTTGGGATTCACTCTGTCTTTGTCGGTCCACTCTTAAAACAGTAACCAAGTGCTTACAGAGCTTCTAATCAGCAATCTTAAGGAGCAGTGAGATGTTATCAGTCATTTGACTGTGCAGAATGCACATGGTAAGACTACAGATGTGTCAGAGAAGGTGATAGCAGCTAGAACGAGAGTCAGGTCAGTTAGACTGAGCAGGCATTAGACTGTGGCGGTACATGCCCGCCGTTCTTTCAGCACGATTAGCACTCATTATAATACTTCAACTGCCAAGAGGAGCCAGTGCTGCAGTCTGTTGACACATACGGGCCCATCAAATGGTCCAGATGCACAGCCTTCCTTTCCAGAGGCAGGATAGCAGCTGTGGAGTGTCTGTGTGGGTCTGCATATATATGTGTGTGTGTATGTTTGTCTGTTCAAGAATGCTGGGCTAAGTTTGACTATTCCCTTGAGACACCAGAATCCCCTGCCTCCCGCCCCCACCCGACAACATCTGCTTTTTGGGTATGTGAGGGTTCGGCTGCGTGGGGGCCATCTGGAGAGGGAGGTGGGCTGAGGGTCGGCAGACTGGGCCGCCCGTCACCCAATATGGTGAAACCCTGCATCAGCGTGTGTCTGACCCTCCTGATCTCATGTCTCTCTGAAATCCAAGGTCATCTCTGATCACCACAAGGCAAACTGCAGTGCAGACAGGACTGCCTGTCTCAAGAGCTCCACATGGAGACATGGCCTTCCAGGGCTTTAGACCCACCCAACACATCTGCATGATCAGCTGACATGTGACGCAAGATAATTCGAGATTGGCACAGTTTATGTTAGTTGCTTAACTGGTAACCGTCGGCAAAAAAAAAAAAAAAAATCCTTCGTGGAGACAGTTTTTTTTTTTTACTGCCAATGTGGCCAATGTGAGAATAAGTATCCTCTGGATTTTTGAAAAATGTCTCAAAATTGAAATGATCCCAAATATGAAGGCTTTGTTGGAGTTATGAGCTCAGCTCCTATGATATAGCCTAACTCTAAGCTGTATTATTATTGTAAATTAATGTGCAACTACATTTCTCTAGACCTCCAACACTTTAGGTGGGATTGAGTGAGTCCCACTGATTGGGACATCAGCTGGGAGGGGGGCATCACTTAAATCCCTAAGGGAGCAGGTGCTCCAGGCAAGACTGGCACACAGAGCAGATGCGAGACAGTTGTTGTGCAGGGCCGCATCCTGGGGGCCCTGTCCACTCCATATCCAGAGACCAAACACTCCCAACAGACGGAGAAGAAGGGAGGGAGGAGTCTGCAGTGTCCCTGTCATCCTTAGAAAACGGCAGGCAGATTAGATTGGAGCTGACAGGGGGGGATATTCAATTAGATTGGGCATGTCACTCACAAGCTTCGATCCGCATATGTACTAGGGCCCTCCACAATGCCTTTGTGTTTGTAATCGTGAAAAGTGACTTGGGGAAAGAAAAGCCTTGTGTGTTTGTCTTGTTTTAGTTCTTTTGACCTCTGCTTTTACAGACTTTTAGGATTTTCACAAATTTTGTCAAAAAACACCATTGGAAGTTGTCTGATCCTCCACTTATGGCAGTACTTCTGAGGTTTTTGTCCAATATGACATTACCTTAAAAGTGCATATTGCTGTAAAATTTTAACAGAGAGACACCAGTCTGCCCAGTCTATACAGTTTAATGCATGTCATTTATTTTAATTAAAATATAAAAAATAAAAAACATGTATAAAAATATAAATGTTTTCTTTCTTCTCTGCAGCTGACAGCTGACTTGTATTTTTTGCTGTTTCACTGCAGTGAAACCAGCAGCGTGTGCAGCAGTGATCCTGGATTGTTCACCACTGATGAGGGAAGACAAGGTAATGGTAAAATCAGTCATACATCAAATAAATGTATCAGTCATTTTTTTTCTAAATTGAATATGTTATCACATTTAAATATTATTATGTAGTCTTAATCATTTAATAGGCACAATCTGCTCTCAGTGATAAATACTGGCTGTAAAATATTTATACCTTATTCCGTAATCACATCATGAAATCTTTGTTTGTGCTATATTGTGTTATGACTCAATCTGCCATTATCAGCGTTTTTGATATTTTATGATATTTTGTTAGCTGGTTTACATTTTACCAGTAAATGAGACATGAAAAATGAAAATGAACAAAACATGAAACAAGTGATCTGCGAAACTTACAAATTCAAAAAATGCAAATGAAGGAAATACAATCATTGCACAGAGTGATCTTGCATAGATTTTTATTTCTAATCACTGCCTTGGAAAAATAGAGAATACTAACTTTATTATTATACCATCAGCCTTCACTGAAATTCCAAAATAGAGCATTTGATTAATTCAGATTTCGTTTCATTGGTGAAGCCAAATGTAGATGCAATCTTGGTTAATATTGCGATGTATATTTTATGTGGTTTGTAAGTGAGCATTTTACTGAGATTCTGTCTCTAATGATGTATCTGGTTAAAACTTAGAATAGTGCTAGAGAGTATTTTCAACCCATTTAAGACTAAACAAAGCAGTCAGCTCTCTTTGAAGCCTTTCCTTTTAACAGAAATAGCAATACTGTTGACAAAATCGGTCACAACAGTAACATTCCTTTTAAGGCCAGAACCCGTAAAGCCTGAAATCTAAAGCAGTGATGTCACAGTGCACCGCTGGTTGCCAAGCTGGCTCCTTCTCTGGTTGGTTACTGAGCACCCATGCAGTGCTAATGAGAAGTTGTCATGTTACGTTAATGAGCGCTGAAGGCTTTTGCTAATCTCATTAGCCGCGGTGGTGCTAGGCATCCTCTGATTTAACAGTTGTCACTACACCTTGACTGTGAGAGGCATGGCCTTGCCATGTGGGTGAGTGACAGGTCCGTGGAGAGCACACCATCCGGGACTTCAGTGTCTTCTCAGGTCAGGGGAGGGGTGAGAGAGGAGGTTGGTTTTCCCAGTCAGTGGAGCTTCACCATTACGCGGTTTTCAATTAGCAAAGAAGTCAGTGAGGTTGCGCCTTACTTAACACCCTCTGTCACAGGCCCAATATGTGTCTGTAATTAATGTGTTGTTTGCTGGTAATGACAATTTGTCAATTCACAGTACTGTTGATTGTCCAGGTAACCTTGACACCAATGTTTGAGCTAGGGTTTTTTTAGTCAGTGATTGGAAACAGCAAAATCAACTTCAAATCAGAAGTCTGTATTCTTACCAGCATGCTTCTATGAATTGTTGCCAAAATAAAATGTCACTGGCATGAAGTTAGGATTTTGTGCTGTGTGCTCTTTAAAAAATACACTCAACGGAAATGGTTACGTGGGAAAATAACTATATAAGATAAGCATCGCATAAGATGCTAACTACCTGTATTTTCTCTCTACTGTTATGTTATTTTTGATTTATTTGCTGTGTAGGTGATGATGAACAGAGTGACTGGTTCTTTGAAGGGGAGTGTGGCTCTGGAATTGGGGTCAAAGGCTTTCTGCCTAATAGGGACCCTGACACACCCCCCAGGCCTGGGGGACTGGACACTGGGCATGTGAAACACCCCTCTTCCACCTTCGTGAAACCACGCAGATCCAGTCTAAGAGGTATTATTCAGAATCCATGAGTTCTGATGTGGTATTCTCCCACTCCAGATGGAAGATTAGCCTTGCACCCTTTTCAGCAAATTTTATCACTTGATTCCTTCACTCTTCATACCTCACAATATATAGCGACAGTTGTGATGTGGAATAGGTTTAATTAGGCAAATCTTAAATGATGGAAATTTCCACATGTCCTTTCATGTCCATTTTGTCTGTCTGTTAGTCTGTTAGTACTGTAAACTACATTTTGTTTCTACTGTGGGACAGGCTGTCATACCCGTATGAGCCGTTTGCCAGCTGTGGCTGCCCGCTGTATTAGGAAAGGCAGAAGGAGACTGTCTGGCAAGGTGAGAATGGCCCTGCAAGAGATCAGCCAAGTGAACTCACTCATGTAAACTCAACTCTGAATTTCAAACTTCAGCTTAGGATGATTTAACAGCACCGAAAATTTCCTCTAATGTGATCTGATTTTTGTGATCAGTGCATGCTTAGCATTACTGGATAATTAATTATTGTCTCTGTCTTAACTTAACACTGCTCACCAGTGAATTCACAGATGTTTTTGACAAATGAGTAGAGTAAGTGGACAGTGCAGTAAATGCACACCTTAACTTTTCTGTGCATGTTTGTGTTTGTTGCAGGATAACAGTGTGACTGTTTCTGTGGAGAAAATGCGATGTTTATCTCCAGATCCTTACCAGAAAGAGTGAGGACACTCTCCTATGTACTATTTTTACAAGCGGTTTCACATGGGCAACTCAGGGCATGCGAAATGAAAAGATTAGTTCTCTTAAACAAATTGAAATGATTTTAGAATAATCCTGAATCTCCATTCTTCTTCGATTTATTTGATTTATGAATGAATAAGTAAATAAACTGGTGAATGAAACTGAAGGACAGCAAGAGGACACTTATTTTCCATTTGAATCATGACATTAATACAGTATACTCTATTAAAAGACAGAGTAAAAGATTTTTCTGTCATCATGAATTGATTTTTTTTCTTGCATTATTTAAGGCTTTGGCTACCGTCCATTGGGAAACGAAACCGAAGTCAGGTACGAAAGATCTACGTAATTCAGTTATTTAATATTTCCTTAGTGCTCTATTTGGGAATAAGTTCTTTTGTCTGTTCACTGGCAGCCCCTTATCATACTTATTTGTATTTTCCAGCTGAATCCTCCATGCTCATTACCCATGTATCGCACTGGAATGATTCCAGAAAGCTCCCATCAGAGATGCTCCTCATTCAGCTGTAAAAACAGGTGGGAGTCGATCTGCTAGTCCCCAGTGACCCTCACTCTCAGACATGGTAACATTTACCATATTTTGTAATACTGTCAAGAACACAGTATTGTGTTTAGGGCTATATGCAAATGAATTCTTAATGTTTGGTGGGAATTTGGAAATTTGGTGCTGATCTGACCTGATAATGGAGAGCAAGATTTTGGTAAAACATGAACACTGATGTCTCATGATTTTTGGTCATAAAACCACTCACTATTTTTTTTTCTAAGGAGACCTGGCAGTTGAGTATCCAAGAGGATATATAATTTGTATACAATATGAATTTTAAATAAAGTATATCAGATAAAATTTGTGATCTAGATGTATATCTATCCACAGAAAAACACTGAAGTATACCAGCCTATCTCTCTCTTCTAGCTGTTCTCCCTTGAAAATTAACATTGTGAGAAATAGCAAGGTGAAACCTGATATTGTATTTATGCCACTCATATCACAAAAACCTTTTCTCCCTCTTGTCAGGACAGACAAGATTACTGAAGGTATCAAGAGATTTCTTTATTCTCCTGGGTCTTTGCTAACTGCCGTTGAACAGATTTGCAGTCAAAAGTTCAATATATTGACAGATGATCTTTTAGTTAAGTCTACTAAATGAACCGTGCACCAAACAAAGCAGGAGGTGTTAAACAGGTCATCCAGCATGAAAGTTTTCACCAGAAGGAGTGTGATTTTGATGTATGTGAGATGACAACATGGAGGAACTCCTCAGAGACAGCAGTTCATACTGTGACCTCTTAAGCTGTAAGGCTTGGATATGCATGTTGGGCCAATCAAAAGATCGATGTAAAATGGGGACGTGGGTAATGTGTTCTGGAGTGTTCTTTTTGAAAGAGCACTTTCAGAGAAGTGTTACATTTATGTCACACTAATGGATAAAGCAAGAGATGGGAAAGGCCATAGATGCTTGTCCTCAACACACACACGCATACACGTGCACACGCTCACGCACACTCACACACAAACACACGGCTGCTCCCACTGTTCAAGAGAAGCCCAACACCACACAGTTAAGTTGATAGTATAGAGAATTTTTTTCTTTCATCTCAAACTTTTAAACCGTTCTTTATGGGGTTTCTGGAAATGCTAATAGCTGTGAAAAGTTGTTTAAAAGATATTTTTCTCTCTGTCTTTCCCCTCCTGCATGTCAAAGGCAGGGAAATCCGATAGGAGCTCTCAGGGATCCGTGTCTTTGCTCAGAATGTAATTGCTCCTTGCCTCTTCAGCTCCACTGCATTGTGCCTTTGGTGCCTATTTACAGTGTATTCTTAATTCTCCCTCTTTCTCCTCTCTCTTTCTCTATCCCTTTCTCTCCTGGGCCATTCTAGAAAGCTCTCCCTTCTTCCTTGATGAGGGGGCAGAAAACACAACACCAATGAAGGGGCCACACTTCTTAGCGCTCTCTTTCATACTCTCAACCTTTCTTCTCCACCTGAAAGCTTTCTTCAGATTGGAGTTTGCAGCATTGTGAATACTAATTTCTCACTATTAAAAGGCAGCTGGTATCATTGGCATGCTCTCATTTGAATGCGGGACTCAGGGGAGACCTCTTAATTCCTTTAGAGAAGAATTCAAGACCTCTTTTACTTCAAAAAGTAGAAATCATACTCCCAAATGAATGAGGGAGAGAGGGGATTCATGCTTGGTGCGTCTGATGTGTCTTGATGGTTGGTGTCAGGCGAGCTGAGGTCCCAAAGCTGCTCAGACTCAGCCTCTAGAGAGATCACTTCACTGTCCTCCTGCCCAGGTCCTCAAGCTAATCACCTAGCAGCAAGTCTGAAAACACAAACTTTCACAACAGCATATTTACATGCATGCGCACACACAGACCCACGCACAGACCCCAACACACACACACACACACACACAAGTGCTTATATGTGTACCGCAAATATACACATGTACAGACATCATGAATGCTCATATATATGTGTACACTGACACACACACACACACATATACATTCATATGCTTATGTCCATGTGTCCCCCACACACACACCACACGTAGAATGAGTGTGAATAATATATCTTTGTTAACTGTTATGCGATAAAGTCCCCACATTACAGCATCATACACATGCTCACACTATTGAGAAATATCTCTTCAACTCAGATATCACTGCACAATGCAGTAAATGCCAGCAGTAATTAAACATGTCCTTCATTTGTTTTTTACTGAATTGCTCGAGAGTTTTTAAACCATTCCTTCCTCAAATGAATTTCACTGAGAAAAAGTCTCTCCATGTAAAGAATTACCCTACACGGTGATTTAAGAGACATAATTTCTGTCAGTAAAATCTGTGTTTGTGTTTTGACTGGTAGAATAATCTTCAGATACAGTTAGTGATAAGGCCTGTCATCAGGTCTGTGTGATTTATCCACGTATTACCAGGGGAGCAGGAATCTGACTGTTAGGGATTTGGCTCTGATATCTTGTGATGTGCCTCCCATGTTAAAATGCATAAGCGCATCCCACCTGGGTGCAAGTTTTTCCCATCGACTTTTATTTATTTCGAAATGACACCAGCCTGAGCGAGATAAATCATAGTCCTCCACTGCCTCTCTCCCCTGCTCTTCATTTTAATTGTGAGATCTCGATGTCAGCAGTTAGTATATTGGTGTGAGTGGCCTATTGATTATTGATTTGCTGCCATTGATTGCAATCCCACGGGAACCTAATCCTTTTTGATTCATTTGAATAGCTCTATTCATCTTTAGATCCCCTCACACCTGGACTGCCCAGCGGCCTAATGAAAATAGATGGTGTTTCTCGGAGAGCCTGCTGCATCTCTCACAGCTCTTTGATTTATTATTTTTAATTGATATATCTGCTTTTTAGGTGAGAGCACCCGAATGTCAATTGACCCTTGTGTCGGTGTAGGGATTTTTTTTTTTTTTTGTGTGTGTGTGTGTGTATGTGTGTGTGTGTGTGTGTGTGTGTGTATGTGTGTGTGTGAGTTTGTGTGTGTGTTGTGGCTGAGAGACAGCATGCATCAGAAATGTCTTTAGATGACTCTATTGACTAGACAAATGTATGAGTTTTCTCTAAAGTCTGCTTGTCATTTTAAAGACCTTTTAAGTTGTTGTTTGGTTAAAATAGGTGGCTGGAGACTGGATAATTTTTTCCTTTATCTAAAGGGAGCCCGGACGCTAGCAACTCTCAGTCATAGACTTATCTTCTTCTATGCTGAGTTCTGTGACCTCTTGCTTTTGCATTATTGAACAGTTTTATCTGTATTTTGAGGACATTTAAAGTGGTGTAATAGATTTTATAGACTGTAGAAATATAAGGAAATGTGAGGAAATATAAGAAGTTTAGCTTCTCCTATTATGTAATATACACAAGTTACATATGCCCTCCAGCAGAACTGTGGTGACACACAGTCTCACACAGAGCACACCACCTGTGCTATGTCAGTTCCAACGTTTCCTCCTTCAAAGCTGAAGTTATATGCTGGTATTTTTGAATAGAAAAAACTGTGAACCAAACCTAAATCAACTGTAAACATTATTTTAAAGTACTTTAAAGTGTTTTAAAAAATTTTATATTGTGAATGTGTTGTTCCTTTTAAAGTGTTAGAAGAGCTGATGTTAAATCAGAAAACAGTCCGAACCCTGTAAAACTTCAGCTCCACAGGGTTTCCTCTGTCGTCCTGCAGGGGCCAGTGAGAGGCCAGACAGGGAGAAAAAGAGAAGGAGTGAGAGGGGGACGAGGGAGAGATAGATAGAGAGGCCTAGAGAAGGCCCTGTACATTAGATGCAAAGGCATCTGGGTATTACTTTTAATACCAGCCCTGCGGGCAGCGAGAGAAATAATGTGGTGTTTAAGCGTTCATCGATTTTGGAATTAAAAAGTTAGTTTGCAAAGATTTACTGTGGGGAGTTCAATGGCTGAGCTCTTTATCAGCGCGGCAAATGGCTGGTTATACGCTGTCGGACAGAGCTACGATTGAGCGATCGATAGACGCGTGATTTACTAACTGAGCTACAGCTAATCAATAAGTATAAAAGTAAATGAAATATGCATTACGGGGATTTTATTAGAGAGAGGGGGAGGGGCGCAGTAGCAGAAAGAGAATAACGGTCAAGCCATTTATTCTTATACCTATTGATTATACAACACAGAGAGAGCTCTTGGCTCAAACTGAGACCCCCCCCCCCCCTTCAAACCCCATCTCCCACCCCACCCCTCACGGTGTGTCTGCACGTGTATGTGTGATTTAGCGTTTGTGAGGTCAGAGAATGCTCAGGCGGTTAAAAGCCGGCCATGGCAGGGTCCTATCTTTGCACATAGGGAGAGAGAGAGAGAGAGAGGTTTATATGACTGCTAAGGATGGCCCAGACACTGGCAGGCATCAGACATACAGGGGCTCAGCAATCACTGTTTGTAGTTGTACGCCCTGGTGAAGAGATGGTTTTTATTGCTGGCTTTATGTGGTATACAGCCTGCTAATTAAGCTGTTGTTTTGATGGTTTATATAAGTGAGAACTGAAAAATACTGAAAGACTGTTATTTGTTTGTAATAGGGCAGAAATTCATTAGAGATGGTTTAGTGCTTGTTATGAACTACTCATGCTAATACACACCCCGTATTACATACCATTAGTGTCTCTCTCTCTCTCTCTCTCTTTCTCACACACACACACACACACACACACACACACACACGTACACACACATACTGCTCTCTATTATGCACCACCAGTTTTCCAGTTTTCTGTCTTTTATGCACTCCCTGTGACACCATCCACATCCCACATCACCAGTCTCTCTCCCTCTCTCTCTCTCTCTCTCTCTCTCTCTCTCTCTCTCTCTCTCTCTCTCTCTCTCTTTCTCTGTCTTACTCACTCTGGTCTTTCATCTGCTTTTTCCCTGGCTTATTATCCCTCTTTTCTGTTCTCTCTCTTTCTCTCTCTCTCTCTCTCTCTCTCTCTCTCACACACACACACACACACACACACACATTTCAGCAGAGTTCCCTGCCCACCCCCCTTCTCATAGTGATGGAGAGGACCTTGACCTTAACTTTACATCCCAGTAAACAGGGTTCTCTGAGAGAGGGTGGGGTGGGTTGGGCCTTCTGAGATATGACACAGGGGGTCCACAGTTGGGGTAATTTGTTTATCTGTACCCCAGCAGCGACAGAGACACAATGCCCCCGCACCTCCTGTTTCCCTCCACGCTGATATTTCTGTTAAAATTCCTGCAGTACATCTCAGGAGCTCATGCCTGCTACAAAACTGTGTCATATTTCTCAGGAATGAGTGTTTTTTTCCCGTTCCCTCTGTGTTTCTGAAGTGTCAAGCTCCACAGCAATACAGCTAAGCTATTAAATTGTATTTGTTTTTTTTTTTGGAAAGGGAGGAAAGAGCATTGTGAACAGAGGAAAGATGGTTGTTATATTGTTACTTGATTTCATTGTTTGGTTAACGTACACACACACACACACACACACACACGAACTGAATGAATTCACTGCACCTGGATATGAGATATACTGAGATATATTTTTTCTATTGTCTAAATTTCTGTTCATGCTGAAAAACAGGACCCATCAACACGGTTATCAGCAGCAGGATCGTGCGCCCCTGCACAACACAGTGGTTAATGTGTTCTGTAATTCTTTTGTTCAGGTTGTCATGTCTCTCTCCTCCCCTGCAGACAAACTAATGTTCACATGGGACCTGTGTGTGTGGGAGACATTAAAAGGAGGAGGAGGAGTATGGCTGCTCCCAGTGTCTCAGGTACTGACCAACAGACTGTCAAACACAGCTTTAGTTTTACAAGATAAGATATAGACCATATGACTGTAAGTAGCATGCGTTAACGCTGTATTTGCAAAGTAGTGCAGGAAAACACTGTATTTGCATTGCATTGTGAGTTTACATTATTATTATTGTTGTTGCTGTTGTTGTTGTTGTTGTTGTTAGCATCATCATCATCATCATCATCATCATCATCATTTTTGATAGTAGTTGTAGTAGAAGTTTACAGCCCCCTTGTGAAAAAAAATCTGATTTCTCCACTGAATTTGCATCAAATGTATTTGAAATTCCTGAATTTCTGAACGTGTTTTCAAATATTTACGTATAAAAATCAGAAATGTGGGCTCAGTTGATTTGTAGCGCAAATCTTTTCATTTCTGTAGTGTACTGTCACAGGACTATTGATGAGTAAACATGGGTACCGAACATGGTGCCCAGCGGCAGCTCCGAGCTCCACTTGGTTGGCCTGTCATGGGCCTTGGCCCCACGCTCCTTTACTGGAGTGAAAACTGAATTGTTTTGTCCACCTCCTCTTTCAAAGTCCCCTCTCCTCTGCGTCTCTTCCCTGGCTCTGCTGTTTGTCATTTAAATAACAAATGCTCTCAGTTTCCTGATTTAGTGAGGGGCTCTGGCCTCTGATGTATATTAATATTGCCTTACAGTGCCGTGTACCAGGCTCCATCATTCATTTGGATAAAAGAGGTGGAATTTTAAAAACAGCCTATGTTCTGCAGGGGGGGGGGGGGGGTGGATACAGATTGCATCCATTTATTGCTCTGTGAGTGATGGAACGGTGGCCACTCTGTCCTTCACCTTCCCCACGCTACCCCACGCTGGCCGCTTCCCATAAAACCTAAAAAAAGACTCTTCCTTTGACCCTTAAAGACCCCCCCTTAGGGGCGGGGGTGTTGCTGGCATCCCTGACAGTGTTGAGCACATGTAGCCAGTGATGGGGCAGGGAGGTGGGGTTCACCTCATAGTTTTGGGGGGGTTTAATGGTCGCTAACCCTGCAGACAGTCGATAGAAAATCTTTTTTTTTGTGTTATTTTAGCTTGGCAGATTGTTTTTTTGTTTTTTTTTTTCATGAAAGAGAAATGTTAATGGTCAAACTCAATACAGACCACAAAAAGCACGTTTTGAGACCAATAGAATTAAGAATGAATTAATTTTAGCTCATTCTTCCTCTTTCTCTCTCTCTCTCTCTCTCTCTCTCTCTCTCTCTCTCTCTCTCTTTCTCTCTCTCTTTCTCTCTCTCTCTCTCTGTTTATTTACTGACACTGGAGTCTGGTGTGCTTTGCCTGCCGTTGTTTGTCATGCAGTGGGTGTCATCTTATGTCAGTTTCCGTGGCTGCATCTGCTCTGTATAAATCTTTACTCTCTCGTCTCTCAGGACAAGGTTTCTCTGTGGTGATATTAGAGTTGGGGAATGCAGCCTTTGAAAAGATATTGTCACTTTGATTGTTTAAATGGTAATTACCTTTCTGTTCTTAATTTTGTGCGAGGAATCCTGAGTGTGGTGATATTTGACGAATTCCCTGAGAGAGACTTATCGGTTGCTGTTAGCCGTTTTGTGACAGGTTGATTTTCAAGTCTGTGTTAAGCGATGTCTTCGGCGGATAGGATGAGGTGTCTTTCAGGGTTCCTCTGGGTATTGTAGTGGCTGTACCCAGCTGTCGCTTGTTCCTTCTTCTTTACATCTTTAACACATTGTAACACTGTGTTGAAGCTAGCTGTGAAAAAGCTCATCACCTGAGGTTTGTGTTTGTATTGGATGAGCGCCTCACTTTCCAAGTTCAAATTGGCTGCTGAGAACCAGGTCTCACTGTCACTAACCTAGCAGTGCAAATGTGTTGTTCCCAGAATCTTCTAGAAAATTCAACCAGAATCTCACCACACTCAAAGGTTTTAAAGGTATGCTGTAGAAAATATGTATGTCAGAGATTTTTACTGGTACTGGAAACATCACATTTCCCCCAAACATGCCATTTAGAAATTCTGAATAATGTTCTGTGCATAATCATGTACAATGTAATGCTGTTATTTCATGAAAAAGAAAGAAAAAACCCAGAGAAAACAAACAAGAAACATATAATATAATATAATATGATATAATATAATATAATATACATTGGCCCAGTAGTTAAGCTGCAGGTATGTGTATTTGCGCCCATTTGTGAATGCTAGACAGATCAATCCAGTTGACCAGTCATGAGATTTTGATTTCTTCAAAAAACAAATTAGCATCATGCCCCTCCACCAAGGGCACGCCTGTGTTCCGGCACATAAAAAGCCATGCCAGCGTTCACTTCTTCTTCTTCTTCTTCTTCTTCTTCTGCTTCTTCTTCCTTCTCTCTCTCTCTCTCTCTCTCCGTCTTTTCTTCTGTTTCTGTCCCTGTCTTTCTCTCTTTCCCTTGCTTTCATTCTTTTGTTAATCTCTCTTTCTCCCTTTCTCTCTCTCTCTCTCTCTCTCTCTCTCTCTCTCTCTCTCTGTCACTCACTCTCTCTGTCTCTCATGTCTTTCCTTCCTGTATCTGTCTCACTCTCTTACCCTAGCCTTTCATCTCTGTCTCTCTCTCAGCCTCTCTCTCTCTCTCTCTGTCTCTCTCACTCTCTCTCACACTTGTGTTTTTCCTTCCTTTTTTTGTATCTGTCTCTCTCTTACCCTTGCCTTTCATTCTTTGGTTAGTCTCTCTCTCTCTCTCTTTCTCTCTCTCTCACTCTCCTCCCTTTCGTGACAGATCACCTGTGTCTGAGTCCCTGGTGTTCGTGCCCGGTGGTCCGGCCCCCTCTCATTAATGCCCATGCCGGTGCGAGGGCCATATGGTAGAGCAAGACAAATAACGCCAGCACTCAGCCATCACTTCTGCTGACAGAAATGCAGCCCACCGCACTATTTCGCCCTCACTCGCTCCTCTCTGCACGCTCCCCTCTCCTCCCGCGTCCTTCAAAAGCCCACCGCTGAGACGAGACGCTAAGCTTCTCTGAACTCCGCCGCTGTCCTCTGCTCAACTCCACCCTAATCTCTCTGGATGATGTTTGGACACTGTTGACTGGCCCTAATGGCCAATAGAGAAGTTTATGGTTTATGGTAGACCTTACGTGCTGGCCATTCTTAAAACTTTATTAGTTCTCACTGCTGTGAGAGGTGATTTTTTTTGATGAATACTAAACTAGAATTAGAAAAAATACTACAGTTAGCATCAGCAAACCTTCACTGAAATGACTGCTCCAGCTTCAGGTTTGGTTTTGTTTGGAGCTGGTTGTAGATGTTACCTGATGGAAAGCATCACTGTGTGTTATGTGGCATTGGAGAGAGCTAACGGAAGAGATCTACATTTATTCTTAGAGTTCAGATGTTACTCATGGCATCAGTGTGCAGAGTAGGCTTAAATAACATCACAGGGTGCTCTCTTATGATTCCACTGAGTGGCACTGTTTTAGTGGCACCTTAACTGGCTCTATTGTTTCATTTAATCAATTATGTCTGCCGAACCTCAACCAATTCATGCTCGTGTTTCCTATCGGCATGCTGTTGTTTTTATGAGTACATTTCTGGCGAGAAATTCCGTGTTCTATATACTGGCACCACTTTATCTCGCAGGATCTCATTTATTTCACTCAGGTTTGATTTGGAACTCAAGACTATTGGTTAGAGGATCACCCTGTCTGTATTCTCCTTGAGTATGTACCACTTACCTGTCTATATCATGACCTTTCTGTATTTGATATAGCGCTCAAAAGCATAGGAGGGATGGGAGGTGGGGGTCGGGGGGGCGTTAACTGTGGATGGCCCAACAGGCAAGTGTCAAGTGCCCCCCCCATCCCTTTTTTTCTGTCTTCCCTTTTTCTTCAAGTGGATTCTGCCTTGCTATAAGGAACCACACAAAGGGCTAATCATTAAACACCCATTCACTGCTGTTCATTTAAGTGTATGAATCAGCAGCCTCATTACTGTCAATGTGTAATTAGCTGATTAATAAACAGGGACTGAGTGCAGCTGCAGGAGGTGCTGGTGAAATGATTGTTTTTTTGAGGGCCCAAACACAAGGGGCTATTAAGATGTTAAGACGTGTCCAGTCATCCCAGTTCGTTATTTAACCAAATCAAGCACTTGTAGACCTGCATCTACATTCTGTGTCTGAAATGGACTGCACACAGTAATGAAGCAAACTAAGAACAGAAAGAATGTTGATCATCATGTAACATCGTTAAATTATAATTATAAATAAAAATAATAGGTACATTTCTTAGCATCTTATAATAATACTATAAAAACAACATCAGTCACAATAAGTGTTAAAAATGAACCCAGGCATGGAAAATACACAAATAAATCTCAATGAAAACATAAAAGTTTAATGCTGAAAATGCAATCCATTTACGGCACTCATTGTAAAGTATAAAATTCTGAAACAGAATGGTGTTTTTTTTTGTTGTTTTTTTTTTTTAACAACAACAACAAAGTAAACAAATCTGTTCTACTCTCATCATTTTTGCCCTCTTTCTGGTTTTGTTTACCCCATAGATTATGCAGCATAGACAGCTGATTACTGAACTTAAGAACTGTGGCACCGTCAGGTTCCACTCAGATGCATGGTGTGTGTGTTATTTAAATGGTTACAGAAACCGACACACTTTACAGATTCCTTATGAGTGCACACATAAAGAGCTGAAAATGGGGCTCAAAACAGTCATCTTTGAGGAACTCCAGAGCTAATATTTTTTTCTTTAAGACACCATTGTTAAACATAAAGGTGTGTAACAAGAGCCAGAGAGACCAGTTCTATTTCTCAAAATGGATTAGCGTGCTGTGGATCTCGCAAATAAAGGGATAGAGGTTAATACATTATTTCAGTTGATGCTGAGTCTATCAGTTTGCTACTTTGACCGAGCCTCTGTACTATAACTTAACATGGAGATTGACTGGATTTTTCTGTGGATTTTTAAGAGATCAGTTGTCTGAAAACGTTCTCATGAAGACAGGAATGTTTGATTTGACTCTGTAGTTACACAGAATTAGGATAATGTCCTCCAGTAAGCCTGTCACCTAAGTGTATTGCAAATTAAAATGACAAAATTGAGAGACAGTACATAAAAAAGAAACAAAACAAAACAGCTGCCATTTTCTCTTCATATTACTGTCACCGGTTGTTTTAAATTACCAGTGTGTATTTGTAAACCAAAACCTCTATCCAAACAGTGAAGGCCAGTATACTGAAAAAGGCCCTCAAAAGGTGTGAAAAATAATTTTGACCTTTCAATTGTATTTGAAGGTCAGAGAGTTCTCATGGTCATGTTTCCCGATTGTTTTGGAATGTGTAAACCTCAGCGTCTGCATTTGACTTAAGATTACTCACATGTTAGGTTTTAAGCACTGCGCACGGTTAGCCATCATTCCCTCCAGAAATATTAATCAATTATCCTCCCTCTCTACTGCGGGATCAGTTTGGAGGGGAAGTCATCTGGAAAGAGGCACAAGCAGATATAATGGGAACTAGCAAAAGCACATGCCAGTGACTGCTGTATTGCCTAATTCTGTGAGACAGCCTAGAGGCACAATGTCACTTTTAGTTCAATCTGTAGTCTTCCATTCCAGGGCCTCATCTCAAAATGGCTGGGTAACTCAAACAAACTTCTGGAGTGACTTACAAAGACAGCCAACACAAAATGATGCTTTTATTTTGTCATTTTTAGCCACAGGTTAAAAATGCTGAGTGATGTGTTGTGGCACATCCCAAGCCTTTGAGCTGTGTCTGCTATACAGGTTCTTTGCTACTTTTCATGTTGAACGGAACACTGCTGTAACATAGACTTTTAACGTTTACTTTTTTGTGTATGGCATTATTAGGTAAGCGGGTAAGATTTGTTATCATCCTGACTGTTCTAGGCAATTATAGTTAATACCTGTTGCATTTTATTGCCGCACATTTTTACTCATATGTTAAATATACAAATATCAAAATCAAGATTTCCACTGAAATTCAAATTGGATACAAAAATTCAATGCTAGTTAAAAGTAGTCTAGACTTGGAACACATTCAGAACTATACCCTATTCCCATGGAGGCATTACTTATTACATCACTTAATATTCAACACTAAGTAATGTGATAACATGAAACATTATCATAACACAAGGTACATGGAAACTGTTACCTGCTCACAATTTTCTCGATGTGCTAAACTCACTGATGTGTTTAACATCAGCTTTTTTTTTTGTTTGTTTTTTTGCTTCACAGCACACCTCCCCTTCTGCAGGGAAGACACAAGTAAAGAGGCTTGTCAAGGGCGCGTCGGGACAAGTTCTCTTAGAATTGAAAACGTTGTCGCCGGGCCCTTGACGTCTGGGCACCAGAGCTCCATGAATCATGGATCTTTACTCAGCAAGCACAGAGAGCCTGAGGACGACTGACAGACACTCGCAAAGTTGGGGCTCCCCCTGGATCACGGCTGCCTAGGATGGGAGGCCAAAAAAAAAAAAGAAAGAAAGAGGAGAAGATGGGTGAGAGAAAAACGGGATCTACTTACATGAAACAGACTGCTCACACTGAATCACCATTATGGATCAAGTTGTTCCAGCCAACTCCCACATTTAAGAGACAAAATGCTAATGCAATCAGGCATTTTAATCACCCCTCAACCAGCCATTTTCTCAAGGAGGTTGGTGGGTTCAAGAGCTGTGCTCATTTATGACTCAAGATGTAAACTCAAGGCAGCTTCTATCTTTAACCTTTAAGCTTTTGGACCACCTGCCCTCATCTAGCCTATCAGTTATAGACAGTACAGTCCAGTGAGAATCTACTGTGAGGGCCTCCTAATTGAGAATTAGTTTGACTTATTTTGTAATCTGTGCATATTAGGGAAACTAGTCTCCAGTTGCTGACAGATTTTGGAGTTACACAAAAGCCTCGCTACCTCACGCTTGTGCAAGGTTCACAAAGATGACCACCGAACGTGCAGCACACAAAAGAACAGGCCCCCTATTAGCATGGATATGAAAGGATACACTCGTTCTAAAGGTGGTCATTAGCACTACAGTGTGTGTCTGTGTTTCTGCTCCCCGCGGGGTCTACTCTCTCCCCCTCCTTTGCCCTCGATATTGAAATTTCCTCACATGAAAGTTTGCCACAGTTGCATGCATGTTCAAAAGCAAAATTTGAACTGCAAAGCAGATTTTTAATCATATCTGTGGACTTATGCAGTTGAGCAAGATGGTTGTATAATGGAATTAATGCAGATGAATGAGATTGAATGGACTACACTGTTAAGAATCTATGATTGAGGTGGGCAAGGTTGAGTTCAGCAGTTCATAAATGCGCATGACAGTTCTGTATTATTGTAATATTTTTTCAGCATGAGCCATAACACTGGAGAGACATTTTATGCCATTTTAATCCATACTAATAACATTTATGAATGCTGTGTGTGCATGCATTTATAAACGCATAAATGATTCCCTGTATTTAATGTCCAGTTCATCAGTTCACTTTGCTTTCCAGAGGAAAACCACTGGTATGACCACCAAAACCCAGTTAGCCACAGTCATGTCTTCTCTGTCATTGCAAATGTGTTGCAAATGCTTTACAAAGGCACAGTGGAATACATCACACATAATCAGGCCTAGGCCCCTCTTCACTTGTACTGACGTTTATAAATGGATGGAAATGGAAATGTGGGCAGCTGTAGAAAGAACCACATCTCCTCTAACTGCACCTGCTGACATCATAACCCGCTGGCTTTGTGATAGCGAAGGGCTGACCGATTATGGTCAGAAAGGTCTTTATCATATTTTGTTCATCGTCAGAATAATCACCTCACCCGCTGAAATTAGTTGTAACCCAGACAACTAAACCCCTTGGTACCCTGCTCCCAAATCCCACACGTAGGGTGTAAAATCAGTTTCCAAGGCGGGGGAGGAAACAGGAGATTCGGGGGGGGGGGGGGGGGGGGGGGGGGGGGGGGGGGGGGGGGGGGGGGGGGGGGGGGGGGGTGCACATTTGGTGTGCCCAGCCAATGGCCCCAGTTACAGTTAAGGAATCCAGTGGGTAGATGCTGCTCATATTTCATCCTTGGTAAAGATTACCTGTCAGCCCCAGAGGAGATGCATTGATCTGTTTTCCCTTTTTTTCTGCTAGCAATCACCTGACAAAGGCACCTAGGAGTGCTGGGAGTGAGTGATGCCTGATCATGTCTCCACCCTAGTGTGGAGTATTGAGGGAACTTCCAATGACCAGTGACACTGGGAGATAATGTAACCATAAACTCTGCATGAACTTGAGCTTCAAGTCAAGCTTAATACACACGAATCATCCATTCCCCAGCCATTGGGGATGAGAGCTGTGTTTTCCAGCTCTGGTTTGACATAAAACATGAGAAGGAAGGTTTATGAAATGATGAGTATGTTTGCAATGGCTTATTGTATTTACACATGGAGAAAAAAAGAATGAATACCTACATAGCTCATAATATCCTCTCATTTATGTTCACTGGGGGCATGTTTATCGGCAGCATGCTGTAAAGATGGTAACATGCTATTTTTTTAAGGTGTGGCAGTTGTGCTTATCAAGGAGAGGAGCACTGCTATAGTCCTGTGAAGTAGAATGTCCAAGCGTACAAATGTTAGATAATCATTTTGCAAAAATATAACCAGTCCAACTGATGAATCATGTTCCTTTTGTAAAATTTCATGAATAGTTTTAGTTGATGTTTGGTTGGTTGCACTTCTTGGAACATGCTCTGTTTTACATACTGATGACAGTATTTATTGTGAGATGTGAGGAATGCATAGATTACATTGAACATTTGCCTGAAAAATAAA
The DNA here is from genome assembly GCF_902362185.1 of Chanos chanos. Classification (NCBI taxonomy): domain Eukaryota; kingdom Metazoa; phylum Chordata; class Actinopteri; order Gonorynchiformes; family Chanidae; genus Chanos; species Chanos chanos. The sequence continues at coordinate 13,948,702 of NC_044495.1, forward strand.
CAGTTTCTTCTAGGAATTTGAAATTGTTACCGTGTTTTACCTATGGTTGCTTTTCTGTAGTTATGAAAGTCATACAGTTCTTATTTTGGTAAATGGCACTATATATGATGAAATAAATGAAATAAATCATTTTACTATAATACATAAAAAAAGTGATCATTGTCCAAAACTGAAATTGTGAGCCTTACATCTGTATGCGTTTTAAATATTTGGTATATATGTGTATAAGTATTTCCACCTTTCTTTTCCACTCTTGTCTCATGCTCAGGTCATATGATGTATTTCATCTTTGTATTTGTTGGTTGTATGCTGGGAACATATTAAGCCTTGTGAATTTGTACTGTAGAGTATAAGAAACAGACAAAAAAATTGAGTTTTTGTCTCATCTTGCTTTAGTACAAGGATGCAGTCCTCTGTGCACAATGGAAAAACAGTGTTAGATAAGGCAGCTAGCCATGCAGTATTATGGCACAGTGGTGTAACCTTGCTGTAAACCTTACCCAGCACATATGCAATACAAAATCCTGCAGTGTCATTTAGATCTCTTAGGTTATCTGAGATGTTAGAACAGAGTGACTATAAAAGATTTGGCTTGAAAGCAGTCAGGCTGTGGAAATGGGAGACTTTGTGTTGTATTCCATTTATTCATGTTTCATTTCAATCTTTTACCGAATGATTGTAAGGAATGTAAACAATGAATAAATTCTGAAAACATTTACAGTTTTGGCTTTGTGTCATGAAATGCTGTCTCTGTAATTCATTGGTGACCCCCCACCCACACATAAATGGCTGAAATGCTGAACACTGGAGGATAAAGTGCTGCTCCGTTTCAGTCTTGAACAGATGTCTGCATGCATTGACTTAACAATGTTCTACAAATGTTATGTTGAAGATTAACATTAGTTCTTTGTTAACAAAAGGAACTTCTTGCATTTTGAAAAATAATATTTGTTGTAATAAACTGATAGAAATGGATGAGTCCTGCATTATTCAGTTTCATCGCAATGATAACAGTAACTACGAGCATACTGTAAACCATCTGAATTATTATTAAATTTTTGTCGGTGAACTCTGGAAGCTTCCGCACATGTTTGTCATAAATCAATCCCTGATCCGAATGACGTTAAATCACTTGTAATCCTACAGTGCAACCCTCTGTTGTGAGGCAAAAGTACATTTTCTGTGGTTGTTAAATTGCTCTGACAGAGAGAAAACTCCAGGCGTTTGGCCTGAACTCAATCATTAGGTGCCCCGCTGTTAATCACGCTGGCCCTGGACACACGCTAAAGGCTTCTGCCGCCACTTTACCCTCCGTCAAGAGCCAAGCAATTCTCTCTGCTCGCCACCATTCAAGAGTTACAAATCACATCTTCAGCTGTCTCTCTCTCTCTCTCTCTCTCTCTCTCTCGCTCTTTCTCTCTCTCTCTTTACCCCCACACTCCCTCCCTCTTTCTCTTTTCTCCTCCAGTAGATTGATGGAGCAATGGAGGAAAAATCAATGCTTTCCTGCAGGTGGAGCGAGTCAGTTTTGTCATGTTTCGGACTGGCTGATGTGCAGGCATGGGTTTTTCCTGCCGTCTGATGCTCCGTACAACAGAGTGAAAGTGGCATGTGGAAACGAACATGACAAAGTGGCCCGCTTTGATTCACTCTCTTTTCTGAATCTGTTTTTCTTTTGGGCCTTTCATTTCCCCCATCTTTCTGATGGTCTCTCTCTTTCTTTCTTTCTCTCTCTCTCTCTCTCTCTCTCTCTCTCTCTCTCACCCTCTCTCTCTCACTCACTCTCTTTCATACACACACACACACAAACACACAAACTTTTCTTTCTCTTACTTTGTTAATCTCCCTATCTTTTCTCTTTACTCACGACCTCATTGTCAGTAGTTGGTGCATTACTTAAACAGAGTGCTTTGTTCTGATAGAGAGCATAAAATGCTGTGTTGAAACTCTTGGTATCAGACAGTAAGTCTTCCAGGTTTTGTGTATTTTTGATTATTCCCTGAATTGATTACATTTTGTATTTAAAAACGCTTGTGCTTTGGACCAGCTAGAGGACTTAAATAGCAGTTGACCATCTTATCACTGAAAAAAGAATAGAATCAGTATTTCATGCCTTGCTGATATGAGCAAAGGTACTTTAATAATTACTTTAATAATTTGATTTTAACTTAACTTAATAATTTACTTCATAACAGTACTTCAGTTCTTGATGACAACAACAATTATTGTGAAATGTTAGGCGGTTGGTCACTGCTTTGTTCATTTTACCACTCAGTTGCAGTGTCACACCTTCATTAATTCACTCAGTTACTCACACACTCATTCTTTCACTCACTGACTCAACTGATCATACTGTCACCACTTCATTTACTTACTCAGTTATTCATGCTTTCCTTCCTTCATTTACTCACAAGGTTACTCACTGTATAATTCCCTTTTTCATGCAGTTATCTCTTATTTGTCCTTTCACCTTTTTGCTATAGCAGAACCCCCCTTTCTCTCTCTCTCTCTCTCTCTCTCTCTCTCTCCTCATACTGTGCATTAGTTCCATTCTTTTTCATTCTTTCTGGCATTCTAATCAGAACTCTATGAGCTCTGGTGAGTGAAGTACAGAAGGAGTTGTGTTTCCTGACAGCCAATAAAAACCCAATAATCTCGTAGATTCAAGCGGGGGCTGTTTTTTAAAAACACTAACTAGCATTATCACTCAGGCCTCCCTCCCTCGCTCTCACCCTCCTTTTCACTCTCTTCTCCTTTAATGCCTTTTTTTATTTAATATATAGCCCATGAAAAATGAGAGACTCCCGTTTCAGTGTGTAGATATTTTGTTGCTGATGAAGCGTGACGAATTCCCATCACAGCTTTGTTTCCAGCGGGTGAGCGGATAATCTTTTACAGCAGAGGGAGGGTGGGAGGGAGGGAGGGAGGTAGAGAGAACGCTGTGTGTCCATCAATCTCCCTCTTGCTTATGGCTGCCACAGCACGACGCCGGCCAACCAGAACACACACACACACACACACACACACACACACACACACTGGGCTACCACACACACTCACAAGGGACAGGCTGGAAACATGGACAACGGTGTAGTGTGACATTCAAGTCTAGCGAGCCTGTTCAAAAGACACTGCACACTGTATACACACACTGACATCTAATGAATTCAGCTATGGATGAACTTTGATGGTTAGATAGATAGATAGATGTCTTAAAGCGACAGCAGACTCAGCCGTTAAGCAGTTTTGTAAAGTACATTTGGAACGTGCACTGACCATTGAGTTGAATAACTGTATAAATCCCTAAAGGGAAATACAATAAATAAGTTTTCAGAGAGGCTGTGGTGAAGGGGGACTAGAGTGGCGTGCAGGCAGAAGGGGATGAAGGAGCAGTAAAGTAGTCTTCCTCTGGGCCTCAACTCCTCCGCACCTCTTTGTTCCCACGTTTTCCTCTCCTTTTCCGCCTGGACCCCCCGGTCCTCTGATTGACAGTAATGGGAAGTGGCAGGATCGATGGGAGACAAGTGAAGGGGGGCGTCTGTGTGAGAGTAGTGTATGTGTCGTTCTCGCTGGTTGGTCACAGACTGACGGGTTTGTTTCCCCGGGAATGGGGTTGCAGGGTGACATGGCAACTCTGTGCTCCTCTCCTCTCCTCTCCTCTCCTCTCCTCTCCTCTCCTCTCCTCTCCTCTCCTCTCCTCTCCTCTCCTCTCCTCTCCTCTCCTCTCTTCTATATGTGTAAGGTGTTGATGATCTGCCTATCACTATGCTTGATGTAGGCCCTTCTCACACACACACACACACACACACACACACACAATAGACCTACAGCTCTAGCAAACTACACACGAGGAATATGTTCTCTGACTCAGTCTTTATGAGATAAGACAGAAAGCAAATATGTTGATTCTGGACTTTATTTGTATTGCATGAATGACAATGTGGATGCTCTCCCCACTTGTATTTTTATCTAAGTACAAGGCCTTATTTCAGAGCTATTCCTGTTATCACGGCTCAGCTTTGTGAAATCTGTGCAATGTGTTGTGGTAAACACACCCATGGTGCTGTGCCTTTTTCTGCCTCCTTATGCCCCATTTCAGTGATTAGCCTGTCAGAGGAGTTTGTTATCCTAGCGTCAAAAATAGCTGAGCAATCTGTGTGTGCTCATGAAAGGTTTGTGTGTGTGAGTGTGTGTGCGCGCTGTGTATGTGTGTGTGTGTGTGTGTAATCAAGAGTGAGAGAAAGACCAAAATGGGCAGAGCGATATGGCATAGGAGGCTCTCCATTCTCTAACCAATGGCGCTGAGATGCACGTGAAGAAGACGTTAAGGCCAAATGAAGTCAGAACAGTGAATGGAGACATTTATTAGGTCAGACGCTGGATCCAACCAAACGTTGAGATTGTTTATTGATTTTTATGTTTTGGCTGGCTGCTTCTGGGTAATCGCTCTCGCTGTCTCATCTCTCTGCTCATCCCAAGACTCCAGTGGTGCTGGCATCATGAGTAGAACAGGTCTTTACCTGCTGCCACAGTAAACTGCAATTATACGCGAAAACGATCATTACCATGTCCGAAACTTGTCAAACATACTTGACCTGTCTCAACAAACTCACCTGATTAGGAAGAATGAGATCTGATAGATTTGTGAAAACATACATATATATGTAAAAATGAATGAGCAGATATTTATTTTTTCCATTATATATATATATCTTCTCGTTTTTCTAAAAAAATAATGTTTTTGTTGTGGTTGTTGTCATTGCTGCTATTGTTGCTGTTGTCCTAATAAAGGCTTACTCAGATTTCCCACATTTCTGTTAACTGAAGTACCACGTTCCAAACCACTGGCTGTGTTTCACACACTCATATGAAAAATACATGAGAGCACAAACTTTAGCACCTGTATAGCAATATTGTACATAATTACAGTATAATTGTACAATGTAATTGTGTGGTGAAATTTCAGAGAGATGGTAAAGACGGCCTTCCTAATTAGCTTTGTAAAGCATTCCTAAAACATTGACCGTGCTGGCTAAGACATGAACGGTTATGAGCTGTGTCATAGTGGCATTTCCATCACACACAATCAGCATTTCATAAATGCCACATAACCAGCCGCCACGCCGTGTTTGTGTGAGTTATTTTATTATTACGGTAATGAAACTTAATGTGGAATATAGACAGCTAGAGCTGGTAAGACCAGCTTAATCAGGCATACATGAGTTTGCTGTCATATAAATAATCTCAATTCAAATTCACATTGATCCTCTCAGGTTGAAGCTGATGACATCTTAGAAATGAAATCCTTCACCTTTGCCACCCCACCCTATTCTGCAATTGTGCTGAACACACACACACACACACTCACACACATGCTCGCACACAGCGGTGTGGTATGAATCTGCCTGTAGTTTATTAGCAGGGGCAGTGAGCTGTAACTGACTGTATTGTCCACAGATGGACTCGAGTCCACAGTACGCAGGACCTCAGGCAGCCTCTGTGACAGTACAATCAATAACCACACTCTCATTACACGACCCCTCTCTCTCTCTCTCTCTCTCTCTCTCTGTCCGTCTCTGTCTCTTCCGCTTTCATGTATTCCTTTTATCTACCATTTTTTTTCAATTCACGTACTTTTTTTCTCATTCTTTTCTCTCTTTCTCTTTCACTCACTCCCTCCTGCTCTCTACCTTTTCATTCCTCCCTTGCTTTGTTGCTCTGTCTTTCTTCATTTCCCTCTCTTATGCTCACTTATCCTTACTTAGTCTCTCTCAGACTGTGGAATGGAAGCAGGTTGGATGCTGTCACTACCAAAATCTCTCTCCCTCACTTTCTCTTACATTTGGGGTCATGCATTGAGGACTAGCACACACATACACACACATACACACCAGAGTCTCAACGTGGACCCTGGGGCCCATAAATGCTAATGTCTTCCACTTGCCTTCCTCGTAAAGCCAATGAAAGAGAACCATAAATCCTGCCAATTAGCTGTGTCCATCAGGGCTGTTAATTGGAGAGGGGAGACTCGTTTGCGGACGACCTTCCGTGTCAGAGGTGAGGCTGATGTCTGATGGAGATTTGTGTGCGTGTGGTAACACTGGACCAACCAGAGCAGAGCTCTTAAAGAGCCCTGACTCACTCAGGTTGTGTGAAAGTGAATGAGCATCATTCATACATATACTTAATGAGGTCTGTGCAAAAAAGACCTCTGAAAAGTGTCTGAACTGGAATTTGGACAGACATTGACATTGTGGTTTCTAAATTACATCACTTTACTATACAGAACTTTAAGCATCAGAAGTTAATGTAATTATGAATGGTTCGCTTAGCTAGATCTGAGTGGTAGTCTGCTGAGAAATAGCCTTGATGGTGGAAACTCTCTTTGTCTGAACATACACAACTTCACATGGAAGGGGTCATTGTGAGGTGAGAGAGAGAGAGAGAGAGAGAGAGTGAAAGAGAGAAAGAAAGAGAGAAAGAAAGAAAGAAAGAAAGAAAGAAAGAAAGAAAGAAAGAAAGAAAGAAAGAAAGAAAGAAAGAATCCTTCATTCTCTGATCCTGACTCAGTCACCGGTAGACACTACTCATTCTTTTCTTCTCTCTATCAATCTTTCTGCAGGTGGATTAGTTGGAGAGGCGCATTTAAACAGGCAGTTGTGGAAGGAGAGTTCTGCTCGCCTCCATGTTGAGAAGGTGCAGACAGCCGTTTCCTTTCCTCTGTCCCAAATGCAGATAATTCAGTCAACAGCCTTTGAACTGCAGATAAGGGAGTCAAAGGATGCTCCTGTGTGTGCATGCATTGTCTGTATTTGCTTGTGTGCCCATGTGTGTTTGTGCTCTGTGTACGCGTGTGTACCTCTGTGTGAGTGAGTGTGTGGTGTGGGTGAGTGAGAATGCATGTACAGTATATGTGGTCATTAGTTTACTGTAAATTTCAGTAAGATGCACAGCACTGACTTGAATGTATGAGCTGATGTTAAAGTAAATGTATCACATCTGTGTAGTTGCTATGGAAAGACAAAAACATGATAGAGAATAGCTACAATTCTTTTTCATTTAGAGGGAAATGGTTGTTTTCCAGTGCCAATAATGGTGTGGTTTGGTTTGATAAGAGCTCCGTGGCAAAATCTCCTTAAATCATCTTTCGCCAGTTGTGCCCAAATTTCCTGCCATAATTCATCCTGTTTTCCTACACTGTGGCTGTGTGGTCTCCTTCACTCTTTCTTTCTCTCCCACTTTCTTTCTCGGCTGCTTTTCATGAATGCAAAAGAGACAGAAGAGCGGGGCAGAGGAAATTAATTGGTAATAAATGTCTGAACAGAGTGGCTTTTGTTTTAGCCTGTGGCACATGCTGCAGTGTACCTGCCAGGTGTTTTTGGGCCGTGACCCGCACCCCTCCGCTTGGGGCAGCAGCGGGGGTGATGAAAGACCTTAGGCTGTCCCATCAAAAGCCCCATTCAGACTGGAACACAGGCAGCATACAGGGACACAGTGTGGAACTCCGAAACACGACACCCCCAGACAGCAGCGCAACATGGTACCAACTCCAGACACACTGACAGTCTGGGCAGGACACACCACAGGCCAGGAAAAGGTACAGCACACATGTGCACACACACACACACACACACACACACACAAACAAAGGCTGATACACACACCTAAAGAAAGACGTACATATATGGACATACATGCATATACAGGCATGGGCACATACGCATATTCATATTTTCAGACTTACACACAAACACACAATACAGAGAGAGCCTGTGATTTAGGAAGTTGGCTGACAGGAGTTGAAGGCATGGGCTAGCACTTCAGAAGCAGGATAAATCTCTCTCTCTCACACACACACACACTCTCACATACACACACTCACACATAAAAGGGTCCCTCTCACACAGGAGCAGGTGTGGCTGAAGATGAGGAGGCAGTGAGTTTCGTCTTCTAGAGTCTGATGGTGCGATTGAAACACATTTCCTCTATCCTGAGCAGAGCTATGAAACTTAATGACATGGTCTTTGATATGTCAAGTCTCAGAAATGCGTTTGGATTTCTACTTCATATTCAGAGGACAGCTTGTTCTTTCAGTTTATGAATATTCAGCACTTATGCTAAGCAGGAGTTGACTGTTGTCTGTGCTATTCAAACTCTATTGTTATTTTATACATTTTAATGATATTAATTAGATCAATATTTCTTGTCCATTCCCTCAATCTTTAAATCCATGAGGAACACTCTGCTTTTGATCCCAGGTTAACTCTGAAGTTGAACTGGTGTAACATTTTAGAATCTGAAAACTGAAAGTCAGAAAACAAAATGTCTCTTTGTATGTGGTTGATGTTTAGACTGATTAGGCTGAGTTCACTATGCTCTCAGTTGTTTTGGTTGTTCAGATATCCTACAACAGGATTCTGCTCTGGAAGCATCTTCACATTACCGGAATAGTAGAAAAGTCTTATTAATACAATAAAAACAAAGAAAGAAAGAAAGAAAGAAAGAAAGAAAGAAAGAAACAAACAAACAAACAGATTGAACTAGAAAAAGTAACAGCAAATATCTAGGCTCTCAAACCATCATCTCTTTTTTAAGATGGCATGTTACTTCCATGTGCGTCAGTATGTGTGTTTATGTATGTATGCATGTTTGTATGTTTGTTTATGTATTCTGTTTGTATCTTGGTGCAGAGACAGAAGGAAGCAGCTGTCTCTCCAGTTCACCTGTGTTGCACACTGTGGTCAGGTGGCATCATAAATTGTCTTGTGTACTTTAAATCACACTTCTGGAATGTTCTGTTGTCTGAACTATAGAACCCTTAAGGTCTTTGTCCCTCTGCGTGATGTGGCACAGGTTGAACTGAAGCATAACAGTCCGTGGCTTTGATATGCACCGCGTGGATTCTTTGGCTAAAGCCTTTGTTGTCCCGCTATGGTTCTCTGGGCCTCCATTTCAGTCAGGTGCCTCCACCGTGTGTGCATATACAAATCACCCAGGCTTGTTAGCATAGTTTAGTGAAGATGTCAGTTTTATGATCCTCGTGCTCATCTCATTGGGGATGGGTGTGTGTGTCTGTGTGTGTGTGTGTGTGTGTGTGTAGCATGTGTGCATAAGGGTGTGACCTAAGATTGTGGGGGTGTAGAGGCAGAGCTGTAAAAGGGTAAAAGAGGGTTGGTGGTGGGATGAATGGAATCTCCAAACACACACTGTAAATTTTGTGTGTGTGTGTGTGTGTGTGGCACGAGTCTGATGGAATGACAGCCCTTGGTCCACAAATAGGCTTTGTGCTGTGGTGATTTAACAGGTAGTAGAGAAACAGAAAGAGGCTATAACTTATGCACATTGTGTTAATACAAGATTGCTTTTGGCAAGATTCATTAACCTGAAAGCAAACATACCCATATTATGTTTGTCTTTGCTTTGGAAAGTTAAAGAATATTTAAATGATGTGTTAATCAAAATATATCCTAATGTTTTTTTTTTTCCTTTGTGACAGAAAAACAAGAGTTCTGGTATTCTTGTAAAAAATCACAATGAAACATATCTAAAACAAATATCTACATTTGTAAAATAATGATCATAATCTGTGTTTCATGATTCTGGCGTTGTGTCGGTGAGATCCGAGGTCCGAAATGGCCATCTGACTGGTTTCTCTCTGCGTCTTGTTGTGATCAACGGCTCGTTAATCTAATTTCCCCCTTCTGTGATTGAAAGCCAGCCACTGCACTTATTTTATAACCCAGATAAATCTGCGACCCGTCTTGAGAGAAAATGTAATCTGTCACGCGTCAAGACCGTCGCTGCTTACCTGATGGTTGTTAATGACAACGTCGCGGAGCAATAGCGACATTAGTGACATCACATGCTTTTGTTTTGCCTTTTACCAAACACCTGATGCTGAATTAATTCATCGTCCGCAATTAGCTCTGAACACCAGCGTTGCCAGGTGGGGTCTTTTAAAAGAGAATTATGGCACATTAAAAAGCAGGGAGGGACTCCATTAGAGCTGACCTTTTCCTTTAAATTACTGATATTTGAGATTTAATTCTAGATTCAATGAAAACTTCATTTTCATTCTCATGACGTGGAGACATTTTTTGGTGCAGCGTTAAAGCCCTCTTCAGCCTGGAGGTCATTAATTACGATCTTTATAAATTAAATTAAGAAGATGTCAGCGCTCGAATCTTTTTCCTTTCAGTCCGTTCTTCTCACAGGTTGGTGTGCGTGCAGATACCTACCGTACCAGGGGAGTGAGAGAGTTCTCGCGTATGAATTATCTTCAAAGCCTAATTTAACATATTTTAAAACGTATTTTGAAAGTCTGTGAACGAATATATCGTGTGATTTTTTTTATGGAACACTCTTCTGAGAAAATGAAAAGTACAGCGGATCAGGTGACTCTCATTCTGGAACGATATTTAGCGGAATAAGAAAATAGATTTAAAAAATGACACAGACAAGCTGCCTTTTTCTAAATGAGGACATACAGGACACAAACATGTGATACTTCTTTGTTGCAAAAAAACTAAAGATTTTTTTTAAAATCTGTAGGATTATCATTTTTTATGGGACGCGCTCTCCATAATGCTTTCTCTGTAGGGTATTTTAAAATACGGTTTCTCCGCACCAACAACTACTGTACCCACACCGAGCTCGCGCTAACAACGGGCAGACATACATACAGCACACACACACCGCAGATTCTCACACGTTCTGCGCGCACACACACACACACACACACACACACAAACTTCCACCTCAAGCCTGACTTGCATTCATTTATTTATTCGTTATATTTCCTAATTCAGTTTGACGAATGAGTGACAGATTGACACCTCATTCAGCAAGATTAATAGAACGACACAATATTTACGTCGCCTAGACAGCCAATTATCCCACCATCTATCTCCAAGATTATCTTTCTGATTGAAAACTACTCGTCCATGTAATCGGAATTATTTGGAATTAGAAGGGAATTTATGGCTTCTTGTGTCACTTTTCCAGGCCCGTGCTAAATTAGAAACGTTAGATACAGAGAGAGAGAGAGAGAGAGAGAGAGAGAGAGAGAGAGAGAGAGAGAGAGAGAGAGAGAGAGAGAGAGAGAGGCAGGAAAGGGAGAGTATTAAACAGTATTACACACACACACACACACACACACACATGAAAAATCTGTGTCATTTGTTTCTTATTTCATTTATATAATTTTGCTCTGGTTAACCCATCACCCCTGGGAGAACAGCATGTATGTATGCTTAGATTCTTAGTTTGATTTTTACAATTGAGTTTAAATGGTTAGTTCTGTTCAGTCAGAGCTAATGTCCGTCATGTACAAGCACTGAATACAGTAGAGGTGAGCTGAACAGAAACAAATAAAGCCAGCAGTTTGAAAGTACTCTCTGTCTGCACAGCAGTACTATACATTCTGCAATGTCACACTCTGTTCATAGGCATTCACAGAGAGGAAGCTGCCCTGTGACCTTAGCATGATCCTCCGGCTGCTGCGTTCACAGAGCTTCAGCAGAAAACTATATCATTTGCCACAAATACTTTGTCCATTTGAATAACAAAACACTTGTTAAAATATCGAGTGAAATCCGATGTATCCATGTTTCTCTTCATTTCTCCCATGATCTTTTCAGTTGTTTTCCATGATACAATGTCTTTTTCACTGGCCTGAAAGTTTTGAAGCTTTCTGTGAGCACAGGAGAAATTACATTTCATTCAATTATGTGACAAACTATTGATCAAAGAAAGCCCTAAATAGACAGACTGGTTCTTTAAGAGCACAGTAAGTGGAGATGGGTATATTTCACAATTAAATGAATTGACCTGAGTGATTTTTTCCGGAGATGTAATGAAATTTCTGCTATGACGTTTGATCCTCTTAGGCTTCACTGGCACTGAAAAGCTTTTGGGTCAAGTGTAGCTCGCTTTTAAAAATAGTGAAAATTGTCACATATAAGCATGTTGGGCTACTATAATATCATTGCCAGAGACGCGTTCAGACTTGTAAATAGGATTATACCATCCCGATATAGAGCTTTCACAACTAGCCTGTTTATTTTTATCCTCCTATTAGGGGAGTTGTATCCTTAAAGAGTGCCAAAAATTATCCTGCGAATCGCTGACAATGAGAAATGAAAGGTCTCTATCGGTTATTATAAGCTATCTGTCTGCATCGTGGCACAATGGGAGTGCTGTGCTTGCGATACCACTGAGGGTGACCTCAACAAGGTGGGAGAGAGAGAGAGAGAGAGAGAGAGAGAGAGAGAGAGAGAGAGAGAGAGAGAGTCAGCATTTGAGCATGAGGCCATGAGTTGGATGTTGTGGTCACCAGCCATACTACCTGTAAATCTTTAACTTAAATCTGGAAGGGGCTACTAGCTATGCATTTTGCACCTCTACTCAAGTATATCCACACTGAAAGAAATCTACTTTCTCCTCAGAAATACTTTGTCATTACCTTTGCCAGATTTCTGTTACATCCTTTTTAAGTTGATGTTCTAGCCTCACCATCTGGTTGTCAGTCTTTCTTTTAACATCATTCACCAGTCAAGCATAAACATAAAAATGACAAACATGTCCTCCAATAAAATATCTGGCTATTTGTCCATAATTAATCGTAATTAATGAACAGAGTAATTTCAAAGGTTATGGACAGAAGGCTGTAACAAGCTCTCAATATCAGAGGGCAGAATTATGTAAGCAAGACGTGATAAACTTGATTCTCTGTTTGTCATTCCAAGAAGAAAAAAACCAACTGCATTTTTAAGCATACCCCTACCCCAAATCTATACTTCTCAAACTCCTCATTTAAAAGAACTGTAAATATGTAAACCTCTAAAATCTGATAAATGTCCCATCAGTATTCGATCATAGTGAATTCAAATCAATAAGTTAGATTCGACACAATAAGAAATGCAAGCAATCCAGTCTGTCCAACAAGTCAGCATGATGTGTCACATACTTAAATCACTGTTTTATTGGACTGGAAAAATGTCTGTATGTGTGTGTGTGTGTGTGTGTGTGTGCGTGCATGTGTGTGTGATTTACACATGTGCATCCCTAAACCAGCTCCCACTTCCTGAGTTGAGAGAAAACTCTGCATTTCTTAGTCCTCTCCACTCACTCCAGGGACCAAATTAAGAGTTTTTCCACATCCCCCTCTTTCTGCCCTTTTCTCACCCTGAGTGACATTTGTATTCTGACCGGCCTGGAGGTAGTGCAGTGTATGTGTATATTATGTGGTGTGTGTGTGTGTGGGAGAGAAAGTGAGAGAGATGCTGCAGAGATGTTGCATATGTAAATAGGCAGCACTGTGTGGCATTTTGACATGTCCCTGTTCACTGACTGAGGGCTTCCTGCAGCGTGGAACTGAGACTTCCAGGTGAGGTTGCCACAGAGAGGTCCTGACCCTTGAACGTGGCACAGACTCACAAGCCTGTCTGATTACCTGCTGAGAGAGAGACAGAAAGGGAGAGGGAGAGAGTGTGTAGGAGGTGGGAGGGAGGATTAGCAAGGCCTTTGTGAAAGCTTTAGAAAACCATGTGGAAGTTTGGATTGAGATGCTCGGATGGTAGTGAGATATTTAATATAATATAATATAATGTGGCTGCAAGTTTTGCATCAGTTTTGAAAAGTATCTGATTTTACAAACTATTTAAACTTTCCACATGTTTCTTTCAGGGTCCTTTTATTTGTGTTTGCTGTGACTGTACAGGATGTTACCCACCGCAAAAAACAAAACAAATAAACAAGCAAGCAACAAAGAAAATAAAGTTCATAGATAAAAACATACATACATAGGCAACAGCCTCTACGGCTCACTCAAACTTTGCAGGTCTCTACAGGTCAGTGAAACACTACAGTCTCAACAGCTCAATCAAACATTACAGCCTCTATAGGTCAAACACTACACTCTCTACAGCTCAAACATGAGAGTCTCAACAGCTCAATCTAACACTACAGCCTCTTTAAGTCAAACACCACATTCTCTACTGCTCATACACTAGAGTCTCTGCAGCTCAATCAAACACTACAGTCTCAACAGCTCACTCAAACATGACAGCCTCTACAGGTCAAACAGTACACTCTCTACAGCTCAATCAAACACTACAGCCTCTATAGGTCAAACACTACACTCTCTACAGCTCAAAAACAAGAGTCTCAACAGCTCACTCAAACACTACAGTTTCTACAGGTCAAACAGTACACTCTCTACAGCTCAATCAAACACTACAGTCTCAACCGCTCACTCAAACACTACAGTCTCTACAGGTCAAACAGTACACTCTCTACAGCTCAATCAAACACTACAGCCTCTATAGGTCAAACACTACACTCTCTACAGCTCAAAAACAAGAGTCTCAACAGCTCACTCAAACACTACAGTTTCTACAGGTCAAACAGTACACTCTCTACAGCTCAATCAAACACTACAGTCTCAACCGCTCACTCAAACACTACAGTCTCTACAGGTCAAACAGTACACTCTCTACAGCTCAATCAAACACTACAGTCTCAACCGCTCACTCAAACACTACAGTCTCTACAGGTCAAACAGTATACTCTGTACAGCTCAAGAAAAAGAGTCTCAACAGCTCAGTCAAACAGCACAGTCTCTACAGCTCAAACACTACAGTCTCTATAGGTCAAACAGCACAGTCTCTACAGCTCAAACACTACAGTCTCTATAGGTCAAACAGCACAGTCTCTACAGCTCAAACACTACAGTCTCTATAGGTCAAACAGCACAGTCTCTACAGCTCAAACACTACAGTCTCTATAGGTCAAACAGCACAGTCTCCACAGCTGAAACACTACAGTCTCTACAGTTCCAACACTACAGTCTTTACAGCTCAAACACTACAGTCTCTACAGTTCCAACACTACAGTCTTTACAGCTCACTTCAGCACTTCAGACAGAAAATGTAATCACCATCTGTGTGCGTGTCCATACTTGGCCTTCTTGAATCAGTCTGCTGCATCAAAATGTTGCCGGGAGGTATTGGCCCACAGGTCTACATCTAAGAGTTAAGTTGTAGGTTTTTTTTTGTCTCTCAGTCTCTTTTTTCATCTGGTAGCCTGGGGAATCACAGCGGGTATGAGTCTCATTTCCTCATCAAACACTGAGAGAGTGATTTGGAATATTTATGAGGCTCCCAATTTAAGTTAAACATTTAACAAGAAAGCATCCGATTAGAATTATACCCGCAGAAAGAGTTAAGGCCCCTGCGGGGAAGTGTCCCAGTAAAAATTAAACTGCAAAACACACCAGATGGATTAAAACATAAATGCAACGAGTGAGACAGGAGCTCTCCCCCACTCTCTCTCCCTTGTTCTTTCTCCCCCCTCTCTTTTTGTCTCCCCTCTCTCTCTCTCTCTCTCTCTCAATTCTGTGTAATCTTTTTTTTTAAATGTGTGATTTAAAATGTGTTGGGTGGTTCAGTGTGGGTACAATAGCTATAAAATATTAGTAAATATCAGCTCAGACAGATTGCTCAATGAAACTGTGTGTATGAATGTGTGTGTGTGTGTGTGTGTGTGTGTGTATGTGTGTAAGAGAGGTATGAGAGAGAGAGGTATGAGAGAGAGAGAGAGAGAGAGAGAGAGAGAGAGATATTGTGCCCGTTTGATTTTCCGACGCATCATAACATTTATTATATGATGGCTTTGAACCTGAACATTGTTTAATTATGGTTAGATAGTCAGATGATATCTTGATAGGGAGAGCAGATTTTATCAAAACGTCTTTAAATTGCTGTCCTCCCAAACAGTCCCTTTAAAGCAGTGTGGAGACTACACCATCTGCTCCAGGTCAAAAAAGCTGAAAGGTTTGAAGTGTACTGTAACTCAAACCTATATTGACCATATTGATTATCCATAACAAGCTGCTTACTCGCCTCTCTTTCCCATTTTCCGGTCCCTCTCTCCCTCTCTCTCTCTCTCTCTTTCTCTCTCTCTCTCTCTCTCTCTCTCTCTTACTTGCTTTCTGTTTCCCTGTGGACCTGTAAGTGGATGGGCCTAACTGTGTCTGTATCAGGTGACAAGGGGACTCCTGTCTCCTCTGGTTTAACTAATCTATACATGCATTTTGATAACACAGGACAACAATTTTTACAGTTCATTTTTTTTTTGTTCTTCTCAGTTTTTACTTCTGTCCCTCATTCTGAGTTGTGTATCTAATAACCAACATTGTGGATGCCATGCCATGCATCCACAATGATCTTTTCTTCTGGGAATTCCAAGAATATATTATTCAGTAAGTAAGGAAATCTTGTCACTGGCAAGATAAAGGATGTCAGACAATGTGGGGGATACAGGAGTCACAAATCAGTGGCCATAGGTTTAGATATGACAGGCTATGCCGTGTGATGGAGGCTGGATTGACAGTCATAGAGGCAGATATCCAGGTGAAAAAGCACTCATTTCTCTGAGTAACTTCATAAACAGGAAGTCTGGGTTACAGTGCTAGCCATTTTTACTGATAGAGCTTAAATGACCGGCAAAGCTGCGACTCATTGTACGCAAGTTAGAAAGCAGTTATTGTGTGAAATTGTAAAGGCAGACTGATTACCTGTGAGATAGATGCCTGGCTGGTGTTGAGCTGGTTTTAAGAAGCAATGTGTATGAAGGCTAAACACAGTTGAAAACTGCATAAGCCCTTCGCAGTGTACTATATATTTCTAACAGGTCTGTATAAAAAAAAACATTAACTGGTATGTGATTCCCATTAACACTGCATTTGTGGACAAATCTGTTTATGAGTAAGTATGTAGTACCAACTGTTATACATGGCTCATGCACAGATGACATATCCGTACACAGGACTCTAATTTTTCAAGGAATGATTATTTGCTCAAATGGATATAAAGCGTGAGAATATTAACAGAAATACATTGACTTGCAGTTAACTGGATGGATTTATGTGCCCACCTCTGAGATCTAAATAATTTTTACTTTTTTTTAGTCAAATGGGATTTAGTAGCGTTTGTGTGCTTTATCTGAGTGTATGTGTGTGTATGTGTATGTGTGTGTGTGTTCATGTTCACCTCCAGGACAGGGGCTGATACCAACTGCACTGTCCTTTAGCCTGGGGGTATCATATGCTGCCCTCCCAGTGTGTGTTTGCATGTATGAGTGTGTGTGTGTGTGTGTGTGTGTGTCTGTGTGTGTGTGTGTGTGCGCGTGCGTGTGTGTGTGTGTGAGAAAGAGAGAGAGAGAGTCAGAGTGAGTGGGAGAGTGACATAAGATTTGTGCTTATCTCCAAAGACAAGTACTACACAACAGCCTTAGTGTTAGGTACGCCTCACTGCCACACACAAATCCCGCAGAGATAACACACTCTCTTGTCTGGCTACACATCTGAGTGAGAACATCACCATTTTCAGAATACGACTGTTCGTGTAAATATTGGTTTAGTGAACTCTGCAGAAGAAACAGGCTACTTTGAAAATGAAGAGTGGGGATACTGTTGGCTGAAGGAGTGAAGGTGCCATAAGATTCAGTGTTTCAGTACTCATCATATCTATCCACTCTTTTACTAATAATAAACCAGCGAAGACTTCATTTTGGCTGAATGGTTTGTTTCGATTGAATATATCGTTATGATTGAATGATAACAAAAGAGTATATTTTGAGTACATGTCTAACAGCATAATTATCATACATTTATCTTTGACAGATTACCTGAGCATTTACCCGCTGGGATTTAAAAGCAAAGTTAAAAAAAAAAAAAAAGGTGAATTTATTGCCAGTGTTGCACAGCCTAGAGTTCAAAACATCAACTTCAAAGAACCTGCTTGTAACCATTCTTATTTACTGCTTCCGTTAGTCCACTCTAAATACCCCAGCTTTGCACCGCCCAAGAATACACTGAAGTCAGCCGGACCTTTGGAACATTCCGAAGCCCTCGCCATTTGTAGCGTGAGCCAGAATAATTGAACGACAGTTGTAAGCACCTGTTGCTTGTGAGCTATTTAGCGACTTACTCCTCTTGACTGATTTACTGTAATGATCTCTTACTTGATGCCTTTGGCTTTGGTCAGATATCTGGTATGAAGCAGGATGATCCAAGCACGGCAAAACCTTTGCCTCATAGTTTCCTGTGGATCTCACTGGGGGCTCCCCTGAGGATCCTGAGTGTCAAACTATCTTTTGATCAAGATGGCTAGAGGGATAGGTTATGGGGCTCCCACTGACCTCAGGGTAATCTCCTCCATGCCTTTTGCTTGTTGGGGTGTCCGCAGGCGTTTGTGGGCAGGGTCCAGATGTCTCTCTACAGCGCTAGGCTTGTGATTAGCTGACGGTGCGTGTGGGTTTTGCAAGCTGTACTATTCTTGAACAGAGGGGCGGTCAAACCGAGATGGGAGACAATATATTGATCTCTTTGCTTCAGTAAGAATGATGCACCACAAGCTATTTCTGTAAGCAGAGAGGGGAATACGCCACATCTGAGTGTGTGCATTTCTGCATGATGACGTGGATAAGCTCTCCAAAATAACTCAATGAATATTGGCAACAACACAAATGGCTGTTGTATCAGATGACCTTTGCACTCTCTGGGGCTGAAATAGCATTCTTCTCTGTCCAGATTACAGAGACCTGAGCCAGCAAATTGGGCACAACCTACAGCCACTGTCAGCTGCTCTTACTTAAGTGTCTCCCTTAACACAATGTATCGATAAAAGCTGTGCTCAGTAATCTGAGGTAATATTTACACAGTATGCATTCTCTGTTTGATAAAGTCGACAAAAACGTTCATGGGAAACAGAAGTGATTGGTTAAAATTTGTAAAAAAATTAGGCATAAAATTGAGACGGAGAAAATCCTCAGACAAAAACAGTTTGAAATATATCCTACAGAACAACAAGGAAGTTTTGTTTTGTGGTGTGTTTCAGCGTCACACCTTTCTATCTGTAGTTCAACCTAAGACGTTTTCATTAATGTTATATACCTGTGAACTGAAGCCACTAGAGCGCTAGAGATGACTACAAAAATATGTAGCTGGGCTGACAATGATAAATATATGAACAGAAATGTGTATTCCACATAATGATTTTTCTTAATGAAAATGGATTCAGAGTGTGGTAGGGGAGGTGTGGTGAATGTTGACTTCTCTGTTTGTGGCTGAAAAGGTTCAGCGATCATAGACAAAGGCCATTCGCAGGTCAGTGCCTCATATTCACTCCATTTCTCTCTTACAGAGCTGGCCCTGGACAGGGCAGTGTGTTTGCCACAATTCAGTGGTCAATAAATTGCACCCAGATCACACCTAAACCAACAAATGGAACAATCAAATAATCCAGTTGTGATCAAATAGCTGATTATTAGTTTTCTCATGCACCAGCAGGTTTATGTGAATAAAATATATATTTGTGCTTGTTTGTGTGGCATACCATTAACTTGACTGTTTTTTATCATATTTGTTGTTTACATGTTTAAAAATTTATCCATTTGCTTTTGGCTACAGCATTGCTACCAGGTACCAAGTCCCATACTGCCTACTCACACACACACACACACACACACACACACACACACACACACACACACACACATACACACACACAACACACACACACACACACACACATACACAAATGCATATGTATGGACCTGCAAAAGCACCTGTTCACCTGACATTGTGGCAGTTTCCTCCAGCAGCAGTATTGTCAACAGGCAGCAACAATAACAGATGGCATAGTTTGAAAAGCGATGGCCTCCAACATGCCTGGGGCTATCCCAGTGGTCTGTGCGTGGCCCGACTCTCCACATGTGACTGCCCTGCATGGACATTAATTGGTTAATGGTGTACTAGGTTATTGATATCATGCGTGTAGTTTTATGAACCACATCCTCTTTCTCAGAGTGGCTGGTTGAACATTCAGAAAGCCATTCTTTTCAAGTGTAAACCAATTTACTAACTTTAACAGACTTATGCACACATTGTGCAATCTGCTGTGAAGATTTTCCATCCATATGAATTAATTTTGACATAATGTGACCATTCACCAAGAATCAAGCATAACACAATGGACATTGTAAATGTTATGTATAAGGGCAATAGGGCTAAGGCTCATTACGTCGACAAGATCTTCTTTCTTTCTTTCTTTCTTTCTTTCTTTCTTTCTTTCTTTCTTTCTTCAAAGTAATCTTAAAATGAAAAATATTCACCAGTTTTTCAAACAATGGAGAATCTCTTTTCCAAATCTCTTCCTCATACACACTAGCTGTTTGCGGACCTGAGGAAGCTAATATTAACATAACTCAGGTTTCATAACCTGTAAGATGCATCAAACATTTGTGTTATTCTAAGGCAGAAACACCATGATGAAAAGTGGTGGTTTTTCTTGAAACCACAAAGCTGCAGCTTTTCTTTAGACCATGTGTCATGTCATTCAGAACTGACCCAAGATGTAGAGATAGAGTTCCTTTAATATCCCCCAGTTCTCTCTCTCTCTCTCTCTCTCTCTCTCTCACTGTGATACAGTGGCTGGCAGAGAGCTGTGTGTGTTGACAGCAGGGCTGGTGAGCCCTTGGAGGGGAACATGACCCTGAGGACAGGGACAGGGGACATGGAGCTGGCAACTTTAGTCTCCTATTCACTGCTGACAGTCCGAACAGCCGTGCTTTTCTAACCACTGTTACAGTCAACAACTGTTAATGTGACAATTAATTAGACAGACAGATAGATAGACAGACAGACAGACAGACAGACAGACAGACAGATAGATAGATAGATAGATAGATAGATAGATAGATAGATAGATAGATAGATAGATAGATAGATAGATAGATAGATAGATAGATAGATAAATGCATACATGCATACATACATACATAGCGAAGGTTAAAGATTAAATTCAGTCAGGCTCAGAGTTTGAATTTCTGGGAGTGGATGTTACTCTGCTGAAATGATAGCCACACATTAGCTATTTCTGTTTGAATCTTTCCAAAGTGATTAGAGTGTTGTTGTTTCTCGTCTGTAAAATAATGTGTCAGAGGACACACTGAGAGCCATTTAACCACTTTGGAGGCTGTATTCCTAATTGGATTTTAACAGTAGATCCTATCATACATCCAGCACTAGCCATCATCTTCACTATTGGATTTTTTCAATATTTCTTATGCACCAGGACTCTTGTCTGTATTCCCATCCTGTTCGAATGACACGGTTTTTAATCAAGAGCTGCATGTAAAATGTCTCTACGAATTGCAGTCATCAAACCTGGCCCCACACCGCACGCCCCCCCCCCCCCCCCCCCCCCCCAACACACACACACACGCACACTCGCACACACACATACACACTGAGCAAGTCCATTAGAAAGCGAGACAGAAGATTGTCTCTTGAAAATGAAGTCATTAGTTACGCAAACCGCCACGACCTATGTTGCGTGTTTAGATAAATCGGATCGATATGCCTGCTACTCCCTCCCCAGCCTCCACCGCCATCACCCCCCGAAAAAGAAAAAAATTGAAGGCATGATGCAAAAAAAAAAAAAAAAACACAGGCAAACAAACAAACAAACAAACAAACAACAACAACAATGACAAGCAGTTGAAGGCATGGGCCTGAAGGGTGGAGGTCGGTGGTGGGGTGATAAGAATGAATCAGATAAAAGGCGCAGCCTCCCTCCTCTTTTACCATCCTCACACACCTTCATTTGGAGGATTACCTCAGGTTGAGTTGTTGGGGTTAGCGATGAGTCCCTGACTGAGAGGAAACCGTGGTCTGAACAGCACCCAGTTAAAGGAGAAATTACGGGGCCGAAGAGAGAGGCTAATAACTGTTATTAACCCCGCGCCGGAGACATCACCACGGTAACGAGGGCCCACTGTCAGGGTTGGGAGGCGCCGACGCCTTGCCACTCACCCCCTTAGGAGAAGCTAACTTATTAAAATAATGAATTAGCCCACCAGATTACTGCAGCCTGCGGCAAAGGCAATTATCCCTCTCCAAATCCCCGGACGGGGGCTCCCCCATCACAGTCATAAAACACACACACACGCATTTCGGAAAGAAGAGAGAAGCTACAGAGAAGCAGTGCTCCAATGAAAGGGCTGTTAATTAGGATCTGTCCCACTGCGGACAGCTCTTCACTGAAGCCACAACACAAACCCAAAGTAAAGGGTGTGAGAGAGAGAGAGAGAGAGAGAGAGAGAGAAGAATGGAAGAGAGAGATAGGAGGATGATAAGAAGACACAGAAAAAGATCGGAAGATTGACAGAGGGACAGAATGAGAAAAAAGAACCATTATAATAAAAGAAAAATGAGAAAAAGAGAGCAAGGAAAAGTATAAAAAACAGAAAGATCAGATTATTGAGAGAAAGAGAGAGAGAGGATGAGAGAGAGAAAGAGAGAGAGGGGGGGGGTTCTGGTTGCACTAAGCCTTACGTGTAGCCCCCCAGACAAAAGCTAGCACAATACTAAGCACTCCTGCCACTTCACTCTGTGTGTGTGTGTGTGTGTGTGTGTGTGTATGTGTGTGTGGCCTAAACTTCAGCCATGATTCCCAGTCCAGTAGACTGTTAAACCTCTTTCCCTTGGTATTTCTCTACCCAGTTTGTCATAGCAATAACTCTTTTCCTTTGACTGAGAAAGGACCCACATGAGGTACACCGTGGACCTGCACTCAGCTTCATGCAGTCCAGCTCACCCCAACTCTGTTTGTTCTAGATTTCTCCCAATGTCATTCCAAAGGGGACTTCAGAAAATGGCCTTAGCCACATAGAGTTTTTGGTTAGCTGAGGTTGAGGAGGACTGGTTCAAGCTCAAGAATGTTTTACCTTTGCTTTCATCTGAAGGTGAAAAGTAAATCTGTCTTTCCTTTCTTGGAATAAAAATCAGACAGAACCAGGTGACAAGTGAAGTAGGCCAGTAACAACACTGACAAAAGACTTCCACTGTATGCCATGACATACATACACTTATTAATGGTTATAAACACAAAAAAGTACCACTTGCTTGACGCGAATGAATCAAAAGCATGCCGTCTTCACCCTCTGATGTCAGATGAAGGGCTAAGTAGGTAGTTATGAGGGCTGTGTTCACCTTGTCCTGTATAGAACTTAACTCCTATTTTCTCCCCAGTTGTGTATAGACAAAAACTGGCCTCCCATAAGTAAAAAAAAGATTCAAATTTGCCCAATATTTATGTTTACAATAACAGTTATTCATAGCGACATACATATTGTGAACATGAGACCATGTCAGTTTTGAACACCCACCGACCCACCCACCCACACACACACACACACACACACACACACACACACACACACCTGCATGCATGCACACATATACACATGTACCATGTGTTCAATTATGTATAGTTGTAATTACTTTATGTACTAACAATCAAACATTGTATTCTATCAGTCAAACCTCCTCATTCCCCCGCTCTCTCATTCATCCAGTCCTCTCTCTCTCTCTCTCTCTTTCTCTCCACCCCTCTCTCTCTGATGAAATATACCTTCCAAAAGCTTGTTCTGTCTTTAGTTCCATGTCTGCAGTGTCACTAAGCCAATTCTATTAGCTTCATATTGTAACATGCACATTTACATATATCTGTGTCTGGATTTCCATATGCATGACGTGGTGTCAGGGTTTCCATATGCATGACTGGCTTACGCACCGACAATATCCACATCTTCCTGACTAGAGGTCGAGCCTGCCAAGCGCCTGCTCCGTTGTGAGGGGGAAACTGTATATCTGAGACACTGACATGGAATCGTGATGAAGAGCAGGGGTAAATACACTGTATCCGATCACTCCCAATGTGTCACCAAATGAAAAACGCATCTAAAATGTCAGCGCTCTCCTTATCCACAACACGGACTGATGCTGGTCTCCTCAAATACGTTCTGGCCTTGTACAATGACCCTATTAATGTTAAATCAACATTGTCCAAATGCATGGAGAGAACCCCCACCCCCACCACCACCACCTTGTACTCTGACAATCACAGACTGCCTGTGAAGAACAATCAAAGAGCCCCTCTCTCCCCCCTGTATTTATCACTTTAAGACATTAGGAGTACATGGGGGGGAATATTAACGAGCTTCTTTACCGCTTTAGAGTTACACACCAGAGGATCCACACATTAGAAACATCCATTTTCTAATCAGCAGGGAGATTTAGTTTCTCTGTGTCTAATGTTCCTTTGAGTTTAAGGAAAATACGCTCTCGAGATACCTCACAAACGAGCACGTTTATGAACTACAGCGAGTCACTGCCATCTCATATGAACGAACGCGTGTCGGTAGACTTCAGGGATGAGGAGCAGAAGTGAAATGAATTGAACTGAATGACGTGGATTCAGTTTAATGAGCAAATTGTCAGGTGGATGGTGTAAGCTTGGCACTGATGGGGAAAATGGACATAATCTACGGTCATTTTGTAAAAACTAGTCTTAAAGTATTGCTACATGAAAATATGTAGAAATATGTGAGATAGAAATAGTTAAATATATATACGGTTGCTTGAGATTTGAACATATTGTAATGGCAGGATACTCACACAAGTCTCTTTATCGATGTATACAGGTAACATTAAGCACTAACCTCCATATATCTGCAGAGGGTGTGTGTTAGTGTGTTTTGGCCTTTCGCTGACTGAGGTAAATAGCTTCATATAGAATTACAGCATTAAATGAGGCCCAATTACAAGGAGAGTCAATCTCTCAAAAGCCATAGGTAGACAAAGCTGAAACCAATAGAAATTTTATGTTTTATGTTATGATAATGTCACTTATGAAGTTCTTTAGTGTTATTATAGCTACCAAACGACATTGTTTAGTGAGGCAATAATACAGTTGAGTTAAATGAGGTAGACTGTGAGCAAAGGCATGCATGAGCAAGTTCTGCCAGTCTGTATCAATCTCAATCCACCCAAATTGAAAACTGAAGAAAGTCATTTTGTGCCCAATGGAAGTTTTTCCTTTAGAAAATTTGGCCCTCCATTAAGATGAAAATTAAGCACTGGACCACTGCTTTTCAGAAACTCCTATTAACCCCACACACACCCGCACACACACACGTACACGCATGCACACACACACACACACACACACTTTTAATTTGTGATTTATTAAGCTGTAGTGAGGGCAGCCAGGATTGGCAGGCTGTCGAGTGAAGGGCGGTTTATCCGTTGCACAGTGTTCCCAGTTTCTCGGGTGCTTGCTTGTGTGTGTGTGTGTGTGTGTGTGTATGAGCAGGCACTCATTGGTGGTCCCATTCGAGTGTGTATCCAGAGAGCGAGTGTGTGTATGTGTCCATGCACATATGCTTGATAATGTGTGTGTGCATGTGTGTGTGGTGCAGGTGTATGCACGTATATGTGTGTGTGTGTGTGTGTGTGTGTGTGAGAGAGAGAGAGAGAGAGAGGGAGAGAGAGTAAAAAGTGCACAACCATCATTCATGTTGCTGTGCCTGGTCTGTATATGATGGCTTGGTGACCAGGGTCAGACAAGGAAGGTCAAAGACCTGCAGGCTTTCATCTCTCTCTCTCTTTCTCTCTCTCTCTCTCTCTCTCTCTTTCTCTCCTTCTCTTTCTCAGGCATGCTCTCTCTTTCACTCACCCACTCACTCACTGTCGTAGCTCTCTTTTCACAGAAAAGTGATCAAATAATTAGCAAGTTTTTTATGTCTGGATCTCTTGCCTTTCCAGTACACAAGATTTGTGTTGGTGTGAGGAGCTGTACATCCCTGAAAGAGGAATTCATTACCACAGTTCTCACTCAGACACTACAGATTAGAAAGACTGTGAGGTCCTGTGGCAGATGGACATCCAGACTGGTATCCAAATTAACTGGCCTTAGCACACTAAATATCCTTTACCAGTGTAGAGACATATTACCATAAGAGCAAGGGAGTATAAAGTCACTGATAAATCAGTTGTGGTGTACTGTTCTCCAGAACACTAGAGTATTAATAGGTGTGTGTGTGTGTGTGTGTGTGTGTGTGTGTGTGTGTGTGTGTGTGTGTGTGTGTGGTGTTTGTAGACACTATTCACGGTCCTGTCAGTTCCACAGATGAAGGTTCTCTGCTGCGTTTTCATCCTCTTTGTAGCCTCGGGCCTAGTTCTTCACTGTTTGCATCAAATCTACTGAAATTCAACTTAATTAGCTGTGGCCATGTTTTAACTGAATGTTTGAAGAGTCTGATCTGAGGATCACACATACACACACACACACACACAAAACCACAAACACACTATCTGCTGAGAGAGATTTAAAGGGAAATGCAGTGTATGACAGAAATGGGGTGTATTACATATGACCTTACTGATGTTATCTGTGACTTCTGAATTGTATTATCACTTTTCAAAAAGGTGATTTATTTTATGCTCCCTATGATATGGTGTACAAGTGTATTAGTTATATTGATTTAATTGTAAATGTCTCTCTCTCTCTCTCTCTCTCTCTCTCTCTCTCTCTCTCTCTCTCTTGCTCTGTATGTGTGTGTGTGTGTGTGTATGTGTGTTTGTGATTGTGTTGCCTCTCACAAGTTCAAAACTCCAAATGGCATCTTTTCTGAAGCGCATTTGTTGTAGAAAAAGGCCACAGATAGGAAAAAAAGATAACACTGATCAATAAAAGGGACCCTCTTTCACCCCAGGCCTCCTATCATATCCCTTGCTTTTTTAGACGTTTCTTAGAGGGGTCAAGTCAATGTATGTGTGTCTCTGTGTGTGCGTGTATGTATGTGGAGAGGGTAAGTTGATTTGGGCGGTCTTGGGCCCCTTTATCAATCAAAAGTTTAATTATACACATCCCAGCGCCCGACAGCTAGATTAGAAACCAATCGACGCTATCGGCCACAAAATCTAATTACTGTTTATTGACAGATAAGGCCAGGCCCCCTTTCACTTTCCCAAATAAGATAAACCTCTCTTTTTCCACCCTCCCTCCACCTCAACATGAAGAACTACCAACAAGCTTACTGTCCATGAAAGATTCTCTAATGAATTGCTCATTAGTGGCAAATGAATGGTTGTGGAGTTGGATGTTTCTTGGGGAAGGGGAAGGAGAGAGTGAGAGAGGGAGAGAGAGAGAAAGAGAGAGGTTAGTGTTGTTAATGTGTCTAAAAAATGTTGGTGTGCAGGTTGTGTGATTGACTGTCACTGCTTTGACTTTCTCGATGACTCCACAAACGACTGGCTTTTTCTTCACTTACTGATACTCCTCACTTACATATAATTAGTACATTTTTTTCTGTGTTATTGGTCTCTACAGACCCTGTCAGTGTAGACATGTAACTACTGTGATAAACAAAATGTTAACATCAGTGGTTGGAATGTGACAGGTTTTCGCATTAGTGCTGAAAAACTGTGATTTTTTTCCCCCCATAGATCTCATGGCAATGGATAGTGGACAGAGAGATGGACTTAGAACACCAAGAGGAATTCAAACTCTCATCAATGAAATGGCTTAATCTTTATCTAAGGCAAAAAAGAAGAAAGAGAAGTAAAGTCAGAAACAACCCAATGAAAAAAAAAAATGATTCAAAAGGCCCAAGCCTGCTGGGTGGTAGTGTTTACCATTAGCTGAGAATCTCAACACATTTACTGTATAAGCTGACCAGCGATAACTTGGTGATCTCCCCATGATGTGAATGAGCTTTGTCTGATTGACTCTGATTGAGAGTGTTTTCACTGTGTTGTTATTTTTTGCCACTAAATACTGCGACCACAAACCCAGCTGTCAGTCAACTCACTGTCCCAAATGTCACACGCCTAAGGCGTTGTTCCTATGGCCGAATTCTGAGTGTGTAGTGAAAGAAGCGACTGCTTTCTCCTCTCTGAATAAAGGTTCTCAGGTCTTAACAGTGATGTGAGTCCGCCTGAGGTAAATTTGGCCCTAAATGGCTGGATTATTGTCCTTTCATTTGGCTGTGTATTAATGGCTAAATGATAAACATTGCAGCGTATGGATTTCCTGTCACATCCCATGAAGCGGACAACCTCATCTCGCCTCCGGACCCCCTAACCCCCTCTACCCCCCCCTCCTTGCTCTAAAACGCAGCCCCATCGCAAAGACGGAGGGAGGGAGGGAGGGATGGGTGCAAAGGGAAAGAGGGAGAGAGGGAGAGGAGAACAGAGAGAGAAGCCACTGTGGTGGCACCACACATCTACTCCAAAGCCCATTCAAAGATTTCAAAAAGCACTTAGGTCTCCCTGTCCATTTCTGTTAAGCAAGAAAAGCGACACGAGCCAGGTGAAGTGCAACCAGATACCCCAGATAGAGAGAGAGAGAGAGAGAGAGAGAGAGATGGCAGGAGGGGAGAGAGAGAGATGTCTTCCAAATGAAATTTGGGGGATGGGGGATGGAGGGGTGGAGAGGATTGAGAGGAGTGGATAGAGAGGGCAGCGAGTGAAGAAAAAGAGATCGGTGTCTGATTCAGTTTGAAATGCCGGACAAGAAAAATGTTTGGTTCTGAATTATGCAATGGTCAGCGAGACAGAGAAAGGGAGAGAGAGAGAGAGAGAGGTAGAGGTAGAGAGAAAGAGAGAGAGAGAGAGAGAGAGAGAGAAGCTCTAGATTAAGGCTTGATTCTTTTTGATCTGGGCCATATTTTACCCATGCCCCCTTCTCTGCCTGCTCCTCAGTCTGGGTTCTCCAAATTTGAGTGACTGTAACTGGATTTGCCATGATGTCATTATTCGTTTAGGGAGCAACATAGAACTGGAGCAAGAAATTAAATATATAAAATAACTACGCATCCGTGTAACTTATGAGCTTAGATATGAGACCTACACAAGCCTGAAACCCATACAGATATTGTATCAGGAAAATTAGTTTCAGGCTACATTTATTAATTCAACTTTGCATTAGCCATGACACACGGTGCAGGCATCACAGATAAAGTGGAAGCAAACATGTTTATGTATTTGTAAAGAGGTTTATGTCCCAAAATTACGGAGATGAGAAATGCCAATGAATGAACACACTCACTAGGTAAACATGAAATAACTTTGTTTCAGAGCCAAAGAAATATGTAGCTTCATTCACTTCAAAAATTGCATCTAAAAATACAAGACGAAAAAAAAAAAAAGTCAGGACTCCGTGGGTGCACTCAACAATAGATAGGAAGTCTGTCTTTGCTTTAATATGAAAGCTCTTCACTGTACAGCTAAGAAACAAGACTATCATTCTTCTGTATTCCAAACAAATTTAAACTGTAGATCATTGTTGCCCTTATTTAATCTCTTCTTTCATACCCTGTTTCCCTGCAGTATGTAATCTACTTCTTTAAATTTGATCACTGCATTTCACTAACCACATTTATGAGTGCATTTGACAATATATTGTATTAAATTTCAACACAGTGATCAGTTTCATTTAGCTGTTTCCTCTATCAGTGTATTTGCATTAACACTACACATGTCAATGAGTGAATTTATCAGAGTGTAATTACATACTTACAGCCTATGTAATTAGCAGCTATTTCCCCCTTGCACTTAAGTTAAATGGGTGAGCACTTTGTTTACACACTAAGACGAACACATTTATTATTGTAATCTGTGGGTCAGAATCAGTTTTTTTTTTTTTGGTATATATTTAATTTTTTAAGCACACATTTTTACACATTTTTATTGTGTTGTGCACTCTATCAACCGATTAAATGATCGAAACCGGCGATTCAGTGGGTAACAAAATCTATGAATAAAGGACCAACATCCCTCTATTCCTGTGAAATAGTACTCCCTCTAGTGGGGTGATTGAGGATTCCACTCAGGACGCGACTCCAAGTCATCCTCTGGAATCAATTCTGCTCTACGTTAATACCTTCTTGTATCATAAGATGTCCTAGACGGTAATAGATTCTAATTATTCACAGACAAAATCTGTAACTATGTTTCTCAGAGGTAAAAATCGCAAAATCTATAACCTAGTTTTCGGCAAAAACCTCACCATTAATACTTAAGTGTGATCTGTCAGCAAAAATATTTCGCCTTGAAGCCCATTTGGTATGTGTTGTCTGATCAAAACGACAGACTCCCTAAAACTTGCAGTTAATGTTAATTTAGCCCATTTTAATTTTGGCCAGATGGTGCAGCGCCCTAGGGTCAGTCTACACAGTTGGTGGGTTTCTGAGGAGACGGACCTTTGGGCCTCATTCTTTCTCTTCTCTCTTTTTTTCGTCTACTTTTTAAACTCATTTTTAGACTTCATATCAAGTAATCAGACACACTTGCAGTTTCCTCGTGCTATGCAGCAAAGCTTAATAAACCGCCTCGGCTCAGACGTGACGTGTCTGCTGTCTTATAAGTTATTCATCAACCGTGGAATCCATCCGGTCTTTTCCACAACTGAGCTACTCACCTGTTACTGTTACATTCTTTGGAAAATTTATATGAACCCGAAGACAGTTTACGGTCGATCTTATTTAACTGATAGGGAGACCACTAAGAGACCTAGCCTATACACTAAGGCGGAGATCTAAATAGTCCGGAACTTTGTTTCTTTCTCTTTTTTCCCATACAATTTTAATCATAACGATGAAACAGAGGGTTAGTCACGAGTTCATGAGCTTTGTCGTTTGGGTGTCCCGAAAGCCATTTTTTTCAGCGGAGAGAGAGAGAGAGAGAGAGAGAGAAAGAGAGAGAGAGAGGAGGGGTTGTATCCTCTTGTAGGAACAACATAGGCTACTCTCTATTGCCAAGGTAAGCCCAGCCAGTAGGCTAGAAGTTGAAGACACATCTCATACGCAGTAGGCGACCACCTGGGGATTTCGATATGACCTGTTTGTGTGAGAAGGTAGAGTAATTCTCTCCACCTGCCTCTTCTTTTCTGTGCGACTGTAGCCCACACTTTTGCTTGGCTCTGTTGAGCGATAGGTAGCCGGCTTTCGAGGCAATGTTGAATCGAGACATGTAACCGGAGGGAGTTAAGAGTGGAAAAATTACGAAGTATGACTGAGGGCGTTTAGTGCTTGCAAAACTCGAAGACAAAATTCTTTCTTTCTTTCTTTCTTTCTTTCTTTCTTTCTTTCTTTCTTTCTTTCTACTGTAATGATGGAAAACAAAATCAAGCAAAGAAAACAAAAGCAAACAAAACTTTAATATACACAACTGAAGAAGAAATGGCAGTGTTGTCAACAGTATAAACAGGACAAAGTGTTATTAACTAAACTGGATACAAACGTTTGTAACACTGTCATACGATCAAGTGATAGCCTTCTTGCGTGGTAATAATACATTTTTTTCACGAGTTAATTCTCTCTCTCTCTCTCTCTCTCTCTCTCTCTCTCTCTCTCTCTCTCTCTCTCTCCAGCCAACAGTAATAGGCTATTAGGGCTATTAGTTACCTTTACTGTAAAACCAGAGGTATGTGAGCTTATGGAGGAGTAGAAGGCTGTAGGCTAAATGATTGCAAGATTTGTTTCCCCGCTGCAAATAGAAAAAGGCCTGTAAAACAGCCAAATCAAAAAAACTGTTGTGAGATACCATTGAAGGAAAGTAATGAAAAATTATAGCATAATTTGAAAGGGGTATGATATTATGATGTCTGTCATCTTGTGTGAGGGAGGGCCCATATCTCAAATATTGTTGTGAATACAGTTCCACTGCTAGTGTCTTGTTTTGAATCTCCAGGTGTGAACATAAGAGGTTGTTTATAGAAAAACAGTAGGCTACATGTTTAGCTGGAAGATGATTTGTCTTAAGTGTGTGGATGTAGTGATTCGGGGCCCTCTTTACCTGTTATCATCATGTTTGGCTTTTTTTTTTGGTGAAGATTCCTCAGAACCCTCTTTTAGGTATTAGGTAATCATTTTAAGGATCCTTTTGCTTGCTTGCCGTTGGTATATACATCAGCAAAACACAAAGATTTTCAATGTTCAATGTAAGAAAAGATCCTTTAAAAGTTTTTTTTTTTTTTTCAATTCCTCATAGTTGTATTTTATTACACTTTCTATCTGTAGACCTGGTATTTGGGGTCACATTTACAGTCTTATAAATACTTACCGTGATTCAGGATTCATTTGTGGTTTCACAGTTTGAGGTACCAACGTGTAAAATGTAAAATGCGTGTAGAGCAGCAATAATACAGTTCACAACAAAAATGTTAGGTACTCTGAGTAATTCATATGAGAACCAATGCATCAAATAGATGTACTTTTTTAAAACACATATAAAGACACACAAACACACACACACACACACACACACACACAAATGCACTCTTTAGCAACAAATTGGTACATACAAATATTGGATCCAGTTATTATGAAAATTATCTCTAATTGTATTTATCTGTTTAACAACAGAATGTTTAAAATAAGCCTCTCTCTGCTAAATTGCCTAAATTATTTATTTGTTTATTTTAGATCTCAGTAATAAAATTAGACCACACCACACAAGGAATGTATTTCACTGACAGGGTGAAACAAACAAATGATTTTCACTGAATAATTACACTCAGAAAAGATCAGAACTCTCCCATAAAATTGTCACTGCCTCCATATATTTGCTGTATCGCTTCTTAACTCTGTGTGTATGAGATAATGTGGTAAAAAAGATGAATGACACATCTACATATGTGCTAGAATTCCAGACCCAAATACTGGATGCTTAATAAGCATTCCAGAGGGATTGATCCCCTCCCCTTTTAACCAAATCAGGTGGATTAGAATCTAGGATGAATGACCTTTAATCCCGTGTTTTGCAATTAAATTACTGTATGATCCTGAATTCCTCAACCATCAATCATCCATTAGATATGAGCTGTGATGTTGATGGAGTTAAAAATAGCTTAGCACATAGAATGGCTCCTTTAGGAGAGCCTCAGATGCATGGCAGAACAAACAGGAGCATAATTCTGTTTTAGGCTTGATTTGGATGTGGGGTTTCATGTAGTGATATTCGATCACATAGATTAAAAGGACCAAGCTTGTGATATTAAATTATTCTAGGGGTCATTGAACATTAGAATATTTACTGTAATTTGAGACATGAAAAAAAAAACAGGAGTCTGTCTTATTGACTTTGTGTCTGGACATGTTTAATGATTTTATTTTACTTAATTTTATATATTTTTTACTTAATTATATATGTGTGTGTGTGTGTGTGTATATATATATATATATATATATATATATATATAAATGACATTAAAGAGTCTATCATTGATTTGCACTTTGATAACGTTTTTCATGGCCTGACTGTCCTTTTTGTACCTAGGCAGCCTGGAGTTCAAACGGACTATGATGTCCAGTTTAATAAGTAGGTTTCTTTATGCAGGGAAGAGTTGAAGCTCCCACAGTACCACATCAGTAGAGGCCTGTGATGATCAATAGGGATGGCGTGATGTTTTGGTATTGATTATGGAAACATGAGCCAATGAATAGAATAGGACTGGGCTCTTCTTGAAGCTGGACTAAAGACATGCAATAATGAGTCAAACCCATAGCCTCCTGGCATTTTCCACATATATGGTAGAGGCAAAAATGTTTTTACAGCAAGGAACTCCGTCCATATCATTTTAAAAAATGCAAACAGTTATATGTTTTATAACTCATATACCTGAAAACATAAGCACTTTGCGGTCAAAAGCGCCTGTAGAATCCTTCCTACTCAAAGGCACCTCGATGTGCGTTTTATGGAGACTGAACTTGTGAGAGGCAGGCAGGGACAACTGTTCAATCTGCCCATTGGTCATCCCGGGTTAGCACGGCCGTGTCAGGACTCCCCCGTGGATCCTATAGTACTCTGGGCTTTATAAAAGTGGGATACAGTAACATGGAGATTCTCATTCACTGTGAAATGGTATCTGCATTCTCAGCATACTTCCAAGACTTGATCAACACGGAGACACAGTTGGTTCTCTAAAGCCGGGGGTCACTGTAGACAGGCGAGGATTTTACGCCACTTTAGACGCCTGTGGTTGTCCGCTGTGAGTTATAAGTCATGACTGTCCGAAAACATCGCACCAAAAAAGCCGCAAAATAATTCCAACCTCTCTTGTATCACCAGTAAACCTTACATAAATAACTCTGTGTATTGGCACATCTAGAAAGATCTAACTATAAAAAAAAAAAAAATCATGACTGAGTGACCACATGACCACTCGCTCGTCTCTCCAGTCTTTTGGTGTCTGGTGTGAGATATGTGAAACCTTCTTTTTTCCCCCCTTTTTTTTCTTTTTTGTTGTGCTCACTTTTGCACTTTCCCCCTTTGGTTTCAGGTTTTAAATGTAATTCTCAAAAAACCCTGAAAATGCTACAGGGCAAGGTTCACTCCATCTCTAACTGTATTGATAATGATTCACTGAAATGTGACTGTTGCACTGATTTTCCCTCTTTCTTTTCCCCTCTGTGCAGTATCTGCATTTTCTTTAAAAAAAAAAAAGGCTGTATTCTACAAAAGCATCTTGCAGTACTGTTCTTTTGTATTTCAAAAAAATAGCTCCTTGAAAATGAGTTTTATCCTCTTTTCTCTTTTATTAACAAAAATGTCTCTTTGGGAAGCTGTGTGTGTGTGTGATTTGTCTTTTTAAAATACTTTGAGATTGTATTTGTGTGTGTATACATATATATATACACAATCTCAAAGTATTTTGTGTGTGATTTGTCTTTTTAAAATACTTTGAGATTGTGTGTGCATACACACACACAGACGCACACACAGGCGCGCGCGTACACACACACACACACACACACACACACATACACATATACATACATACATATATACATATATATATGTATGTGTGTGGAAGCTGATCATTGCATGTCAGTGGTATAAGTGATGTAAGTGGTTGTGTTTGCACAAATGTGTGTGTGTGTTTGTGTGTGTTTGTGTTTGTGTGTGTCAGCGTAAGTGTGTGTAGCGAAGTGCAATTGTCTCTGTCTGTGTGTGTGTGTGTGCGCGCGCGCGTGTGTGTGTGCGTGTGTGCGTGTGTGAGGCTTCCCTGGTTTCGCTCTGCGTTCTGCTTGCTCTCTCTGTCTGTCGCTTTAAGTCCGGCCCCTCCGAGCCGGCCAACAGCAGCTGTTCCATATTCATCAAGCCCCTCAGTCTTAAAGAGCCCTATCCTGGGCATGGGAAGACTCATTTCTCCCTCTCGCTCTCTCACGCTCACTCCATCTTAGCGCTTTCTCCCAACACTACAGCCTCACTCTGCCTCTCTCTCTCTAACCCCCCTTTACCTCTCTCTCCCTCTCTCCCCCCTCTCTCTCTCACTTTCACACACACACACAGACACACACATACACACACACACATACACACACACACACACACACACGCGCACACACACGCACACACATACACACACACACAGACTCACAGGCTCACTTGCACGCACACCCGTAGTCTCTCTCGCAGGCACACACACACTCGCACA
Source organism: Chanos chanos (assembly GCF_902362185.1). Lineage (NCBI taxonomy): Eukaryota > Metazoa > Chordata > Actinopteri > Gonorynchiformes > Chanidae > Chanos > Chanos chanos. Next base: position 13,984,050 of record NC_044495.1, read on the forward strand.
CACACATACACACACACACACACACTCACTCACTCAGATATACCTGTGTAGGCTGGGGGTGTTGCGCTGGACGGGGTGTTTTTCAACGCTGCCTGTGAAGGTGTTCCACTCTGTTCTTTTTTTCTTGGGGGGGGGGGGAGAAACAAATATTGGTCTTTTTCATCTGTCTTCCTGCTTCTGTTTCCTGGAATGCTAAAACGGGACTGATGGACATTTCCGAACTTTGCATCCCTGATCCTCTCAGCTATCATAACCAGTAGGTGCTTCTTCTCTTTTTCACTGTTCCTCCTTCTCTTTTTAACCTCCTTTAACCTCCGTGGATGTTGGTTGTTGGCTTTTTTGGCATTTCCTTCTACCTTTTTTTGTCTTCTTTTTTTGTTTTGTTTTTTGACTGTGTTTATATTGGTGAAGGATGCTGGGGAAAACTACTGAACAAGGCAAGGTTTTTTCTTTTGTTTTTTGTTTTTGTTTTTGTTTTGCTGCTGTTGTAAAGGTGCTTTATACTTTTTCTGCTGCTCCGCTTTTCTCTCCTTCTTGGACACTCACACTCACACACAGTAACTCACCTTCGCACACACACACACACACACACACACACATTGTGCTGTGTTCTGGGATAGTTTAAGGCAAACAGACCTCAAAGCAATTGAGTAAAGCAGTAGGCAGGTGTCCTGCACTTACTCTGTACATGAGAGAGAGAGAGAGAGAGAGAGAGAGAGAGAGAGAATCCCTCTTTAGGCTGAGAGAAGGTTGTTAGCAATGTGTGGCACCCTTTCCACAATGCATTAAGTGCGTGGCCAATCAATTAGGGGCTCCTTCTGTGTGATTTTCCCTTAATTTGTGTGAGAGTATGTGTGTGTGTGTGTGTGTGTGTTTGTTTTAGAGCAAATCTAAGGACACTTGTTTTTTTTTTAGCAGGACAAAGGGTGCATGAGGAGGAAGTTGCGCTCACATTCACTCTTTAAACTGGAAGAGATTAAATGCGGACAGAGCTGAGATTAGATTGGGGATTCTCATGAGGATTGAACGGGGTGAATGACATGCTGGGAATATTTGTGTTTGGACCGCCGTAGAGGAGTAGATAAAAGCGGTCGGTGACTCTGCACGGTGAGTGTGGTTCCAGTTTAGCTCCAGTGCGGCTGATGGCAGGGGGGCTGTCACTGCTGGTGCAGTCAGCTCAGAGTGTTACCGGTCGGGTCATGGAAAGTTCTGTATTAACCAAGACTAGTGGAAAAAATCAGTCAACAATTTTAAAATGATTTATAAATGCTTCTTTTTCGTTTTAAATCCAAACATGTGTTAGAACAATTTTTGCATCAGAGACGAGAAGGAAACTGCTCTTTTTTATTCTTTAAACAGTTCATTTGAAAGTGATCTATATATTTTTATTCCATTGTTTCATTTATAGTTTGAGATTATTATATATATATATATATATATATAATTTTATGCAGTTTTACAGTGGCATGAGTTTGTTGATACCTACTTAATTTTAAAAGTGGCCCATTTGTTTATAATTCTGAGTTGTGTAAGAGTTTCTGTACGTCAGTTATATATGTAGACAGTAATGTATGCATATTACATGTATTAATATATCACAATGAGGGAACAATCATAAGAAGTAATCAAAGTAACCATTGCTTCAAACAATAATTCTTCCTGCTAAACATCTAATCAGCCAAATTGCGCATGTTGTTGAGGCTGGATTATCATAAAAAAAGACTCACAGTATGACAGGCTGAGAGATTGATATGGCTTTGAAAAGACTAACATGGACTGGCTTGGCTCTATGGATTATTTCATTTACTTTCTGTGGCCATATAGTATAACAGAGACATGCTGAAGCCTACAGATGCACTAAAGAAGGGTTTGCCGATGAAATGGGATGAGAAGCCATAAATTCCTACACCAGTGTACAGAGAGAGACAGAGGGAGAGAGAGGGAGAGAGAGAGAGCGAGAGAGAGAGAGAGAAAGAGAGAGAGGGTGATTGTGTGTGTGTTTCTGGGTTTTTAGGTGAATGGAATGTTCGTGCGTGCGTGTGTGTGTGTGTGTGTGTGTGTGTGTGCTGCTGTTGACTGTAGCGTGTTGTATAGAAGCGTGTTAACTCCTTACACAGGCATGATTTAAATCTGCTTTGTAGTTAATGGTTAGCTGGATTACCTGAGATTTCTATAAAGCTTAACCTTTACCTGCTGTACTGGACATCTCAGTCAAAATTGACATTATACATTCTCTTATTTAGCTAAAACAAGCAAGCAAACAAGCAAAAACATACCTCAGTGATAATTTGTTATTTTAGTGTTATCATTTTGATTTTTTTTTAATCTTGTCTTGCTTAGGGAGCTGTTTGCACTGTGATGTCTCAAAATATTATTAAAAAAAAAAATGTTTTTTCAGTTGATTTACTGGGACAATCACAGTTTTTCCTCAAATGTAAAATAATACTTTTGAGACAATGATTCTTTGCATTTGGATAAGAATTTTAAAGAAATGTATTGCTGATAAAATATCCAGAAACGGAGTGATTTGGAAATAGGCGCTATGTGCTCTCTATACTGTTTTGGTTTAAAGGTTTTCAGAGAGTGGGACCATGCACATTCACAGTCAATCACTATTTATTTCGTCTGAACAAGCCCAAACCGTTCTCTTGTCCAAACAAATTTAATTTGTCTCAGAAAGTTTACGCCAATAGCTGATTTTGTTTTCAACTTTTTAAATTGTTTTACACCGCTTGGTTAAATATCCACGCTTTCAAAAGCCCAATTCCTAAATAGAAATGTTTAGCTTGACATTATACAGGCAATCTAATGACGTAATCAGTGTTATAAAATTGAAGATCATTTAGGTTGAAAATAGTGAGATATATAAAATGTTCTTGTAAATAACAATAACAGAATAAACACAGATACTGAAAAAGAGTGTTACAAATATTTAGGGATGGGCTGTAAAAAATATTTCTCCATGGTCTGCTTTGAGTTTCAGTTCTAGATTTTTCTTGTGTGTGTGTGTGTGTGTGTGTGTGTGTGTGTGTGTGTGTATTTTATAGAAAGACAGAGAATGTTGAAAATAAAATGCAATAGATAATATTAGGAGTATGTTTTAATTGCCATTTTTCTTTTTGTTATTGTAATATCGTGCAGTTCATGATAATAGACGCTGATTTTTTAAACATGGTGCTGATGTCGTATTGTTTAACAAGAAGTGTGGTATTAATGACACACATGATGCAATTCATCTGAACATTTATTACACCAGAAAATTCTGTTATTAACACAGTATAATTAATAAATAATAATAATAATAATAATAATAATAATAATAACAATGAGTGTATTACAACTTTTTGAATTTGTCATCCCAAATGTTGAGTCCTGGGGCGCTGCTTTAGTGTATGCTCGGTGTATAGTCTGTGGTTTGCATGTTGCATGTAGTTTGCAGTGGGCAAAGCTGATGTCATCCCAGTGATTGATAGAATGGCCTGAGAGGAGGCTATCTCATTAGTCTTTCATCTGTGAATTTAGTGGGATATGCACGCAAACATACAGATTGACCTTACACTGTACCAGTGCCCTGTATCTCTATTACTGCTGTATGTGATCTGTGAGACAAAGCAATGTCGATGGTCTTTATGTCATTTATGTCATGTGATATTTGACACTATAGCTTAAATGGCAGCAGTATGTATGTCTATGTATTGAATTTTCAAACAAAAAATCTTTTTTTTTTCCCCCTCCATTCTACGCAACTCCTCTTTTCTTTTTAATATGTTTAACGTACTTATTTGTTTGGCAGTTCTTCATGTGCAGTGTAACATAAGGACACTTGGTGTATTGGAGCTGTTTTGTTTTTGGTTATATTACTGAAATATATCAGTTTTAGTCTGTCTGTGTTTGCTACAGTTAAAATGATCAATGATGGAGACAAGGAGACAAGACTTTTCTTCTTTTTCCGCTATCCATCCTTTTCTAATCTATTCCCCATTTCTTTTCTTTTGTTGTTTTTTTCTTTAAAGAACTGACAGTTAGACTATATTTGTTTTTTTTTTTTCTTTGTTTTTTTTCTTTGTTGTTTTTTTTTTTCCACTCTGTCCCATAACCTCCATAAGCACTCTGTGATGAATGAAATTTAAATTAGTTTGACTTCATTCCCAGCTTGGCGCATTGAGTGTTTAAAATGCACCTCTCCTACACTGCTTTCTGCTCTCTCCTCCTGTTTTTTTCACCCTGTCTTTTTTATCGTATTAGGTTCAGAGAAAATAAGGCGAGGGAATTGCATTAGTGTATCTTAAGTTAAAAGCTCACTGCTCTTTTGACCAAGTGTTTCAGTGCTATAGACTTAATCAGATTTTTGCTGTCTTGCGTGGAGATGCTATCGCTGGTAACCAAAGCAGCCCTCCCCACTCCCACACGATCCAGATGGGATCGGCTTACAGTAATTTAGTTTCGGAATACATTATCCAGAGAAGGTCCCTGTGGCCACACACAAGCCCACCTCTCTACCTCGGGGCTTGGGGAGCTTCTGTCCACTCTGTCCCGTTTCGGTTTAGCCCGCCAGTGGACCAACTGACCTCCAGGCTCACCACAGCTCTTAAGTCCATGTGATGTTCCCCTAACCCCTCCCCCGAACCCCACACACTCAGCTTCTCCCCTCCTCTCTCCTCCTCCTACTCCTACTCCTACTCCTCCTCTACGCTCTCGTGTTTCTCTGAGTGGAGTGTCTGAATAATGAATAACTTAAAAACAACAACAACAACAACAACAAGAAACAACCCCCCCCCACAAACATTGAAAACAACAACAACAACAACCAGAAATGCTTTTTTTTTTCACCTCTTGGGTTTCTGTCACTCCATCTCTAAATGCATCTCCTTGTACCAACAGGGCCTCCTGGTCCCATTCATTAGGCCGATTACTCAGCCCACTGGCCTCACTGGAACCCTCTCACTACTGGTAAGCCCTTAAATATCAGTCTCTTTTTTTTTTTATACTGTGAAACAATTTCATACGTGGGCCAGGCACCCAAATGGGACACACAGAGGGGTTTTGAATGTGGCCTGGAGGTGATTTTGAGATGCGTTTCTGTATTGACCAGCCTGAGTGCTCATCTCCTCACTTCCCTCTCTTTCCTCTCTCTTTGTGTGATATGTGTTGACTGTTCACAGATGTTGTGAGGACACTGTCTCTCACATGCATACATTCACACACATATCCCACTACTGACTGGTTATCGACATCACAGGATCCTGTCATAATCACCTGATCCTCCAACTCACAGTCACTGAAGAATCGGTTTCACATGGTGTTAAGAGCCAACTTTGGTATCTCATAGCTTGTGTACTTTTCATTTTTTTATTTTCATTTATTTTCTGTGTTTTTCTAAGTTGTTGTTTGTCGCCAAACAAACAAGCTATCAAACAAACAAGAAAAAAAGAAAAAAAAAGAGTTTCTCCGTTTTACTCTCCAACTTTTTTACTGTTCGTGTTATAACGATTTCAGGTAGGCGTGTGCCATGTAAAGTTAGATGCCAGGCTAGCTCAGCCAGGGTTCGGAGATAAACACCGTCGTCCTGCTTTATGAAGACTGTCTCTCCTCAGGAGAACTGCAGCAGTCTCAATGTCTCTCTCAAACCACTCTCTCGCCCTGCGGCAGACACCAGACCCTCCTAACGCAACCCTCCCCGCCCCACGTCAACACCGCACCCGTCCCCACTGATTCTCGCTAAGGTAACCTTGGCATCCTCAGCACTTGCTGTGACAACGTGTGTAAAAATAAACTGAGGTCCATTAGCACATGCAGGATAATGCAGCCATACCGTCTGAGAGGAGCTCAGCACTGTCGACTCTGCCCAGAGCCCTGTGTATCCCCTCTACCTGCCTTTGAAGCATGAGGCATATCACTGACACAGAGCGTCAGCACGTCTTACTGTTGTTCCAACACCACACACTCACACACACACACACACACACACACGCACACGCTTACGCACGCACATGCGCACACACACACACACACACATGTTCATATATATATATATATGTATATAAACACACACACACACACACACACACACACACACACACACATATATATACGCACATAAACACGGATGAAGATGCATGCACATGCACATGCACATGCACATGCATGCACACACACACACACACACACACACACGTACACATACATTCACACATGTACACACCGCGCGAAAGTGTTTTAAAAGACTGAGTGAATTCAGTTTTGTAGAATAGTTTAAAGTGTATTGTGTTTTCTACCTCAACTGAGTTTACAGAGTTTGTGTCCTTTTTCTATTATGTATATATGAGTAATTTTTTGTTTTCTTTTTTGTATTCGTCATTAATAATAAAAAAAAAATGTTAAATTTAAAGTCACGAAAGCAAACTGACATGAGTTTGGCCCGTGCCACAGAAGACTAAATTAAAATCTCTATTCATGTACAGCTCCTTTAATGACGCTGTTGCTGCAAATGCACTTTGCTTTGAGTATGTGCTGCACATCATCCATCTAAATCTGTCCATCCCTCTCTCCGTCTTTATCTGCATCTGTGACACTGTCAATCCCGCAGACACCAGGGAAACGATCTCTGTCGCCTCTTTTTGATTCACTCCCTAATTAAATGTTATTGGGGGAAAATGCTAAGTCCGCTAATTTACACTTTGGAGAAATGAAAAAAAAAAAAGAGAGAAAAAAAAAAAGGAGGGTAAGACGCGACGTGCACGGAGTGGCTATGTGGGCGTTTATCAGAGAATGTTATTGGTATTGAGCGGCCAGTCGTTTGAAGGTTATGTTTCTGTGCAGTAATTGAAATGCAAAATAACATTAGGATCGATGGTTAGCTCTGTTTATTTATTAAATCAATATTGAAACGGTCCGTCACAATAGTGGCTCTGATTCCATCTGACAGCCAAACTGAGTGCACACTGTACAGGCTCCAAAGACTCAACCACTCCACCACACCATTATAGCTCTTAACCCAGCAACCGTTTCCCTCCCCTCAGTGCACCCCGACGCACTGCCCATTCACAGTAAGTGTACGCTAACTTCTGTGGAGGGAAAAAAAAAAAAAAAACCAGAACGGAAGGGGAGTCAGGGTGTTGTCAGCGGCCACGTATGTCAAATCGCTTTTGTTCCAGACGTTGTGAAAAAGAATGTTTTAAAACACCATGACAAAAAATGGCGGTGAGTCCCCTTAAAGTTGTTATGTAGTGCTTTTCTTCTGGTAAACTCAGTGTCAGTCGCTCGGTTTAAAAGCACTTTGTAGTTGCATTCATTGTAGTTGCATGATTTATACTCTGTATTTTAAATACACTGACCATTTTATCAAGTGTTCATTAAAAGTTTTGTCAGTTCCTGACGTGTTTTATTTTATCAACTATAAATTTGAGCAAAGAGTCATATTACACCATGTGATGCAAAATTTATAAGAGGAAATTAGGGTTAAAAAGTAAGTCGGTGTAAATATTACTAAAAAACATTATATATGTGCCTGTTTGCAAACAACTAACCAATACGCTGATATAATTTTTATCCGAGACCAGCATCCTCATGTATCTGCAGAATGCTGTTCTCCATATCCTCTGATTTAAAGCACAGTGCATTATTGTCGTAAATATTCACTAAAATGAATCCTTCAACTATTTCATATACATGTATAATCATTACTTATTTAAAATAACTGTAAAATACAGAATAATCCCCTACTGCAAACAAATGAATGTTCCAAAGATGAAGACATTTTTTATAATCATAATATTTGTCTGTGAGGTTGAGATGTAGAGTATGAATCCCCCCCCGACCCCCCCTCTGTGAGCGGAGTGATAGGCCTTTCCCCTGTCCTGCCTTTTGGGAAGGTTATCGCGTCCATTTCATTTCTGGATTTTAATTCAGTGTCAGGGTGCTATCTGCTCCACGTAAATCAAAGTCCATTACATTGCTGCTTTTGTCCCTCTCTTGTGTTGACCTGTGAATGAGGAGTGTCGTGTTCACAGCGAAGCAGAATGCATTATAATGTAAATCTTTATTCATCACTGGCAGCTAAAGGAAGCTGCTTGGCTTTCATATCTGGAGTGCCCCACCCCCCACACCACCCCTCCTGGGGTACAGAAAGGCAAGCCGCAGTGGGGACATGACAAGGTAACTTTTTTTTTTTTTAACAGACGGCATACCCACCGAAGAGCTTGTGACAGAGTCTGTATGTAGAAAGGGCGGATGTATTTCGCTTTTTTTCCATCCTCAACTCGGCCAAGGGATCCCTAACTGACTAGTCGTTTGTTTTCTGTCTTTTCAAGGCTTACCCAGTAAGGTGTTCTTTTGTCTGGTTCTCAGACTTTGGACATTTATGAGGAGCAGCGGCGGCTGGAAATTAGTTGTCTGATTATATTACACAGAAGTTTGTCTGTATGCGTTTGCTGGTGTACACATGTATGATTTCATGCCCTTTAAGTCCATAAATTCGTAATCCGTTTTTTAGCATGTATTTTGGCAGTGTAACAATATTGCATTACAAATGAAAAAGCTATGCTGTAAGTGCTACTTTTGCTTTTTCATCAAAGCCATTCAGTTTGTCCTCAGTGTCACAGAGCTGGCAACCACAGTACCAGCAGGACACTTAGGTTCAGCAGATATATGTTGATACCAATCGCTGAAAAAGACACACTCATTCAGAAATACCTCCTCAAGGCTGAATTAGGTGAGGTTCCAGAGCATGGAGGAACAAACTGATGGTGGTAATCAACAGCATTCTGGCAATGTTTCCAAAAAAGTTTTCAGAATGAGAAGTGCTCTGGTGTGGCAGAGTGTTTCTGGTAAGGTTAGATTAGCAGTAGACAGGAGATGTGAAATGATTAGAGTGATTTTTTTTTTAAGTTTCTGTTCTGTTGTCAGTTTGAGAACTGCACTGAAGTGCAGATGCCAAGGTTAATGCCTTTAACTCATTAGTTCCTTAAAACATCAGAAAGATTTTCATGAATTTGTAGCTTTGCTCGTAATATTGAAATTTACCTGTTTGCTACTTCTAGAGGGTGTCGCTCACCCCCCAAACAGAACCATCAGCTGGTGCGTTCACAGTGTGGTTGTTTACAGGCAAGAATACACATTCCAACATTTGATTGCACTTTACTTTCACGTTTGATTGCACTTTATTTCAATAAACCAGTATCTTAAAAAGAATGTGCCACAGTCATTGCCGTGTGTTATGTTCTCTGCTGGGTATTCCTTATGATGAAGAAAGACTAGGCGGTATGGAACAGAAGGATGGTGTTCTTTGTTTGAAACAGGTAGAATTCCCTTACTAAATGAGAACAGCCTTTAAGAGGAACATTAATCAAATTATTTCATGTGTGACTCTCAACCTGAGCGTCTAAAACCTCTGTTTTACCTGGAGTAGTATGCCGTACTCTTACCACTTTACAATAGTATTCCCATCTGTAACACATTCAAATACACCACTGTTTCACTGGTGGACAATTAAGTGGTATTAACTCAGGACTTTACATGACTTATTCTTAATACCAGTCAACATAATTGTTTTTTCTTCTCAATGAAAAACAATTCAATGTTAGAGGAAATTGAGGGGGTTTTTTTGGGGCTCTTTTTAGTCTGAATGATCTCAGTGTATGCAGATGTCATTTCAAATTTGTGCCTTTTGAAATATATTTGATGAGCTTTTCCAGGAACCGTGCTTTATGTTTTGTTTTGAGAGTTTTTTTATTGCTTTAGCGGTTTTAGATAATGTCTTGCATCTTGTTTTTTCTGAGTGACATCATGGTTTATTGCCACATTTGTCAGGGAATCATATAGTTGGACATCAGTGGGCCTGGGTGGTGATTCTTTCCAGAAACATGTCAGAGAAGTTTCAGTTGAAGGATGCCAACAATCTCATTTCACTCTATTTCTGACATTCCAGAACATATTTGATGTCAGCTAATTATTTAGCAGGAAAAAAGCACGGATGTACATTATTTCTAGCGCGAAAAGAAAGAGAGAGAGAAAGAGAGTAAAAAAATGAAAAACGATTTAAAAATCCCTCCCAAGTGTGTGCCAAGCGAGGAATGAACTACTTTTTCCATATGATGGGCTGAGGCTTTCAAATCAACAGGGAGCTTTGCCGCTGGGCTCCTGGAGTTACATGTTAACTCATTCCCCTCCCTGGCATGGAGAACATTGCTTGTCAAGATGTACATGCGTCGTTACCACACTGAGCGATGAACAAAGATGAAAACAAAGGTGGAGCTGAAATGAACTTGTAAATGTAAATTCATTATCTAGACAATTATCTAGTATTTTTGGTTCTAGTCAAAAGGCTGTACAGAGTTTTTTTTCTTTTCTTTTGCTTTTTTTTTTTTTAAAGCTAAATTACTCATGAAAATTGTATGTTTAGGAATTAACATGAGGCTCAAGTGATCCGTGTCAGCAATTTACACTTTAGCATAGATTCCTGTGGACCTTCACTCAGAGCTACATACCATACAGTTCATTTTGATTCTAATGTTTTTCTAAAGCATAAAGAGTCTGATTATTAGGATATATAATGACTCAGACCATTACCATCACAGTCAGTGTCACAATCACAGTAGTTATTAATAATTCCCTTTTCAATTTCACACCTCAACTCACAACAAATGATTATGAGCTAATTGTGAGACAGTCACAAACACTCATGCATATACAGTCTGTCATATATTTACAAACAGCCTGATGTGCTTATTGTAAAGTGTATAGACAAGAGTATAGAACCTTATGGATGTTTCTGGGACGGTTTGGATTTTTCTGGGACGTCTGGGAATGTCTCACGGAGTTGTTTTGCGTTTCTGTCCAGGGATTTTTATCTTAGTAGGCTTACGTCAGACTGTCAGACGGACGGCCGTATCGTAAGACACCCAGCACCCCCCCACCCCCCCTCTCTTTTTGTGAACAGGAAGGAAGGAGAGGATCAATAGATGTGATCTGTGTCTGGGTTTGTGCTATCAGGCAGGCGGTGCGACAGACAGAGTGTGTCCAAGGGCTCATGTTGTTGTAGTGAGTGAGCTCATAGTTTTATAAAGATTGCAGCAGCAAGAGAGAGAGAGAGAGAGAGAGAGAGAGAGAGAGAGAGAGAAAGAAAGAGCTAAATTTAATCCTGGGCTGGAGAGGCTGGAGCTTAATTGCCGGGCCGCTGTGCCCGTCCAATCCCCCTCTGTGGTAACCCAGCACCAACTGACACTGCAAGTAGCCTCACAAACTATTGATCTGCCCCCCCTCCCGTCTCTGTTATTCTCTTAATCTCTCTCTCTCTCTCTTCCTCTTATTCTCTTAATCTCTCTCTCGCATTCTGTCTCACTTGCTCCAACCGATTCTCTCTCTCTCGCTCTCTCTCTCTCTCACTCACACACACACATGTACTCCCCAACTCTGTCTTTCTCTGTCTTATTCGTTCTTTTCTCTGTCTTTTCTTCCATTTATTCTCTTAGTGTGACATCTCTCTCACTCACTGTTTTTCTCTTTTTTTCTCCTGTATGTGTTGTCTTTTGTTTGCCCGTGTAGGTCAGTTGATCATAAATCTTTGTCAGTTCCATATGAGGGACTGAGGAGTCATTTGTAATAGAGTGTTTTCTCTTTCACCTCTTTCTCTCCTTTCTCTCTCTCTCATTCTCTCTCTCCGTACGGCAAGCCTAATGAATGAGACAGCCCAAAATTAGGGATCTGTTCCCAGCCACAGATTAAAATGAGTCCCTATGGGGAACAGGGGGTGGACCACTTACCGTTGTTACCCTGATACCCCTTACCAAACACTCTCGTACACACACACACACACACGCGCGCAGACACAGACACACACACACACACGTATAGACAGACATTTCAAAAATTGCCCCCCAGGCCCTGTCCCCTGGTGTATTCCCATGGTGGCTGTTAACCTAAAGCATATATATGGGCAGACAGAAGCACTCTCAATATTTCTAGAGGGGGTGGGGTTCTCAGTGAGTTTTCCCAGCCACCGACACCCCCTTCTCCTCCAGGCGCCCACACACGCACACACACACACACACCGCCTAGACATTGTCTCAAAAGATGTATTTTGTTGACATGGTCCTTACTGGAATCGGTTTGTAGCCATCACATCACCATGGCTGACTGTCAAACAATAATTCCACCTTGTCAAAAAGTTTTGAATCATCTAATAGTTTATGTGAGAACAGACTCATAAGGGATGATGTCACTAAACTGGAGATTTATTATTTTGTTTAAAGTCTTCACTAAAATGAAACACACACACACACACACACACACACACACACAACCACATGCACAATGAGGTATTGCTTTATTAGCTTTGTTGCATTTTTTAAATTTAACTGTCTCATGGAGTACTCTGAAGGAGGGAGGGGAGAGGAGAGGAGAGGAGCAGGACCAGGAGTTAATTGAGTTCTTCCTCTTATGGTTGTTCTCAGGGCAGACCTTTATCAACCACATCGTCCAAGGGGTCCTCAAACCAACTCCCCCACAACCCAACCGCTCCACCCCACTGGAGCATCTGATAGAGCCCTGTCCGTACAGCTATGATTGGTTACACTGACTGGTTAAGTAGTCATATGAAATAGTTAACAGTGACAGCATCAAATTGACATAGAGAACAGTTACTATGGTGTACTATGGTTACTGGGTGTATGTGTTTTAATGAAATGTTATAATATAAGAATAAAAATGTTCTAGTATTTTGTTGGGAAATGTGTATTAAGCTGTGAACAATGTAGTGAAGGTTTGGAAAGTTCCAGCAATTCTAGAGTTGAAATGGTTTCAAAATGAATCAGTATATGTTGGGTCGCTCCATCTGCCACTTTATGCTGGACCGCCTTGACATCAGAGAGGAACAAACTCCTCTAGGACAGGGTCACAAGGAACTGGAAAAGACCAAAAGCCAACATCATGGGTCATGCACAGATCTCAGCAGGAATCTGGATTGGTTAGACAGAGAGTAAAAAGAGAAAATAAACAGATATGAAAGACAGAAAAAAAACGAATGAAAGAAAGAGAGAGGGGGTGGAAACAAGTATTTAAGGACCCCAACACAGAGCTTGACTAAAAAAAAAAAACAATGTGGATAAATTATCTCAACTAGTGTTCATATTATATATTACTCAAAGACATTTTTTCTGATATCATTTACGACAGTTTTTTTTATTGGTGTAACTCTCGTGAATCATATGGAATATGTGAAAGGCGAGATGTGTGTCATTGTGAAGGGATTTCACTTTGAACATTCACATGAAATATGAACATGCAGTCACGAAGGAAACGGTTGAGACATTTATGCAATTATGCCAAGAGTCACCTCGCAAAACGACCTTTGAACTGAGGTTAAGCTCCTCCTGAATTTGAAAAAGAAAAAGCTAAGAGGGGCCGGCGTGTGTGTGCTGACGGGTCTAATATACGGCTTTTAGAAAGTCAAGTGGAAGGTGCAGTAGAGGGTGTGTTGCACACGTATGTATTTTGAATCCTTGAACTAATTTGGGAGGATTCCTATATTGGTTTGAATCTTTTAAATACGTTTGTCTCTTTGCATTGTTTTGAGAAGCTGTGCACAGATTCTTCAGCTAGTCTGTCACAAACTAAATTAAAATTGTTGCTGTTTATTTGATTTTCTGGGGTGTACAACACATAATGACACTCTCTTAAGCGGCTTAACTTTTCGTATGTAAATTATATCCTGTTTTTACATTCTGTGGTTTTCTTGTGTAAAAAATAGGACAATAGTTGATCAATTAGTTTGTGACTGTGTCTGCATACATGCTGTCTGTGTGACTAAGGGTGTCTAGTCCTGCTACACTGAGGATTGAGGAAGAGGATGGGTGCTTTGGCAAAAAGACTTCTTCTTCAAGGTCAACTGTTTTAACAGGGGTCCATTTTTTATTATTTATTTTAGCTGTTAACCTCTTAGCGGATTTCCAGAGGTGGGGGCACCCCTGAGCGGCCATGAATATACATGGTGGGAGAGAGAAAGAGGGAGAAACGGGAATGAGATTTAATTTGACACGCTGACCCCGTCTCCATGGGCCAGGAAGGATGGGGTGAGAAAATAAGATTTGACCCCATGACCTCCGGGCCTGAACCCTACCGTCACCCACGCTTACAATTAAATCAGGCATGGACAAAGACAGCCCGACTGGAGGACTAGGACCCCACTCTCAGACTGACTTTTAGTTCTGTGTCTTTTTCCCTGTACGCATGCTGTTCTCTATCTTTTTCAATTTCATTCTCCCTTTCTTTTGCTCTCAATCTATAATTCTCTCATCCTTGCTTTATCACCAGAATTCTCTCTTTGAAAAAAAAGTCTGTCTGTGGACAGGAGTGGGCTCTTTCTTAAGAAAGAAGGATGATGTTTTTTCCTATTTTTAAATTCCTCTTCACACTGCTGATGATGGGGGAAACCTGACAGTGACACGCAAACTCCAGTGTGTCAATATTTGCCATTCGTTAGCAGTATGCTAATTATGCTAATAGGCTAAAGCAAAATGCTTGGGCAGTGGGCCTGCCACTCAAACCGTAACCTTGGCGACTTCATTTGCATAAATCTAAGATAATGCTCAATTTCATTAATTTGAGCGAATGTGTATGACCTTTCACCCCTGTCGCCTGCTCCTAATTCAGAGGTGTGTATAACCTCACTGTGACCCTCGGAGGTCAGGCCATATTTGCAACACATGTTGAGACATACACTTAACATGAGGAGCTGTGCGTAATACTTCACATTTATTCAAGCTTGGAAGTAATACATCACGTTTCATTCAATTGATAGCTTCCGGTCATACAAAATGATTTTTCTTTTTTTTTTTTACAGAGATCACAGTGTTTCCTGTTGTTAGCAATACGATTTTGCATTTGTCTTCTTTCTTTCTATGTTTGATTTCTGAAAAGCTTCGCTGTCTTCTTTTTCTGATTTTTTGCATGACTGTTTTACAGCATGGCAGAGCAGCTTTCTGCTATATTTTGTGACTCATTTGCAAGCACAAATGATTCACAAAATCATGATTTTATTTTGGATAGTATTATTTTGGATAATGTGTGTGTGCGTGTGTGCGTGCGTGTGTTTGTGCGTGCGTGCGTGCGTGTGCATGTGTGATAGCTGTGATCTTTCTGAGTGAAGTGAACTGAAGTGTGAGAACATTTACCTCAGGTAACTTGAGCGTAGTCTCACTCTGAGATTCCCTGCAGACTAAGAATCTCTGAGAGTCAAGCAGACAGGGAAAAGTTCATTTCTAGCATGTCTTGTTTGTCTTTCTCCACATCACTAATTCAGACACGTACACATCTCAGAGATTCATGTCTTCCCTTTCTTTTCATGCTCTGTATAGACTTTGTATGCTGTGACCATACAGGCAATGCTCACACACAGAAAACACACACTAGTTGAGCGTTTCAAATGAGAGTCTTTTTATTTCCCTACACACATCAGTGATTCATATGGAGTACAAGGAGAGAGTGCTTCCCACATTGTGTGTGTGTGTGTGTGTGTGTGTGTGTGTGTGTGTGTGTGTGTGCGAGCGTGTGTGTGTGTGTGTGTGTATGTGTGTGTGTGTGTGCGCGTGCCTATGAGCATAAATCTCTGTGCAGACAGAATTGTCTTGCAGTTATTTCTGGCAGGGTTTGTTACAGTGTTAGCAGTAAACCTATAGAGTCCATAGAGGAGGGTACGGCGTGACAGCTTACACCCCTGTTTACTTATTAACTCTAATTCCACACTATGTTTACCAAACATTTGCTAACAGTTTTACAGTTTATGAGTTCGCTGACGGCTGTTCTAACATTAGCTCACCGTCTGAAATGGCCTTATTGTTTGTAACCTCTCTCTACTACCTCCCCCTCCTCTTTTCATCCTTTTCCCAAATGGTTGTGTTAATGTTCTGACACCTTGTATTAGTGTGGGCTCCCTAAAGGCCTTTTATCATGAGACCGTACTCTCTGACACCTGTTCTGCTGGAGTAGAAGAGGTTAAACATTTTGACGTGCCTTTCATCTCTCTCTCTCTCTCTCTCTCTCTCTCTCTTCTCTCTCTCTCTCTCTCTCTCTCTCTCTCTCTCTCTCTGTCTCTCTCTCTCTGTCTTTCTCAAGAGAGAGAAAATCTTCAATCTTTTGGTCTGCCTTCCTTTGTCTCTTGTTCTTTCTTTTCCCCCTCTTCCTCTGTCTATTGTACAGAGGGTATCAGCTGTTTTGACTGTTTACCTCTCTCTCTCTCTCTTTCTCTCTCTGCCCTCTCTAACTTTATAAATGATCTAACAGAGAGGTATCACCTCTTATCCACTCAGACTTACTCTCTCTTGTTTTACTTTTGCAGCATTTACCTTTGCACCCTTAAAAAATGTTCACTGCTCTAAATATTTAAACCCCCCCCCCCCGTCTCCCTTTCTCCCCCCCCCCCCCACCCCCCCACCCCCTTCTCTGTCCTGTCTTCCTTTACTAGGTTGTTGAACAGGATGGCTGCTGATGACCGGCACCTGCCATCCAGCTGTGGCTCCTATATTAAAACGGAGCCGTCCAGTCCCTCATCTCTGGTGGACACTGCCAGTCACCCTAGTCCCAGTGCCCACTCTGACGCCAGCGGGGGCTACGGCAGTGCCATCAACAGCCACTCCAACGGCCTGGACTCTCCTCCCATGTTCACACCGGGGGGTTTGGGGGCGCCGGGCGCCTGTCGAAAACGCTACGAGGACTGCTCCAGCACGCTACTGGAGGACGCTGGGCCTATTAAATGCGAGTACATGCTAAACTCCATTCCCAAACGTCTGTGTCTGGTGTGTGGAGACATTGCGTCGGGCTACCACTACGGCGTGGCTTCCTGTGAGGCATGCAAGGCGTTCTTTAAGAGGACGATACAAGGTAGGGTTAACATACACAATGACTGTGCCCAGAGGAAAGATAGAATCACGCGCATTGTGCATATACATATGTTCACATATGCATTTAATTTACCAATGCTCGCACTCATGCACACTACTGAAGCATGTAGTGTTCTTCTTTCAGTAATGTTGCACACACATACACACACACACACACACACACACACAAACACGCAAGTACACACAACAAATTTATTATTGCATAGGACTGAACACTCAAGACCAGAACGTTCTCTGTTTCTCTATTCTGTATTGAGCAGACAGACAGTGAATGATCTATGGTGTCCTGATGATGTACCAATCTCATGACCACTAAAACTGACCACACATTCAATTACCAGTCATAGAGGTCCATTTGGACCGCAGGTATCACACATTCACTGGCTAGTACACAGCGTTTGGCACCAGTGGTGATGTCATCAGAATGATTAATGAACTGTATCAGATTTCTGTGACACATGATGACAGAAATACTCATACAGACATAGAGCGACTTACTGCTTAAAAAAAAAAAAAAAATTAGAAACGTATCAGTTTTTTAATGATATTTTCAATTTATGACATTTGTATTGATCGGGTTAGCATGGAAATGGGTTGTACAACAAGACCCAGAACTGTTGAAGGTAAAAGTGTCCCCTTCCAGGATTGGAAATCCTGCTGGATTGGTGGATCTCCCTTTAATGCAGAAGACTGAATGCGATTAGGCTCACTTTGACATGCTAATCCAATTAATTCACTCAAAATTTGATCCAATGTACCAACTGGACAAAAAAAAAAAAAAAGAACAGAGAATTAAAATGGAATTGAGTTGAGGAGAACTGGGAAAAGCAGGAGGTTTTTTGTCTCTCTGTTAGGGGTTGGGTGTCTGGACTGGGAGGTTAGTGTCGGGTGACTCACAGCACGGTCACATTGGACTTCCACGGCCAAGAGAGTCAGTGTGTTCTCACCTAGATATTAATTTGCAAGGTGTGTGTGTGTGTGTGTGTGTGTGTGTGTGCGCTCGTGTGTTAGAAGGTAGGGAGAGAGTGAGGGAAATAGAGTGAAAAGAATTGAGCGATAGAAAGAGAACCAGAAAGAGCTGAATTATTAGCTTCAGTTCTTAAGCTAATAAGTGCCCAGATAAAAATAAAAATGAGATTTAATCATCTGAAAATGGTCCAAAAACAATTCAGGTAAAGTATGTTTTTATGTCCTCCGAACCTTTTCAGTTTAATTCAGTCATTTCCACCTTCTTATATGATTCAGGTGTTCATCTGAGGCTCAGTAGGTGTTGATATTGACCCATGGGTCGTATCAGCTTCAAACAGTATGTGTACCCTTTTACAGACCAACAAAAGCATTTGTCCAAAAACTGTGCTGTTTACATTCGCCAGCGTTCTCCTCTATTGACAGAAGATGAGCTCTCTCCCTTAAGTCCCATATTTAGAGCCCCCGGCCTTTTGTCCTCACATTTAAAACACACGGACGGCCACACAATGGCACTCACAATGGAAGGACAAAAAGAAAAGACCCTTTGAAAAGAACGAGTCGTCTTAAGTGGAGTGACGGCATGAGCAATTAAGAGAAGGAGAGGAACATGATAGAAAAAACAAACAAACAAAAAAACGTTAGGTTTCTTTTTTGGTCTCTTCTCTGTCCTCACTTTGCATTGTCAGTTTGAGATTTGCCCCCTGTCCTCCTGTATCTCTCCCTCTCTTTTGCTCTTTGCTTTCTCTTGGAGGCCTGCCTGTAATGGGCCTAATCTTGTGGCGTTTGTCCGAGCCACTGGAGTTTTGTCAATAACAATCAGCGTTCGGGAGGAGTAATTAAGGGCGAGGCTTTTCATTAGGACAAGGGGAGGGGGACTGTCTCCGGGGACAACCGCCGCAATTAGAAACGCAGGCACGCGTCGCCGGGTAATTTCAGTGAAGGGAAAGGAAGGAGGGATGGATGAAAAAAAAAAAGAATGAGAAAAAAACCTGAGGACTTTCTTTAGATTGGAGAGGGACCCATCTGCGCTTTTGAAAGAGAGAGGGAGAGAGAGAGAGAGACAGAAAGAGAGGGAGAGAGAGAGAGACAGAGAGAGAGAGAGAGAGAGAGAGAGGGAGAGGAGGACTAATGGCATATTAAGCAGACAAGGGTCCCAGGAATAAGGGATGATTTGGGAGGGGGAGGACTAAAAGTAAAACAGGAAGAGACGAGAGCCTGGAGGATGAGAGGAACAGGGAGAGTAGGGGCAGACAAAGAGCACTTGAAAAAAGGGAAAAGGGATAAGTGATGTGAATTAGACGTGATTAATTAAGTAAATAACGAGCATGACGAGGGTTGTAAGTGTGAGGCTGCGTTGTGTTAATGAGGACAAAGCCAGAGAGGTGCCGTTTAATTTGCCTCGTCCTTTCAATCAGTTCCATTCGGCCTTAATGCCATGGCAAAACCACTTTTTTTCATCCAAACATGTAATAATCTCTCTCATTCTCTCTCTCTCTCTCTGTCACACACACACACATCCACACACACACCCGCACGCACATACCCGCGCGCGCGCACACACACAAACGTGCACGTACACATGCGCACACATATGCTTCCAAACACTATATTAGCTGCACAGTTTCACTCTGGTGTACAGATAACAAGGTAATGATAGTTTAAAAAATAATGATGTTGTTATGTCTGTGGCAATGTTCCAAATATGGTTGATTAGCTTCACATAAAAGACTCAGTTTAAATTTTTACAACTAGCTTTTTAACTAAGGCTTTACCATATTGTTTGCCTTAGAGAATAATGTGGAGAATTTTAACCTTCATCAGACACTCACATGTCTATATCATAGATTTTGCTAAATGTTACAACTGGCCTCCAATTTTCATCTTTTTGCAGTAAAGAAAATTTGAAATCTTTGCATTCTGTAAAACCTCAGCCGTATTTTTGAAGGTTTTAAAATACTCTGTTCAGGTTTTGCAGGTTTTATCACAGACTTTTTTAAGTGTGACTTATTTGACTTACAGAAATCAAGTAGAGGAAAAGGTTAACTTTCCGTCAACCGCCGCCAATAGCTTTCATAAAATGTGTTTTGTATCACGGACGTTGTTTTGTACATCACGGGCGTATTATATAGCATTAGTGATGCATTATTTATGTGTTAAAGACAGTGTTGCTGAACAGAAAAATAGCTTTAGTTCAGCAGAATCTGCCCCCCGCCTCTCTCTCTCTACCCCACCTTCATTCCTTCATTTAGCTTTCTCTTTCGCTTCAGTTCTCTCCGGTTGAAAAAAAAAAAAGACCCGTTGGCCTTACCTTTTCAACAGAGTGGTGGACAGCAAATCCATCTCCTGTCACCCATTCATCCCTGGCAAAGCCCTTTTGAACTTCTGCATGGAGATAGTTACATCAGTCAAGGCCAAGCCCAAATTAATGTCAGGTCTGATCTTCATCCATCCAGGACCACCCTTACACGACCTTTCCACATCACCCCAAACACCTTGCGTGCCCCGCCAATCAAAAACATAAATCTCTTATTGAGCCCTATTTTTCCTCCATTTTGAACGCAAGTGTAAAATTGCATGATGCCCAAACCGTATCGGTTTGATCTACTCTTTCTTATATGGGGTAATAGACCTTGACAGTAAGCCTGTAAAAGTCAGTTTAGATTCTGATGAGGAATACCTGTCATTTCAGTGTAATTTACTTACACAAGCGACCTGACTGCCTCTCTACCCTGCTCTCCTGGCACAACTCCTGAAAACCCATAAAAGAAATTGAGACAGAAAAATATTGAGAAGAAAAAACCTTTCACTTTATTTGTCTTTTCCAATCCAATACACTTTTTGGGCTAGAGTTTAATAATATAACATTTGATATGAGAACTGATCAACCAAAACCTTCAGAGTTGTTTGCTGGCAGGTATATTGACTGATTTCTTCAGTCAAATGATTGACAAGGCATTTGAAACACCTGATATCAGTGTGTTTACGTAACATATACATTTTGCTTGAGTTGCATGAAACTGAGGCCCTTATTCACTACTTGCTTTTCCTTTATTACCAATGTATTCGTACAAATTAAAAGCAAATTCGAACTGCTTTAAATTTGAAATTTGTCATAACTGTTATTTGTTGTTGTCATTTTATAGTATTTACAAGTGAGTAGTGAAAGATCAAAACAGCTTTTTCCTCTCCCTGTGTAACATGTAAATATCTCTACACGGTTAGAAGTGTGTATGGAAGTGTGTGTGTGTGTGTGTGTGTGTAGGTGGGTGTGGGTGTGCATGCGTGTATGTGATGTTTAGCATACCCGTGTGTATGCGTGTGTGTGAGACTGGTAATATCTGCATTTGCCTGTGTATATAATTCAAGTTGGGGATTCCAGGTGTTGGCTGTGCACGTGTGCCTCTGGCTTTGTTTGGGGTGGAGGACCGAGGATGAAAGGGGGGGGGCGCAGCTTGTAAACATGAGAGTCCTCTGGGGGTGCCAGGGTGGGCTCCTCCGCAGGGGAACATGCCTGTCTGGCAGGCTGGGATACCATTTACATTTACTGCCGCTGCAATCCAGCTTGTATTCTGCGCTAACGGTCAGGTTTGATACTCTGATACAAAATTCATAATCCAAGAATTTTGCTCATAAAAGAGATACTGGAAAGCAGTGAATCTGAAGTTTATAACTAAGATTTTTTTCTACAATGCTGAGGGAAATCTGAAGCCCTATGCATGTGTCCTCTTAAAATCTGTGATAACATCTACTGTTGCATTATCGACATTTAACATTATCGAAGACTTAGAGCTATGTTGTAAGACTGTATGATGGAGCCTTCACCTAACAAACACCCTCACCGTAGACAACTGGATGATTGTAAACTGGCACAGGATGTTATCACACACGTAAGTGCTGAATCTTATTGACTGTAATACCAGGGATAAATCAGTACGGAGTCCAAGCCGATTAGCATCTCCGTTTAATGTCTTACACATGGAGTTGTCTAAAAGCCAGGTCAAGATTTTACTCAGTTATTCCTGGAATCTGTTTTTTAATGTAAATGAATGTGCCTGATTCTTTCTATACGTAAATTCATCACGTCACTCTGTAGACTTTTTAAATACTTTAAACACAGTGGGGAAAAATCTTTTGCATTGTTCTGTTGGCAACTCCACTGTTGAAACATGCACTCCCTGTCCACTTTTTTAGAAACACCTCTCTAATACCATTTTTGGTCATTCCAAATACCTTGGACCTACACTCACTGGCCACTTTATGAGGTATAACTACCTTATAAGGGCACTTTGTAGGTGCACAGTTACATTCATTCATCTGCTGTCAGTTCGGCTGCTGTTGGTGCAGGTGATAGTGGGGGTGGTGGAGTGGTGGGGGGGTTGCACTGGTGTGAATGTTGCACTGGTGTGAAA
The DNA here is from genome assembly GCF_902362185.1 of Chanos chanos. Taxonomy (NCBI): domain Eukaryota; kingdom Metazoa; phylum Chordata; class Actinopteri; order Gonorynchiformes; family Chanidae; genus Chanos; species Chanos chanos. The sequence continues at coordinate 14,006,320 of NC_044495.1, forward strand.
GTATTAAACACAGCAGCATTGCTGGGATTTTAGACCCATCACTATCATTGTCTCTAACTCTTCACCAACAAAGTGCACTTACAAGGGAAGTGTTTCTAATAAAGTGGCCAGTGAGTGTATAAACACGTAAGAACTATATTAGATTATAGTGTTTGTTTTTTGTCACCATAACGAATGGGGAATACAGCATGAAGAGCAATCTGACCTCATCATATTAGTTTTCACACCTTTATTTACGCCAAGTCCAAAGAGAACTGTGGAATTTGCATACTGATTTGAACAACCCAGATAAAAAGGCAGAATATCTAATTATTTAATACATCTGGGGACCTGCCACATGATCGGTGTAATAATGTTAACGTAATTGCATAAGTTGTACAAGGGGGATGGTATGAGATTTGGAAAGGAAAGATGTTGGTAGAATATAACACAGTTCCTCCATTTTAGAAATATATACATGAAATCAGAGAAGGCAACGTAGAAAAAAAAATAATAGAGGTTTTGACAAGCATATTAAAATCCCTCACTTTGCATTCATCTCTTAACCCTGGGCAGTTTTTTAAATAGTATCTCTGTCTCATATCTCAAAGCAAGCTTTTGAATTTTAGAAGCATTAGTGAAGAAATGTATTTGTTCAGGAATACCTCAGATATGTTTGATTGTTTTAAAAGTACATGGCCAATGTTAAGAACATTTCAAAATTCTCAGTTCTCAGTTTTTTGTTTTATTTTTTTGTTGGTTCTTCTCTTTTATTCTCGTCATATGCGTCTTGTTCTTTTTTTTCTTTTCTTTTTTTTTGGGCCACGTGTTATTGGACACACTGTATGTCCTCTAGTCAGCACAGACGTAAATTAATTCAGCCTCTTGACTCTGGCATAGTTATTCAGACCATGCAGTTGGTGTGACAAGGGGTCGTCTGGTACTGCTTGCCTTCTCTTTCGTTAAGTCCACCCCCCTCCCTCCCCAACCCCCACCCCTTTTTAAAGTGTGCTGTCATTCTGCATTCCCAATAATCTTCCTCTTGCCATTACCCATACATGCCCTAATTGAAATGCCGCTCTATGGTTAAGCATAGCTACCTGAACACAAGCAGAATGGCATCATATATCAGGCGGTCGGAGCCATTGTTTGGAGGGGAAATGGCTCTTTTTATTGTGTACCAATGAAACTTCCATTGAGTGGTATCAAGAATTGTGGATGCTGGTTTTGAATAATGCAGCAGTGTGTCAGTAGTGGTGTTGTGCTGTATGTAAATGGTGTGTAGCGTCCACTTTGGGGGAAGGTTTTGGGAAGGCATTATGTAAAGTGTGTGCTGGTATATTTGGACCCCTGGCTTGCTGCTGGAGCCTGGTAGGGGCCTGTGTGAGTGCTGAAGTCAGGGGCTGGGCCCAGGGGCCATGAGGGGACATGCTCAGAATTAATCAGAGCAGTCTGGAGATGGAGCTCTGAGATGGTTCGAATCTTTTTAGGAAAGAGAGCGAGAGACAGAGAAAATTATGCCATGTTTGTCTGTTTTCTGCACTCTTTCTGTTGTTCTCAGTCTCCTCAGCCTCCCTCACCAAACGGACACACACACACTCACACACACACACACACATGCACATACGCACATGCACGCGCACACACACACACATGCGCACACACATGCACGCACACATTCTTAAATTCTCTGCAAAGTCAAATGCCCATGAAAAAGAACAATACCACCTACTTTATTTCTGATGTGAAATTGATATTCGTTTTCAATGAATGATCTCTTCTCTTCTCTTCTCTTCTCTTCTCTTCTCTTCTCTTCTCTTCTCTCCTCTCCTCTCCTCTCCTCTCCTCTTCTCTTCTCTTCTCTTCTCTTCTCTTCTCTTCTCTTCTCTTCTCTTCTCTTCTCTCCTCTCCTCTCCTCTCCTCTCCTCTTCTCAGGTAATATTGAATACAGCTGTCCAGCCACCAATGAATGTGAGATCACTAAACGGAGGCGTAAATCATGCCAGGCCTGCCGCTTTATGAAATGTCTGAAAGTGGGCATGCTTAAGGAAGGTAGGCATCTCTCAACCACTATCTCAGACTCTGTCTGTCTGAGTTCATGCATGTGAATGTGGGTACGTGTGTCTTCGTTTGCACACTGTGTAAAAAAAATTAGGCTTAAATCAAAAACCTTAGAAAGGTATGTTTTCACCTTAGGCACTATCTAACAGTGCAAAATTTTACTCGACACCTGGGATTCATAGTTCAAATTGTAGTTCAAGTCCCAGCTGGACCTCATTTGCCAGTGTGGTAGGGCATCCAAGTGAACACTGTCAGACATATTTTTTGGACTGTGTCACACACTTCCTTACTCAGCACCGGTTACTGATGATCAGGTGCCTGTGTAACTGTTGGTGGAGTGTAACCCTACTTTGTGTGGTTTGATTGTGCAATGTTGCTAAATGACACTATGATACTGCAGTACTGTATTCTTAATATCAGGTTTTTTTCACTGACCTAAACACTCGTAAGACCCGACAAGCAGAACATCATCTAACATAATAGGAAATATACATGACTCATTGAGTGTATGTGAATTCTGAATGTATTATGATAATATTGAACATTATGCTTATTATTTTTATTGCTGGACTTTTCTGTGGGACTTAAAGGTCCTCTTCTGACAGTTTTACTGAAGCCCACACACTGTGACTGTACTTTATTAAAGTTCATTTTGCCTCCAAAGCAGTACATTTTTGCCTATGAAACAATCATTTTTATAAAGCAGCTAAGGTCTTTTAACAGAATATATGTGTATATATCTGTGTGTGTGTGTGGGTGTGTGTGTGTGTGTGTGTGTGTGTGTGTGTATGCATATGTATGTGTGTGTGTGTGTGTGTGTGAGAGAGAGAGAGAGAGAGAGCGAGAGAGAGAGAGAGAGAGAGGTGCAAACGTGATGTTACTTTCAGAAATGCTGTTAGACTGGTGATTGAGTGAGCAGACCAGTGGCAGTCCAGTGCCAGAGAGTGTATGAGGTGTGTTTTGGTAATGCCATGCTGTTCCTGCCTGCTGCCCACTGCCATGGCACAGTAAATAATGCACCAGTTGGGCTGAGGAACAGGAATATGCTGAATAGGTCGATCCCTGCAGTCTGACTAATACAAGTGTAACAGTATTCCGACTGGAAATGGCTTGACACACACCCACCCACACACACGCACACACACACACACACACACACACACACACACACGCGCACACACTCCATCCCCGACTCTTTCAGTTCTCCCCGAGAATATCGATCCGCCAAATGTTTTCTGAACATCTCAGCTCTCTTCCTGTGGATGCTTTTTTAAAGTCTGGCCAGCTAGGGAATTCAGTGACAATTAAACATTCTGCTGCCCCGCCTCCCCTCCTTAGCTCCCCCTCCTTCTCTTGTACACACACACACACACACACACACACACACACACACACACACACACACATACACAAAGTTTGAACCTCCAGAGAGTCGTGAACTTTGTCCCTGCTCTTATGGAATAAAAACCCAAACTACATGCACTAGCCTAAATCGAAACTTTTATTTAAGCCACATTTGTGATGAAGAAATTCACGATATGGCTTTGAGAACTGAAAGGACAAAAGGAAAAACTGTAAAAGGTAAATCTTTCATGAAGATGATTTTCAAGCACAGAATAATCTGCGTTTAGATTTTGACCTGAACTGTCAGTATTTTATACCCTTTTTGATATGTTTATAAATGTAAGGGTCACATGAGAAAAATTCCACAAAATCTAAGCCTGATCCAATATTCTTATTAGCCTTAGGACAAAGCAGTTTTAACTATATGAAGCCATCATCTTCATTCCACTCTGAAGTATGTGTGTTTAACATGTGCAGATTAAATTAGGAGACTTCAGTATCTGCAGTTGTGTCATGCAGCCAGTCTCTGTGCTCTGTACAAATCTCCAATACAAAGAGCAGCAGAGAACTGATCCATATGTAGGAAAGAGAGGTAACGAAATCTCTCAACTGCATGTTGAGACAGAGAGAGAGGGAGAGAGAGAGAGAGAGAGAGAGAGAGAGGGGGAGAGAGAGAGAGAGAGAGAGAGAGAGAGAGAGAGAGAATGAGGGAGTAATCGCATTACTAGCTGATGAAAAATTAATGGAAATATATTATCTGGAGGAATAAGAGACCAGAAAATAGGAAGAGATGGTCATAAATGAATCACCAGTGTCATGAAGGAGAAAAAAACGAGATAGAGAGAAGGAGGGAGAAAGAGAAGGAGAGAGAGAAGGAGAGAGAGAAAAATCACAACACACACTGTATATTCAATGAATGAACACTGAACACAAGTTAGACGTGAGAGACAGAATTTTTATTATTATTTTATTATTTCACATGTTATTTATTTATTTATTTATCTTACATACATTGATTGTTTTTTTAATTCCACATATGAATATAAAAATTTGAATTTGTGTGTGTGTGTGTGTGTGTGTGTGAGAGAGAGAGAGAGAGAGAGAGAGAGAGAGAGAGAGATTCATTTTGATTCGCCTTAACTGATTTCCTCTTCAACTGCATCTAAAGCGGATCTGAGAACAGTTGTGGTTTGTCGCATGTTGTCAGTGACATGCATGAAACAGTGTCAGATCTGACTGTTACATTTACCAATCACTACAGCATCTATAGGGCACCTCTATCTCTCCTACAGTCTTCCCGTGTGGAGGGAAAGGTTACATTTACCCTCATGCGTCCACTTATCCTCATGCCTTCTTTAATACACGTGTGTTGGTGTCCTCGACGTACCCTTTATCAGTAATGAGTGTGACCAGTAGCCAGTTACCTCAAAACCACTTAACGTGTTAAAGTAGGGAGGAAGTCCCTCTTTATTCAACTCTCTCCTTCACCCGGCATCTCCCAAAACACTATCAAAATAAGTCAATACATTTTGCAAATGAATATGAAGACGTGAAAGGCATTTCGTTTTGCATTGGGTAGGCTATCTCTCCGCTCAAATGCAAGGTCAGGCCGTCTGTCTCCCTGCCTTCGCTACGTGAGCGCGAAATCAATCAGGCGCTTCAAGGAGAGAGGAAAGAAAAACTCTCTCTCTCTCTCTCTCTCTCTCGCTCTCTCTCTCTCTCTCTCTCCCCCCCTCTCTCTCTCCCTCTCTCTCTCTCTCTCTCTCTCTCTGTCTCTCTCATATTCACTTACTTACTCACGGTACACTCTTTCTTGAACCGTGACGCCCTGTGGAGGAAGGCTGGGCCTGCAGACTGCATGCACAGGCTGTCTGACTGAAGCCCGTGTGTCGGAATGGGTAAGGAGAGGGTAGGTCATACGACCAACCAAAAAAAGTCCACTCTAATTATGACTGTAAAACTGGGTAAGGTACAGTTTGGACGAGACCGCACTTAGGCATGCAATGCGATTGTGTCACAAGTAATGTCCAACATATACGCACAGGCTGACAACTATACAAGCCCAAACACACAGAAATGATAAGAGAAGCTGTAGTGCATTTGTCTTAAGTACACACTGATAACTTACCATAATTTTCATTTGATCAAAAATATGTGTAATTTAAAAGGGAGCGAAATGTGTCTACATCCTGTGTCTGTGCACTGGGGAAAATGAAAAGAAAGAAGTGGAATAGTATAGGTGTGAGTGTGTCTCTTTGAGAGAAGGCTTAGGCACAGGCAGCAGTGGATGTTGTCTGAGCATCCTGTGAAATTGCTTCACTTCCCTTTTGACTGTGTAAAACAGGAAGTGATCAATAGTGGGACTCAAATGTCAGGGAGTACAGTTTTTTTTTTCTCTGATCAATGAAGCAGGAACAGATACTTTAGAGAGATTACACTGACATCATCCAGTGGCCAGCATCTTTTAGCACACACAAAAGCACGTGCGCACATATTTACACACGCGCTCACACACGTACGTGTAAGCACATACACATGCACGTATCCACCTGCCCACACACACACACACACACACACACACACACAGACACACACACGTAACAGCACCTTAAACAACAAATGATGGTATGATGCTTTGTTCACAGACATTTACAGTAACTACGTTTGCAGCCACTGGACATAATATCACTCCAGTGAACATTTTGTAATGTGAGATTCAAAACCTTTGGTATTTAAACAAATTGACTTTTTTTCCCCAGTCATTTATTTTTTGTTCTGGCAGCAGATAAAACAATCGAAGTTTCTGAGGTGGTTCATTCTCTTGTGAACATCACAGTTTTCTGCACAGTATATTTGAGTGATTCGTGGAACTGTGTGATTAATAGAAGCACTGCTATTTGGCCCTGTCAGAAGCCCTTAGAAGCATGCTATCTCTCTGCACTTTAAGAGGTGTGTGTGTGTGTGCGTGTGTGTATGTGCGCGCGCGCGCGTGTGTGTGTGTGTGAAGAGACTGTCTGGCAGCCAGCTCCCTTGAGAACCCTCTGTTCCTCAGCCCAACAGGTGAGAGGATTACAGCAGGCGTGAACACGTGTTTTCCACTGTAGCAGGGGCCAAGCAAGAGAGCAGCCCGCCGCTGCATGCACTCATACACACTCTGTGTCATCTCTGGAGGGACACATACACACACACACACACACACACACAAAGATTACTGCCTTTGCCATGTTATGTTCTGTCTAACAGACAGCCCTCCACTCACAGAATTGTATGCGCGCCTACATACACGCATGCTGCACTGTATGAGCATTTTCTTACACAAATGGAAAAACACCTAGAATGTAATATTAAAAAAAAGCAAATGAAATTCCCAGTCATTGATTTCCAGCATTTTTCTGTCAAATCTCAGTAGCCTCTCTGTACCTCAGAACCTCCGAAGCATTTCTTAGAAAAGTGCAGAATTAGCCACTCTCATAGAGTAAGGCCTGATGTCAAACCCGGGGGCTGGAGTTGGGAGCCAGCCCACTCTGGAGCCTCTAACCTCTGGGGAGAACAAGAGAAAGATCCAGGGACTAGGAGAGATTTGACATATGTGGGAGAGTCAATCGCAGGCCTGTAGGTCAGCTGTCTTATAATCACCTCTCTTCCTCTAGTCCTCTATCTTATGAAGACTCTTGAGTAAGACTCAGGGACATGCTTACAGACCATCCTCTGTATGTGTGTGTGTGTGTATGTGTGTGTGTGTGTATGTGTGTGTGTGTGTGTGTGTTTGAGGGGGGGTGGGCTTTTGAAATAGTGCTGACGGGAGGGTTTAAACGTCGGCGACCATGAAAGGCAGGCTTTCTCCTCTGTGCGCGGCCGCCACCGCCGCTCTCTGTTTTTCTCGGCTAAAATAGGGTCCGCTTAAGCCTCTCCACTGGCACTGCCAACCATCCCAGCCACGCGGACACTCTCCCCTCTCCCACGGGACAGGCACCCCTCGACAGGTGAGCGGCCCAAAAATAAGGGCCCCCCCCCCCCCTTCCGTCCACCTCCCCCTCCCCAAGCCCCCGCTGGTAGACGCGCACAAAGTGAGTGCGGACAGGCCCTTTTGTAGGGGCCGCGCTAGCGGGGGGGATTATTATTGTTTTTAGAGAGAAAGAGGAGCCCCGGGTCAGCTGGCACCAAATTGGCCCCGGGGCCCCTGGATCTAATCTATGCGCAAATGCCATCCGCCTTCTTCTTCTCCTTTCTGTCTCTCTCTCTCCTTCTTTCTCTCTCTCTGTCACACTTTCACTCTCACTCTCTCTTTCTCTCTCTCTCTCTCTCTCAGCGCTCCTGCGCTTTGAAGAGCTGACACCCGAGATCTAGCCATGGAGATGAGCGGCTATAAAACACAGATATACATACACACCCACCCACACACACACACACACACACACACAGACTACATGTGTCTGTTGATTAAGATGATATGACCCTTGTCTCATCCCTAAGATTCCACATTCACACCACACATAGACATACACATGTCATCTGAACTACAAAGGCGCAAGAGGCATGGACACTTATTTTATCTCACGGCCTTAAGCATGATCACAGACTGGCACATAGTTGTCTATCATAGCACAGGTTTAGTTTGCCATTATTACACTTTTAGACTATGAAATCTTTAAGACTGTCTGAGCTTCAACACACCACCCAAATTTGTAAAGAATTACACCACAGTCTGCACCAACCACTTCTGTGGTTGGAATAAATGAGAAAGAAAGGTTTTTTTCAGCTGTAAAAAATGATTGACGTTCTCTCTTCATTAAATACTCTGGTAATATGTTCATTCAACACTGTCATAGGTGCATGTGTTGTTTTAAAGTGGAGTGTCTGTCAGAGAAGCCAATCCATTACCGTGAGCTTCTGCTGACGTTCTGATAGACGTGCGATTTCGTGAAATATTGCATAAAATTCCATTAAGGAGAGAGTGCATCTCTCTGTCTTTCTGCCTCTCTCTCTCTCTCACCCTCTCTCTGTCTATGTGTAAACGGAGGCTGGTTGGTGTCAGGCTGTAATCCCTTTCAGCATTCGTTAATTACGACAGACACTGCTTTAATTAAAGCAGGCACCCGTGTACCCCTCTGAATGTTGGCACCAGACTTTGCCATGGTCCACACTGTAGCTGCTGACCCAGAGTCGATCGAGGGACAGAACACCACCCCAGCTGATGAGAGCTTCAGGGGAATGAAGAGAAATGGAGGAATTATTATGCGCTGGAATTTTCCATCCCACCAGCAGCAGTGGGATAGCATGTTTAGCAAGCAATTTAACTGACACCAGCAGTAGCTAAATGACATTTGACTCTTCCCACTTAGGTACACATTTATACAGATTTTCACTAATGCCATCTGTCCTCAGATTAGACAAAATGTGTAGTTTGGGGAACAAATGCATATAGTTCTAAATGAGTAAATGAAATGAATAACTTGAAAAGAATATGTATTCCAAAAGTTTAATTTGACAAAACATAAGAAAATGATCATTTTTCTGTGGTTCAATTAATCCAATTTCAAATCAAGCCTGTCTTTGTTAGAGTGGATTTATCTGAACAATTATCAACATAAAAAATTAAAAGTGAAATTTTTGGAGAAATGAGATTTTTCACTGCTTCCATCAAATGATCTTTCTGTGTTTGCTTGGAGTGAGAGGTAGACCAGTGGGAATTGTGGGTAATTAGGTTAGTGGGTTGTCAGTGTCAGGAAATTGAAAGACAATCCTAATCAGATTTCTGTTTCTAGGGAATCACTTATATAAGTACCAGAAATCTCCTGATTCCCACGGTAAAAAAGATTATTCAGTCTGGTGCCACTGCTCATTACTGGCTGCGTGTCCATGTATGCACAGCCTCCGAGAGATCAGCTCAGTTTAACATATTTTGACTAAGGATAGAAAATATCTTTATCCTCTAGTTTGCTGCTGTAGTGATAAAATGATAAATTTACTGATATTCATCACATTCCTGTTACTTTGGTAATGCAGCATGCAAACTGTCATTTAAACAATGATTGTCAGTAAAGGATAGAAATTGGCAGTTTATAGGATTTAATTATAATATTTTAATATCTTCTATATACATATCTGCTAAAGGTCGCCTCTCCTCTCCTCTCCTCTCCTCTCCTCTCCTCTCCTCTCCTCTCCTCTCCTCTAAATTAAAGGCTTACTGGCTTCAAGATGAAGGAAGATTATATTAGTTTATAAGTGTAATTTATGCTTGGGAAACATACTAGTTCCATTCGTAGGCTGTTGTTTCAGAAGTGATCCCTACTTTAATTTATTATTATTATTATCATTATCATTTTTATTATCATCATCATCATCAGTATTATTATTATTATTATTATTATTATTATTATTGTTGTTGTTGTTGTTGTTGTTGTTTTTATTGTTTGCATTATTATTTTACAAGTTTTCTTGCATTTGTATATGATCAAAAAATTTCAGAGCCACTAAAAATGAATGGAACAGATGATGTTCTACAGAATGCGTTAATAATGTACAGATGCAGGAGAGTTGTCTGAACATTAGGAGATGTTTGTGTTGAGACTGACTGGTAATTACGGCTCTCTATTCACTTTAGGGCAGCTTTCTGCCATACAATCACCCGCAGTGAGGTCTACACTTCTCCTGTTCAAATCGATTAAACTGATATCATATGTGTTTATCAGTGTGTGTTTGTGTGTGCATATATGTGTGCATGTGTGTGTGTGTGTGTGTTTGTGGGTGCGTCTGTGTGGCGACGCGTTCATTTGAATAATTCACCCTGCTGCTCCTGAAAGCAAGTGGCCAGCAAGATCTTCCTTCTATCTGTGAAATATTTTTGTCTGCCTGTCTCCAACAGACAGAAAGAAAATCAGACAGACGCAGAGGTGAGAGACAGTAAGACACATAGTTAGAGAGACAGACAGACGAACATGCCAAAAACAGACATTCATTTCACTCTGTTTATTGAGCTTCACTGGCATGTCAAAGCATTCAGAAAACTACACAAATTTGAGTACAGACAGCAAAAAAAAGTTAGATCACGTATAGAAAAAAAGAAATATACAAATTCAATTACATAAATATTGTATTTGAAAATATTCTTTTATTCTCTTATTTTACATAACAAAACACTTATGAACTTTTTGACTACACACTACACATATTGAATTGTGTAAAATCAGAGCACCCTCTCTAACAAGGCTACTCTCTCAGTGCTGAGAACATTAGGCTCTATGTACTGTTTCTACACCATGCTGCTTTACATGGTGTTGGAGTGACAGAACATTTGGAATCTATCTCCTGAATTTTGTAAAAGTGTTTATTTCTTAACTGTATTTTGAGCAGTCTATTAGGAAGTGAATCTCCTTTTATTGCATATAGCATTTGTTACCACATTTCTGCTTTTTGTTTTGTAGAATTTAGTGGATGTTGCTTGTTTTTAATGCAACTGGTGATTATTAAAAGCTATATTTAGTTTGAATTTGCCATTCGGTAACATTTTTTACAATCAAACAAATAAATTGATTGGAATAGTCTGTCAGTTGGAAATGTCTGTCTAGGGATAATATACAGGTTTATTTTGAAATTTGATTTCATTCTTACAATTTTGACAATAGTGTTTTTTGAATTTTTATTAATTTAATTTTTAATTCCGTAATTTTTAAAGAGTGATTTTGAGGTGTTTGGATTTGTATCATGATTGTTTTATCATTCTGTTCATAGAGGTTTAGAGCTATTTGGGCCGTAGTCTGTCTCTCGAGGGAGAGCTGGTTGGCCTCCCTCTCTCTCTCTCTCTTTCTCTCTCTCGTTCTGTTTGTGCATGTGCGTGTGTGTGTGTGTGTGTGTGTGTGTGTGTGTGTGTGTGTGTGTGCGTGTGTGTGTGTGTCTGTCTGTCTCACTCCAGTTTTAAATATCCTTCGAGGAGATGAAATGATTTATTTACACTCTGATACTGTTACCTTGGAGGATTAAAGTGTGTGTGTGTGTGTATGGGAGAGAATGTGTACGAGAGAGAGAGAGAGAGAGAGAGAGATAGGAAAACATAAGGAGATTTAGTTGTGTGTGTGAGTACGTCTGTATGTAAGCAATGATGTTTGAATTGTTTCTCAGGTGTACGTCTGGACCGTGTTAGGGGAGGGAGACAGAAGTATAAGAGAAGGATGGATGCTGAAAACAGTGCTTATCTGGGCCTAACACTGCCCCCTCCAGCCAAGAAACCACGTGAGTATGCACACACACACACACACACTAATAAAGCCCCTATGTATGCAAAGGCTATGCATTACACAGAAATTCCACACAACGTTCTCAACACAGTGTAAAGCAGCCTCTGAGGGACTGGTCTCTACTATGAGCAATCATAGGAACCATTACTCTCATACAAATGAATATTAAAAAGAAATAGAAGCTTTTTTCTGGTAATTGTTAAAATTCAAAATTATGCTAAACATTAATATCAATATTTGTCCTAATAAACTGAGAGTAACTACATATTATATAATGGAAAATAGTACAAAAAAAATTTGAGTGTAGTTTCCAGACTTGCTCCTAATGTAATTTCCCCATATTTATTTCTGAGACTGCATACATCATTGTTTATAAAATATTTTGTCTTCATCTCAGAAGAACACACACACACACACACACACACACACATAAACATGCACACTCACACACTCATTATTTCTGAGAACAGACTAGGCACAAGATATCTCCATGAAACAGGACAGTAACAAAAGTCTTCATTTGTCTGTTCGGCTATACACTGATAGACAGATATAGGCCTCTATGAACCTAAAGGCTTGGATGGCTATGTAGAAGTTTACTAGTAAGAAGAGACAGCTTGGAAACCGGAGGTTTGTGAGTTTGATTTCTGAACATGATGGCACTTAACCAATGCACCCTCGTACAAGGCTTTTAACCCCAAGGTTACTGCAGACCCATTTGACCCATGACATAGGAACTAATTTTAAACTGCTCCACTTAAGCACATAGGTGAAATGAATTAATGCAGATAGTTGAATGGGTAGCTACATATCAATGGGAGCAACTGACAGAATGACTCCTCGCTCTCTTTTATCCTTCCTTTTCCTCAGTGACGAAGATAGTATCCCACCTGCTGGTAGCAGAGCCAGAGAAAATCTATGCCATGCCTGACCCCACCATGCCAGAGAGTGACATCAAAGCCCTGACCACACTGTGTGACCTGGCTGACCGAGAATTGGTGGTCATCATCGGCTGGGCCAAACATATCCCAGGTGAGTCCAGAAACAAATGCTTAAAGAGTCTGGAATGTAATGCAAAGATACTAAACCTAAACCTACACAGAATACAGTAGGGTACATTTGACCCACAGAGAATAGCAAATAGGTATAGTTATATATTGCAGCCCCCCACCACCACAAAAAAAAAACAAAAAAAACAAAAAAAAAACTAGAGCTCATCTGTGTTCCAGATTTTGAATTATTAATTGATTTTTCATATATAAATCTACCACATTCGATGGGAAATATCAAATCACAGCACTTAGGCTAACTGAATAATGACATACAGAAAAACAGTGTCACATAACTGTCACCAAAGCATTTTATTTGATTTTATTCTATTTTTGTTCCTGATTATGTTTTTTTGTTTCAAAAAGTTTCAGTCGAAGTTGATTTAAAAGTCTCTCAATATCTTTGGGGACCATGACACATTGAGGATATATAGAAATGAATTCAGATTCATTGATTTTTAATTTGGATGGCAGTTACTACAACTCTACTGTACTATCCTAAATCTTCAGTTATGATTAAAAAAGTATCTGGACCCTTCTAAACGTTCCTCTACTGAAGACCAAAAAAGATAGAGAGCTTTCACAAAATTTAACAGGATCATAAAAGAGTACATTTCATTCACATGAACATAGGGTGAAACACTAAAAGTAATAACGCAATGCCGTACAAAATATCATTAAGAGGCTTAAAAACAGTTTTAAATTTAAATGCGAATGTCTCCTTTTTAAGATTTGAAGTGAACAACACATTGTAACATGTCTCATTTAAACCGTGCACACAGCCAAAAGCTATGGCCACTGAGAGAAATTTGAGACAATGTTTTGGGAAGACAGCAGTGTGTGTGTGTGTGTGTGTATGTGTGTGTGCCTTTTTTCTCATCCTTTATTCTGAAGGTGTGGGGTTGGTGTTTTTTGGGGAAGATCATAATCACACACTGGGTGAAGTGTTATCTAGTAAGGAGATTATGGAGACCGTGACCCCCATCTGCACGCGTTCATACAAAGGCACCAGCACTCTCACACACTACACTGCTGTGTCAGCACACAGGGAGTTTAAAGCAAGGAGCTTAACTGTGACTGGATCACTAGTGACCTAATAACACAGTCCCCTCCACCTGCTTCCACACACACATACACACCCACACACCCACACACACACACACAGACACACACACACACACACACACACACACAGACACACACACACACACACGGACACACACACACACACACACACGGACACAAGTATACTTGTGCACAGCGCTGTCCTCACACTGTGTCATCTGAAATTCATCATAACAGTTGTAACAATCACAGTGTGTACAATGTGACATTATATTTCAGTTTAAAAAGGAAACATTTTAAATCCATAACTGTAAAAGATTTTAGACTGTTAAATGTATTTTTAGACATTTTTAAGGTAGGTAAATTTGTGTGCTCAATTAAAAACAAAACAAAACAATAAACACACACACACACACACACACACAGAGACACACACCACAGATTCTCAGAAGTGTATTAGTGGCTACAGTGAATAATGTGTAATCTGCTAAGACCTGTGTGGACACTGCGAGAAGGCCTCCGTCAGGACTGGTGTTTCTTTGAAGACTGTAGAATTATCCTAATTGGATTTTAAGATAATTCGCAGAGAGAAACAGAGTGTGTCTCGTACTGATCCATTAACTCAGGCTCTAATCGTAGCATCCTCAGTGTAAACATGAGTCTGTCTTACACAACAACGGGACAAAAGACCTGACTCAGCATCCAGCACCTGTAACAGTACGATATACCGAACTGGGCCGGTAAATCTAAAGCAGATTACTCTGTTGAGCAACTGTTATATTAGTCATCGAAAAGTATTATTAAGTGGCAACCGTCGAGGAAATTGGGTTAATTACAATGTAGTTAATATGTAATAAATGTGGATCTATGCATAGTAATTTTACAGATATACCTGAATCTATTAACAGAATTACCGTGCTAGTGTACTCTAAACCAATTGTATGCAGCCTTTCAAAAAAAAAAAATCTAGGATGAAATAAACATTTTAATCAAACATTCAAAATACAAACCCACTCAGTCGGAAATAGGAAATATACATCTGAGTGCTCCAGCAAACGTCTCCCACAAATATCCCTCAAACTTGTACTTTCTCATCTAGTGAGGCATTTGTATTCTGCTGTATTATGGAATGAATCATGCTGTACTTCCATATCAGCTCAATTAGATGATCTTTTTTTGGAGATTAAGGACTCTCTTGTTTTCTCTTAGATACTTTTGTATGAGCAATGTGGTCCAGCACTGTGTCTCCATAACATTATGAGCCTCTGTCCAGAGCAGCCAGAGAGCATATATGCTTTCCACTCTGAAAGGTCCTGAGTGCATTTTGATAGGTTTTCAACCCCTCTGGCAATTAAATTAAAAAGATGAACTGTTCATTATGAAGTGAAAGAACATTGATTAGGACACTGACAGATGGCCAATGACCAAAGTCCGAAGGTAACAATTTATATGTCAAGAAAATTGGCACTTAAGTTCTCCAATTGATTTTTCATGGCTCCCTTTGCTGGGATAACATTTTGAGAAAGCAGTTTATAAAAGAGTGGTAATTTGCAGCTGGAGTGGCTCTTTGCAGCCTCTAATCTGACAATGACTCAGAGACAGTAAAGCGTCTCAGTTTGGCTTCAACAAACGACTGTCCGCTGCCAGTCTGCCATATCAAAGCAAGAAAAATATGGATTTATAGATCTCATATTATTGTTATTATTGTTGTTATTATTATTGTTATTGTTATTATTATTATTATTATTAATGATAATAATAATGACAAATCAAGTTTATAAATATTACAATTTGATAAATTATTGGGCCTGAATTAATAAATGTTAGCCAGTATTTTAGGAAGTGTAAAGATGTGAACAGAAGCACATGATCACAGGAAATGACCTCTTAAGCTGGTGCATGGAAGTTTAGATTTGTGGATTTTTCTCTAAGTACTCAAATTAGTTTTACAAGTTTGGGTGTTCTTGTGTAGGCATCAATGGTTGGGGATGAGACTGCAAAACTGGGGTGGGGTTATGAAAATAGACAGATTTGCATATTTGGTGTGCTTTACAAAGTTTGCATCTGCAAACATTTACAAACTCCTATGAACATTGTCATTGCTGCATATATATCGTAGTCAGAGGATAACAGAGTTCAGTACAGAGTCAAAGATGAGAGGGAGGTCAGTGCTTGTGCCAATGTTTTTCACTTGTGATAGAAGCTATTGAAACATACTTCCCTTCCAGCGGTGCCATTTTAAATCTTACTGAATATATTCTGCCAAATGTAAATTTCTCCATCTAACACCAGTGTTTCAGCACCAGTGTTTTAGAAACTTGGTCGTTTTCCTTTCCTACAAGTTCCTGTAAATCACATGTCAGTTTCCTCTTAAATGGATTCCCTTCATTTGAGCACACCATGGTAAAGCACATCATATCTCACTCAAACATATCATTTAAAAATCATGTCAGTGATTGATATGAATGATTTTTTTTTCAGCTGTTATCAGTTATTAGATGAGATTTCCCACAAATAGCTAAATCAATTTGCTTTTATTTATTTATTTACTTTTTCTTCTGCACAAGCAAATTAGCTACTGTTATTGGCGTACTGTTAAAGCCACTCTTATGTATGCTAGTGATGATTACTCATAAAGAGATAATGGATTTTCCATTCTTCAACCATCACGATCTAGTCTATACCCTCATCAGTCATGAGTTTACTTGAGCACCTGTCCTGCATACGTTTATATTTATCTGTGCCTAAAGAGAGGGTAAAGCCTTTTTCTAGTGCATGTCAGGACGCTGCTCTGGCTCTGTGATCATCTGTCAGTACACAACCTCCTCTTAACGTCCAGGCCCAGCCCAATCCAGCGTTGATTCATTTATTATTAATCCCAGTTGAATGCCAAAGGTCTATCTGGCACTGGTAGTGAGAGAGTGCTCTCTGGAAATAGTTTGACTGGTGGCCAGTGTAGTGGTTGGTTAGTCATTAAGGCCAATGCATGGGAGATGTTGACAGATGGCTTTTTTTTTTACTACTGAGGTGCTAAAGACCTTTGACATACATACAGTAGCTGCTTGTTCTTCTCCATCTCACATTTCTTCGTGTCAAAGTGACGGAAAGACAACTGGCTCTCAATGACACAAAGTTTCATTTGAATAAGCCACACACTGACAGACAGCAAAGAAAGACAGAAATGAAACATTTAAGTACTTCCTTTTTAATGCCCATAACTTTTATTCGTGAATACTGGTCTTGGCCATCATGCCTTTGTTTGAAACAAACTAATGTCAAACAAATAGCTTTACCAATCATGTTATATCCTCAGATATACGCAGCCATATTTCATCAGACAAACTGGCCGATTTTCAGTGGGTTTTTTTTTTTAACTCTCTGTGTCGGGGGGAGTGTGTTAAGGTGCATAAAACAAAGACGTCGTTAATTTTGGTGTGACTCTCTTTAATGGGGTGGTTGTCGTCACAGAGGACAGAACTGAGCAGCCTAATCCTCAGTGCCTAGTGAATGTGTGAATGTCATGTGTTCCGGAGCTGAGGATCAACTCCCGCATTCCTCCCTCTCTGCCACGCCGTGGTCTCCTCACTCCAAACAGCTGTGTGTCACCTGCCCTCACGCTCTTGATTCCCGGCTGGGAATTTTTTCCAGTTTGGTGCTGTGTGATGAGTGTGATGGGAGAGCACATGGGATGGTTTCCCACCGGCACCTCGTACACATCCTTCTTTTTGGCCGTGGCATGATTAGAGTTACCTGAACTGTCACATTTACTCAGTCTGTGTGCTACACTCTGCCGGCCTGGAGAGGATAATAACAGACAGTCTTTATTGGTGCCTGTAAAACTAAGCAACCAATCACTTTTATTTGAATTTTTTTACTCTTCTTTTACATGCAGTGATTTGTTACGTTCGCAGTCGGTCAGTCAGTCAGTCAGTCAGTCAGTCAGTCAGACAGTCAGTCAGTCAGACAGTCAGTAAGTCAGTCAGTCAGACAGTCAGTCAGTCAGACAGTCAGTCAGTCAAACGCACAGATGGATCTCCCTAATAATATGATCCTTTTGAAACAGAGCAAGATCTACAGACATAGCTACACTTACCTTCATCCTGTGTTCAGCCAGCACATGCTTTCATTGATCAAATTAAATGACTCATATATTGGCCCTGATAGGAATCTTATCTTCTGCCAAGTGCCATAGAGAATATTCTGTTTTGTTGTTTTTGTCTTTCCTGATGTAAAGCTAAGTTTTGTCTCATCAATCAAAGTGTTAATACAGAGTAGTGATGTGCTGGCAGAGCCATGCTGATTGACAGGCTCTGAGAGGCTGTGCTTTAAGACGCTTGTTAGTTCTACATCTGCTCAGCATATGCATGCACATACATACATAAACACACAGACACACACATAAACACATGCACACACGCACACACACACACACACACACACACAGGCTTGCTGTTTTCTCTTTGCCATTATATTGTGAAATCTTCTTGCTGTATTGGTTGCGGTCCCAACGTGCCTGATACTTGTGAGTGTGTGTGTGTGTGTGTGTGTGTGTGTGTGTGTGTGTTTGAGTGTGTGTGTGTGTGTGTGTGTGTGTGTAATCTCCTTGTAATGGTGTGTGAATACTGCTGGCCGATAAATCAGCACCTCATCAGCGGCTTTTATTAAATATAGACACCAACAGACAGGCCGTAGTATATTCAATTTACCCTCTGACGGAAGCTCCACCAGCACAAGATCAAGATGGATGGAGCAATCAAGGAGGAGGCCCAGGCCTGACGCCTCCACACGTGTGAGATGCAGAGAAGGGGGGATGGAGATGGAGGAGAGGAGAGGAGAAGAGAGAGGAGCGGGGGAGGAGGGATAAGGGGCAACCAAGGGACATCTGCCATATATGTTAGGGGCAACACACCTGGTTGTTTGTGTGTGTGTGTGTGTGTGTGTGTGTATGTGTACGTGTGAGCATGCGCGCGTGCGTGCATGTGTGTGTGTTTGGCCGCTCACGTTCATCTTACATATTTGTTATTCTTCATTCATTTTCACAACTGTTAAAAAAAAATTGGAATGATGTTCATGCTCCCGTGACAGATCTTTTGTTTAGTACCTTTCTCTCTCTGGTCAATATGACGTGGAAGCTCATTAAAAAGTGAAGGTGCTTGGCAGCAGAAATAAATTAAGGCCAGTTACATGACTGATTAAGGCTGGTCTCTCCGCTCATCATCCAGTCAAACAGAGATATATACCATCTAATCAGTGCTGTGGCTCTCTTGGGGAGACTAAATACCCCAGGAGCTGGGTCAAAGGGTCAGACAAAGCAGATTAGGACAAGGGGATTACTGTATTTAACATTACAAAACTTCCCACTGTTCACACTCCACTGCCCAAATGACCCATCTCCTCTGCCATGGGCCCTGGTCTTATTGCTCTTTTAACAGTGTAAAAGTGCACATAGATCTCCCATTAGTGCCGCCCCGAGTCCTCTTGGTCTCACACTCGCAGAACTGCATAGCAAATTCAGCCACAAAATGCCATGTTTTTAAAAATATTTATAAATACTTTGGTACTGATAATAGTGTGGGGATTTTAATGTTTTTTTAAAGCAGTTATAATTATTGAAGAATGCTGGTTAGTGTTGAAAAAAAAAAAAAAAAGAAAAAGAAAAGAAGAAAATTATTGTAATCCTACAAAATATCTTAATGTGGCCCGGTGTGAAATTGCCTTGGGCAGGAGGAGAGGTGAAAGGGGTTTTTTAGTCAAAGCTGTTTTGAGGCTTTAGTGCGTGTTATGAACATGCAACCATGTGCATGTTAAATTATTTACCCCAAGCAGTGTCATTTATTACCATATAGGTATTGATTGGGTCCTTCCAACGCTGTCATTTAAATTCTAGAAGAATCATGGTCAGCAGCTGTGGGTTGTGCTGCGAGGGAGGGCTTGCTTTTGGGGCTGTTATTTAAAACAGCCGTAAAGAGACAGAGCCCCCTGGCTGGCTTTGGCTCAGATGACCAGCGGGTATAAACCTGCCAGCCTCCTCTGGCTGATTATGAGCCATGACACATCAGTCCCTGTCCAAAGAGAATGATTTTTTTTCTTCTCTCTCTCTCTCTCTCTCTCTCTCTGTTCTGCCCCCCACTTCTCTATCTGTCTCTGTCCTCTTAAGTATCTATAGCTGTCTGTCTCTCTGGGGTTTGTTTTTTTTTGTTTGTTTTGTTTTTTGCTTCCTGTATTTGTTTTGTAGAAACTCTATCCCTCTATTCATCCTTCTCCCTCTCTCTCTCTCTCTCTCTCTCTCTCTCTCTCTTCCATCTTGCTTTTTTGTTTCCTGCTCATTTTCCTCTTTCTCTCTGTCTCTCTTTCATAATCAACCTCTCTCTCTCTCTCTCTCTCTCTCTCTCTCGCTCTCTCCGTGATTGAGGGTGAAATACGGCGAGGTTGCAGCTGGTGGGGGTTAGTGTGCCTCGTAATTACATCTCTTTTTTACGAGCGTTGCTAATGGCCCTCCGGGAGGTGGAAACAATAATAAATTAATAGAATATGAACTTTCCGCTCAACAGAAATGTACAACGTTTAATTTCAGTCCTTATCCTGGCAGATCAAAGGAGAGAGAGAGAGAGAGAGAGAGAGAGAGAGAGGGAGAGAAATGCCCATCTGATTAATCAGAGGAGAGAGATGAAGGGATGTGCAGTGCTGTGACATGGGGGAGACTGGGGAGAGGATGGATGGACTGCATGTGGATAAACTCAGTTTAGACTCTTCCACACCATAGGACAAAGCAGCATTAAGTGCGAAGTATGACTGCCAATGTAGAGATGTGACTTTTGTCTCCAGGGAGAGGAAAGAGGGGTGTAGTGGAGGGCTGATGGTTTTTTTGGTTGTTTTTTTTTCTTCGGTAATGGAGCGGCCGTGCTCGTCTGTTCGGATGTGTCGTGAAAAGATGACTGTCCTCTGTACCTCTGTATTGAGCTTCTGTCAGATTTGTCTGCACAGGGCTGGAAGATACCATCCTGCCTCTCTCTCTAGCAGTTACAGTCATCACAGCCCGTTTCTCTTTCTCCTGTTTTAAAAGCACATTCTGACACGGAATGTTCTCATTCAGTTCTCAAAAAGCTAATTCTATATAGAATATTCCCGTTCATTTTAGATTCTAGATTTATTTTTATTATTCTAGGAGTTTATTAAGAATTGAAATTCAATTCATTTGTTCGTAATCACCAAAATGACCCATTAGTGCCAGTCATATATCAGCTGTTCAGACGAACTCTGCAATTTCCCAAATCTCACACTCTCAAGTCTCAGAAGCTCATATGCTGAACCCCTCTGCCGTGGAGGTTTTTTTTTAAATGAACAGAGGGAAGAGGCAGGTGTTAGGTGTCGAACACTCAGAGGAGAGGGTTAACATGCAGGTCATGAGGCCAACGCTGAGGAATCTACAATCTGCCAGAAACACCATTTCAAACATAAAGCTTATAAATATGGGAGGATTCAAAGCTGTCATTTTTTTACTGTTATATATTTGTTGTTCTTTATAAAAGGCTACTGAGGTTGTAAAAATCCTTTCTCTGTAGAGCTGTTGCTTTTAGCTCATTTTCACAAATACCGCCTTCAGCTCAAAGAGCATGAAATATATCAGAGAGAGAGAGAGAGAGAGAGAGAGAGAGAGAGAGAGAATGCCAAGCTTGTCTTTTGTTATAGAAACTGTTTCCAGTGATGAACTTTATTGAGCTACATAAAAACAAGCCTAAACCTGATTACTTTTTACACTAGCGCAGATTGATAGACACACATAGTGGATATATTTCCCCCTTCAACATGACTGGGGTGAGTTTTCAAAAACAGTCCAGCTATAATCCTGTCATTTTTTTCTCATGAGTACATAGGTGTCTCTTGAACGTGTTAGATATCAGTCATGTGGAGAACACAGGAAACCTGCTCCTCACTCTCTCTCTCTCTCTCTACACAAAGCTCATTTACACAACACTGACATTCTAACAGATAACATGAGAAAAACATTTCTCAGCAAGATCCTCACATCTTGCACCGTCAAGGTAAAAATTCTGTAGTAGACTGATAAAATCATTATTGATCTTATGTTTAAATTTGAAAAAAATGTAATCTTATACTTCAAAATACAGACAATCGGTTTCTCCTTCGATACTAACATATTGAGTTAACAGACCCACAAATAAGTCTGTGGCTAAAACTATAAACTGTTGCGTGGCCATGCTTGAGTGGATAAAAGCAGTAAGTGAAACGGTGGGGCCGCGAGCTCCCGCGCTGGCAGGCTTAACATCCACTGATGCTGGTGCACGCCATTTACTAAAGTGGCTACAGCCCAGTCAACGAAGCAGTCAGAGACCCTCTCTAGACTGCTCAATAGTGTGTCATGTTTGGTGAAAGCTCACTGAGGCAGTTG
The DNA here is from genome assembly GCF_902362185.1 of Chanos chanos. Classification (NCBI taxonomy): domain Eukaryota; kingdom Metazoa; phylum Chordata; class Actinopteri; order Gonorynchiformes; family Chanidae; genus Chanos; species Chanos chanos. The sequence continues at coordinate 14,028,462 of NC_044495.1, forward strand.
GTTGGAAATGAAGATGTAAATATTGATATTTCATTAAAGAGGCTAACATCACCTGCTCTGTCGACACTTCGGCGAGAAAGCGCCGGAGCGTCTGAGGGCCCGAGCAGCGCTTGACCCGGAGAGCCGGGAAGTCACTTCATTACTCGATTAAATTGAGTGGAACAAAAAGTGAAGGAGAAAAGACACAAGATCCCATTTGGTGTGATAATTCAGCACTCAGAAAAAAAAGAGAGAGAGAGAGAGAGAGAGAGAGAGAGAGAGAGAGAGTGAGTGTGGAAGGAGGACAGCAGAGAAAGGAAAGGCTGTTCCCCGTCTGTGTTGTGATGAGCTAGATCGGACTGTTGTATTTGAGGCGTTTTACTGTCAAGCGTAATTGTAGACCGCGCTGAACCGCTGTGTGCTTAGTGCTTGAGAGGGTACTCCAACAGTGCTCACTTTCATAGTGTCATTTACATGCTGAACAAGTTTTACTGTACCTGTCTGGGTGGGATCACCTTGCCCCGGTGTACTCCTAAGCACAGCTCTGTGGGTGTGTGCGTGTGTGCACGTGCGTATGTATAGATGTGTGTGTTTGCATGTAAATTTGCTGATGATGCACCAGTTGATTTATACAGAGGTAGTGCAAACATTACAATTCACTGTTAGACAATGCAGAATGGTTTGTTCATAAAAGATGCGGTGTGTTGTAAAATCCTAAATTGCATGTGCGTAGAAGATTGTAACAGTTGGTAAGGTCATGGGAGTAATGGGCTATTTTATCTAGATTTGGGATATTTGCTTTTGGAAAAGCATTGCATGCCCCGGCCCAAATATGTCTCAGCTGTCTTGGCCACCTCAGTACACATCTGTGTGTGTTTGCGTGTGTGTGTGTGTGTGCATGTGTGTGTGCTTGCGAGTGTTTGCTCGCGAGTGTTTGTGCGTGCGCTCGCGTTTGTGTGTGTGTGTGTGTGTGTGTGTGTGTATGTGTGTGCGCGCGTACGTGTGAGTGTGTTCTGTCTGCCACCTCCTTTCTGGGGACCGTATTGATTCTCTTTCACATTGTGAGAGGGCCTGGCGGTCCGATCACAATCAGCTTAATTAATGTATCCTCCAGCACTCAAACCCACTGTTCACTTCTCTGATAAGGTAAATTAAACAGCGAGGGACCCCCTTTTCTCTCTCTCTCTCTCTCTCTCTCTCTCTCTCTCTCTCTCTCTCTTCCCCCCCACCCCACCTCTCTCTCCCCAAGACACTTGAAAGTGTCACGCTCAGAGTAGATAAACATCCTCCCTTCAACTCTTTCTCAATGAGATCATTTATATGAAAGAGAGGAAACATTGGAGGCAGGTATGCTGAGTGACCCAGTCGATACTGTAATCTACCACCTGCCCACTCTAATCAGGCACGCAGGGGGCAGACAGACAGATAGGACAGCAGTGGTAAACTTGTAAAAGCAATCATTTTAATCATCAGAGTCTTGGAGGGATGGGGGGGGGTGTCTGCCAAACATGCTCCAAAATGGAGGTGCCTAAGGGGGGGTTTTGAGTGAGGGAAGACAAAAAGGAGGGGGGGGGGGGCGTGCAAAAAGTTTATCGACAGCTGTGGGGAGAAAAAGGGAAGAGAATATAAAGGGATGAGATGGTTATCTGCGCATCCAGAAGACTCATTTTCTCCTCAATCTCTGTGAAAATCACTCTTAGCCTCACAACTTTTGCAGACTTTTATTTTTTCTTTATCTGTGTATGCTGTTTTTTTCTTTATCTGTGTATGCTCTTTTGTGTGTGTCTTGCCAGGTGCAGTGGGAGCGTTGTTAGTGGTTTCAGTGGAAATGACAGTTAATAACGCTGCTGATGTTTTGTTCGGCCGAGAGAAAGAAAAAAAAAAAACGAGAGAGAGAGAGAGAGAGAGATTTGTAGAGCCTAAGGGCATGGTTTACCCTCTGTGACCTGGCAAAGAGGAGAGATCAATCTTCCATCTCCTGCCATTCTCTTTCATTCTCTATCTAAATCACACACATATGCACGCACATGAACATGTCTAAGAGACTAAAACAGAACAGAAAGGAATAATGCATATGACTAACTTTGAAAAATTCAGTTCAATATACATGATTTAAATAGTAGATGAGACAATATAACATCAGGTGTGATAAATAACATATCTCTCTCTCTCTCATATGAGCACACACACATACACACACGCACACACACACACACAGACACACACACAGACACACACACAAACACAAAACGTCATGTGTCATGTCCTCAACCTCTTCAGTGCATCTCTGTCAGTCCAATGGAGATATGACAGGAAACAGAGAGGTGATGAGACATCTGTGTTTGGGAGTCTGTGTGTGTGTGCGTGTATGTGTGTGTGTGTGTGTGTGTCCAAGACAACTACACCGATATGATGTCCTAACCAAAGTCTTCTCAAAGCCTATGTGCATGTGCATGTGTGAATGCACACACACACACACACACACACACACACACACACACCTAAACCCCTGCTTTCCGACAACAGCTTCCTGTGCTTGCTGAAAAGCGGTTTTAGACAGTCTTGGTATTGTTGTTCATTCTTTGCCAATGTTTCAGCAACACTTTTCAATGTCTATCAAATGGAAAATTTTTAGATTTCATGAATTAGATGCTCAGACACACATACACACCTACACAAACATACCGTCGGCTCTCTGACTAATTCTCTCCTCTCCTCTCCTCTCCTCTCCTCTCCTCTCCTCTCCTCTCCTCTCCTGTCCTCTCCTCTCTCAGGTTTCTCCAGTCTGTCTCTGGGAGACCAAATGAGTCTATTGCAGAGTGCCTGGATGGAGATTCTAATCCTGAGTATTGTGTTCCGCTCGCTGCCCTACGAAGACGAGCTGGTGTATGCTGAAGACTACGTCATGGATGAAGAGCACTCACGACTCACGGGCCTGCTCGACCTCTACGTCTCCATCCTCCAGCTCGTCCGCAAGTACAAGAAACTCAAAGTGGAAAAAGAGGAGTTTGTCACCCTCAAGGCCATTGCTCTGGCCAATTCAGGTACGATGAGCTTCACTGTTCCAATGAGCCACGCTCCTGTTGCAAATTTATGATGCTTTATTTTTACAGTGCACAGTTTTCATTCACATTTGTCTTACAACCTTTAACAGTGTATTCAAGTTGAGGAAATCGTTACTGTTCATGATTACATGTACTCCGATGGATGAGGATTAAAGGAACGCTAAAGAATATTTATGTAGTCTGAAATGACAGTTTTTAAAATTAATTTAACACGCAAGATTGCTGTGCTGACGTCTAACATGGAAATTCTAAAAATGAATTTTTCACAGTGTTGTGGTTCTCTTTGTACATTTGCAGACTGGTTTGTAAAGGAATTAGAGATATTTGTTGGGGCTTATTTGTTTCTTTTAAATGGAAAAGTATATTATTTAACAATCAATAAGAGACTAGGCCAAATGGCAGAAATTTATTTTCCATAATAAAAATATGTGATTGTTTAAGTGTCTTAAATGAAGAATGATTGTCTATTAACATCAGCAATATTCTGCACTGTGCGTCATATCACAAAACATTACTTTAGATCAATGGTCAATTACACATACCTAATATGAACTAAAAACATATGTCTCTACAAATGTATACTAAATTATTAAATACATTTTGTTTCACTAAAATAAATAATATTTTTCCATCTTAATAGGTTAAATCAATTACATTTGCTTTAAATAAGAATTCATTACTTTAATTTGTTTGTTTTTAATTTAATTGTTTTTGTTTCTAGGAACTTGATTACAGTACATAAGTACGGCTAAAACATTCCATCAAAATACAGAAAAAGAAACTGAAACTTGTTTGGGCGGGGGGGGGGGGTACATGTGTACATTTTCCTATTTTTCCCTCTCAGATTTACACACACACACTCACACACACACACACACACAAATAATTTTTTTAAAAAAAGAGGAGCAAAAAAAATCTCATTATATTTTCCCCATCTGTTTTATCTTAGGCTCAGGACATTTAGACTGATGCAGTTGAGATAAACATGAAGGACAGACAAAAAGACAAGACAAGGGGAGAGAGAGAGAGAGAGAGAGAGAAAGAGAGAGGGAGGGAGAGAGAGAGGATGGAGATGGGGGTTGTTGAGCTTTTAATTGAATGCCTTCCGTGTCATGGCATTCCACCATTCTCCCGCTCTCTCTCTCTCTCTCTCTCTCTCTCTCTATCTCTCTCTCACTCACTCTCTCTCTATCTCTCTCTCACTCTCTCTCTCTCTCTTTCTCTGTTTCTCTCTCTCTCTCTATCTCCATAACAGTAGCCACAGGGCTGGGCAGGCAGGGGAGATAAATTTAGCATTTCATTAGGAGCACAGAGGCTGTCAATAAAATGTGTTAAGTCGAATGGAATGAGTATCAGGGAGTGCTGGGGCTCGTTTGTTCTGGGGAAGAAGACGAGGCGCCTGTATCGACAGCTTGCTTTTCAGAAGGCAGGGCTTGTCCCCTCTCTGATCAATGTCCGGATGGGGCCGCAAGCACCCTCTCTCTCTCTCTCTCCCTCCCTCCCTCCTTCCCTCCTTCTCTCTCTCTGTCCCTCTCTCTCTCTCTCTCTCTCTCTGGTCTTAAAAATGAAAATGCTGATGGTGAGCTTTGCTGTACTTTCAGATGACATACCTTTTGCAGAGAGGTGGGGCACAAAAGAGTCAAACGGAAGGAGGGAGAGAGAGAGAGAGAGAGAAAGAGAGAGAGAGAGAGAGACAGGGAGGGAGAGAGGGAGGGAAAGAGAGAGAGAGAGAGAGAGAGACAGGGAGAAAGAGAGGGAGGGAGAGAGGGAAAGAGAGAAACGTGCCGAACGCTTGAACAAGGACTCTGTGCGATGGCCCTCGCGGGAGTGTGTCTGTCTGGCAGCTGTGAAAATTCATAGCGATTGATTTTGTAATTAGCAGTTTATCAATCGGATCGACGGGGGCTCTCTGATGGATTGCAAGGAAATTGTTTCTTCAAAGTTGTTTTTTTAATGCCCCCCAACCACCCTCGCTCTCTCCCAGTCTTGCGCACACACACACACACACACACACACACACGCACACACGTGCACACACACACACACGTGCACACACACACACACACACACACTGATGCCATCTTCTCTGTTTCTACATCTTTTGTCCTCTCTTGTGCGATCTTAGTCTAAAATTACACATATTTTGGTAGAAATAGACACTGCTCTCCAAAGCAGTATACACAGGTATACACAGTCTGTATATCAGAAAAATGCAGTGATTTTTTGTTGTTGTTAAAGCTCATATTTTAAAAAGTATTGTCTGATGCAGCATGGGTGGCACATCACTAAACAAACACGTCTTAGACTCTTACAGTCTTAATTATTTGTTTCTTATTTATCTGTGTCCGTGTGTACCTGTGCTTTCATAAAGGGCACAGTTTTACTGTTGCGTACGTGGGCTTGGCAGAGTGAGAAACGCCTCAAGGTCTCAGGGATTCAGTTGTTCCAGTCAATGAATTTCAGCAGAATTCTCAAACTGAGTTTCTCTTTTATTAGGCCATATGGTGGAATATGCACCAAGGTGAAACTAGGCACAAAGCTTAGGCTATTGCCCTGAAAGTGCCAAACAATGGTATAGAACCCCTCATACACTTTGTGTGTGTGTGTGTGTGTGTGTGTGTGTGGCGGGGAGGTGCGTGTAAAAATGTAATAGCTTGTAAATGCCCAATAGCATATGTGTTTGGACAGTTTTGTTTTGACTGAGTATATACTATGATGTAAATGTGTGCTTAACGTTGTTATTATGTTAATCTTTTGATAAGTATCATTATTAAAATGTGTCAGGAGAAGCTGCTAATTATTATTATTATTATTATTATTATTATTATTATTATTATTATTATTATTATTATATACACTTACATGTTTGTATGTATGTATGTATTTAATATTTATTTATCATGAAAATGCTAATTCTGCAAATAGGGCACTGAGAATACATAAATACAATAATGTCTTTGTTTGACAAAAAGGAAAAACATTTATCAAACCACAAAATTAGGACATTACAACCTATGTTTGTGTATTTTCTTAATATGTGAAATGTACAGCAAATGTTTGGAATTACCATCTATAAAAATCTATTTGTTAAATGTGTGTTCAATTACTCTAGATACTGGGTCAGATCTGTCCCTTCTTTATTCCAAACAGCAAAATCTGGGATTAGATTGACTGGCTGTCAGTTTAGTTGGAAGCGGTATGAAATTACTCAGCGCTGAGACCACGTCCAAGACTCACTTTTCCCCTTCTCATCTTACTTTTCTGAAAAATACCTCAGATAAGTGGCAGATATACAGCTAGCCACAAGTGGGATATTTCTCCTTTTAGAAGAGATTTGCGTACCTTACAAATTTATGGTTAATGATGTTTTGTTTTGTTTTGTTTTGTTTTGTTTTGTTTTGTTTTGTTTTGTTTTGTTTTGTTTTGTTTTTAGTGAAAAAAGTTTTTTGATGGTAGTCATCATCACCTACCATCAAAAAAATTAATTCTGACTGAATCACACATTAATATCTCTCTCTCTCTCTCTCTCTCTCTCTCTCTTAGACTCTATGCATATAGAGGATGTGGAAGCAGTTCAGAAGCTTCAGGATGCTCTCCACGAGGCCCTGCAGGACTATGAGAGTGGCCAGCATACTGAGGACCCCCGACGGGCAGGCAAGCTGCTCATGACCCTGCCCCTCCTCCGCCAGACCGCCACCAAGGCCGTGCAACACTTTTACAGCATCAAAGTGCAGGGCAAGGTGCCCATGCACAAACTCTTCCTCGAAATGCTGGAAGCCAAGGTCTGATTGGAGCCGTGAAATCGTTATGGTGATGTCATCTTGACAATGGTGGAAAGGAGGATGTCGTAGACACACACTGACTTTGGAGGGGGGCAAGGAAGTCTAGGTGGAGAGAGGGAGAGTGAGAAAGGCTCTGCTGACTGACAAGCAGGTTATGAACTCTCTCTGTCTCTCTCTCCTCTCTCTCTCTCTCTCTCTCTCTCTCTCTCTCTCTCTCTCTCTCTCTCTGTCTCTTTCCCTCTCTCTTGCTTTCTCTTCCTCTCTCTCTCTCTCTCTCTCTCTCTCTTTCTCTTTCCCACTCTCTTGCTTTCTCTTCTATTCTCCCTCTCTCTCTCTCTCTCTCTCTCCCTTTATTTCTCTCTCACTCTCTCAGACCTGAGACATTTTTAAAGGAGACTTTAAAAAAAGATACAACTGAAATACTCAAAAGCTGAAAGTATAAATATGTGAAAAAAGGAGAATTTAAAATATATAGTAAATGCTACGTACCTGTACAGTAAATGATTTTTTGATTTTGTTTTTGGTCTGTGGTTCTGTAAAAATGAAAAAGGAAACTTCTCATAGTCTCTTCAGAGTGAATAGTGAGGAAAATGCGTTTAATCAAACGTCTGTTTTTTTTGTTGTTGTTTGTTCATTTTTTTCCCCACACCAAACTCTCTATGTCCTTGTTATGACTGAAACAGAAACACTAGCTAACCTGCGGAGTATCTCAAGTCAGGACACACTGGATTGTGGAGTTTCTGAACTTTAAGGAGGACACTACCAGGACTTTGTAAATATACATGACGAAAATAAGTTTGACGCTACAGGTTTAAGTCGGGTTGTGGGGTTGGGGTGAGGGAGGTGTCGGGGAGGGGGGCGGGGTTACAGGGCGGTGGTTGACAGCCTTGCTGGGGATTGGTTGAAGGAGAATATGTCAAACCTAAATGTGAGCTCTTTTTTTGTGATTAAAATGTCCTTGAAAATACCTCTTCAGAACCATGAGCCCCTGCAGTGTATGTGTGTGTATCATACGCAGGAAGGCAAAAAAAATTGGTAAAAAAAAAAAAAACACAAAAAAGAACATGTTTAACCAAACTAGTTTAGACAGATAGTGGTCTTATTCTGTATTAACTCAGCAATAAACGGAGCCGACGGGACAAGACACATTCAGCTAACTCGTTTCTCTGCTTCTCCATGCTGCTGCCATCAGTACACAGTGCCCTTCCATACATTGTGTGTGTGTATGTGTGTGTGTGTGTGTGTGTGTGTGTGTGTGTGCGTGTGTGTGTGCGTGTGAGTGCCTGTGTATGTGTGCGTGTGTGTGTGTGTACACTGTACACTTTTTGCTTTCTTGTTGGTTGTTGCCTGATGTTTGCTTTATCCATGTTCCACGCTGAGGGCGTGGCCTGATTTTGGGCAGGGTGACCGATAAGCATGGGATTGGTGAGTTTGTTTGGGAAAGAGGGCAACGATTGGGCCAATGAGAGCTATCGAAGGATTTTCAACGTGTGACAAAAGTTCAGAAGATTCCATGCTCAAACAATCAGAGGCCCCATATGTCAAAGTCTCTATTTTGAGGTGTGTTAAGCCCTGAGCTAGAGCCCTACCACACAGAGGAAGCAAGGTGCCCAGCATCTGTTCAGCCCATTATAGAAGCTGCATGGACTTTTTATAGTCCCACCACTTTTATAGCAATGCATCCAAATGAAGGTGAGGAGCAGGTGCATGTCTCTGGCACCAGTGGGTATATTTTTAGCCCTGGAAGGTGGTGGCAGTGGTCTTAGGGGGTAGAGTGAGTAAGCATGCGTAGAGGGGTGCTTGACCTCTTGTTGACACAATAGTACAGGCACTAAAATGGGCTTTGGAATAGGTATTTACATAGACAGCCAATTATCCCCCCTACAACCAGCTCCAAAGGTCTTTACTGTGTAAGCAGTTTGTGTGCAGAAAATGGAGGATGTAAAAAAAGAAAAGAAATACACACACACACACGCACGCACACACATGCACACACATACACACACACACACACACACACACACACACACGCACTCCCGCACGCACCGACACCATTGGAGATGTGAATAAGAGCATGAATTCACTTTGAAAGAGAGCAGCTATGTTGCATTTCATATGGTTTGAGCCCTGTTTGTGAGACACGATGGGAAATTGTATTTGAGTACTGTAGAGTCGTGTTACTCTTGTCCCTCATTTTCAGTGTGGCAAGAAATGGGGGAACATTTTTACTACTGATGTCATGTTAATGTGATGTTGTAAATTGTGGCGCTGTCACAATTTGATACTGTGATCAAAGGAATCGACGTTGGGAAGGGTGACGGTAGCCAGCTCATCAAACTGGCAATATCATTGGCCCAAGGAGAATCCTGTTGTAGCCTCATTGGCTACTAAATGGAGGTGGGACACACCTCTCGCTGCCACACTGTCTAGACTTGAAATGGCCACAGTCATGGTTTTGGAGTAGACTCAACATGGCAGCAAGTGACAAAAAGTAAAAACAGGGCATTTTTTATTTTCCTTTTTTTTTTTTTCTGGTGCAAAACAATGTTGGGCAACAACAGGGACCAATTCTGACTGAAATCATGCCAAGAACATAAAAAAACAAACAAAAAAAAGCTAATTTTTAACCGTACTAAATGTACAGTTACCACGAGAACACAGTACAACACTTGAAATCTTTTTCAGAGGTTATAACCAGACACAGCCTGACACAAGTAATTTGAGTGTAGACTCGCTGTCCGTGTCCCATGGACCTCAGCCTGCAATCAGAACAAAATGAGAACTGTGACTTTATATATTTCAATGAAGCAGTCTTTGAAAGTCTGTAGCTGTTTATCGCATGTTCTCTCCCACATAAGTGATGTGCAGCGTATGCAAACATCCAGGTATCTACCTCACCTCATCCTCCAGGCTTCAAAGACCTAGTCAGAGTGTGTAAACAATCAAAGCTCTGAAAGATAACAGAGACACTGTCTGTCATTTTTCACCCTCAAGCTACGGCACGTCCTCAATTGCTGTAATTGCCACCAGGAACTGAAAAATATTTTTTACACTTTGTTCATTGCATGGATCGCAGACTACATTTCATACCATTAAATGACAATACAATATTTCATAAGCATCATCAACACGCACTTTCTGTGCGGGATCTTGAATCACTTTGAATTTTCTCTGTCCCTTTTACTTTGTGTATTTATTTATTTATTTACCTGCACATTTGGAGTTCAAAGCATATTTATTGGAATGCTTAGATGTGAATATTTACCAGGCATTGACCTTATAATGACATTTTTATCAAGTGAAATCATGATCTGTAATTATAAAGTGAATATTTATTGGATTTTTTTCACTAAATGAGCCCCGAACTCTCAGCATGGCCGTGTCAGAATTGGTCCCGTGATGTTTTAAGGGATGAAAGTGAGAGGGCATTTTATTTTTTTTCTCCTAAGATATTTACTATGTGTACTATATCACTTTGGCCACGTTGTACAATAATATCTGACTGTTCATTTAACAAATACCCGTGTCACTTTTTTTTTTTTTTTTTTTGATGTCAAAGAATGAAAAAGAACAAAGAAAAGATATACTCCCAAAACACTGTGACTGGTTTTCTTTATTTTATTTTTACATCTGTCTAGTCAAGGGCCTGTGAGGACACACTGTACTCACACAAACACACACAAACACACACACACACACACACACAAATACACTCAGTAGCAGTACTGAAAAACCAGAAATAAACTCAAACCCTGGATCGACAGTATTAACCACACACTGCCACATGGGCTATGGACAAAGCAAAGGAGGACTACTGAAATTTAGTGTCTGTGAATAGAAATGGACAAAACAAAGGAAGACTACTGAAATTTAGTGTGTTTGAATAGAAATGGACAAAGCAAAGGAAGACTACTGAAATTTAGTATGTGTGAGTAGAAATGGACAAAGCAAAGGAAGACTACTGAAATTTAGTATGTGTGAATAGAAATGGACAAAGCAAAGGAAGACTACTGAAATTTAGTGTGTTTGAATAGAAATGGACAAAGCAAAGGAAGACTACTGAAATTTAGTGTGTGTGAATAGAAATGGACAAAACAAAGGAAGGCTACTGAAACTTAGTGTGTGTGAATAAAATCGGACAAAGCACAGGAGGACTACTGAAACTTAGTGTGCGTGAATAGAAATGGACAAAGCAAAGGAAGACCACTGAAATTTAATGTGCATGAACAGAAATGGTCTGAATATGAAGCAGCACCTTCATTAGCAGAAAACATTGATAGTAGTAATAGTTGCATGAATTTCTGTTCTATCATTGATTATATGGTCAGACTAAGATCACAGTGCCTCAGACTGTCCCTGACTAGCCCAGCACATCCATGTTTAAGTGGCAAAAGATCACAAGGCAAAGTCCCAATAGACCTGCAGCAACCAGACAGAGAGGGGCTGCAGACATCAACCTACCTCGACAACACACACACACGCACACACGCACACACACACACACACACACACACACACGAGGACCAACTTAATACCTGAATTAGACAAGGCACTCAAATATTCTACAGTGTTGCTGCTGGACACTGGTATGAAAATGTTATACAATTGGAGTTAAATTATGGTTGAATTAATTTATTCCAATTCAAGTGAAGAACTGGAGTTAGAAAATGATGCTGAATTGTAACTGAACTGAAATTGCAGTAAACCGAACTGATTTCCATGAAATTCAATATAAATTCACTTTTTGTTGAGGGTGAACATACATTGCAATTTAAGATTTTGAACACAGTTTGGCTGTTCTAAATGTCTGAATGGAAATTAAGAAAAAATCATGTCTGAATATAATTTTCAGAAAGCAATTTAAAATATGAAAACTGGCCAAAATTATTTTTACTTTTATCGGAATTTAAAATACAAACACTTATAACAGAAATATGCATAAAATGCAACAAAACAAAGCAAACAAACAAACAAAAGCCAAACATATGTATACACATATATATTAAATTAATTGTTTTATTTTATTTCTTTGCTTTATTTTTCTTTATCACTAATTGTTTATTTTAATTTAGATACAGTTATAATGTAATTTAGTGCATAGTTATTGAAGATGATTAGTTTGTAGAATTTTGTGTTATTCTACTGTTTACTGTAATTTCACTTACATTATAGCTCTAAATCTACAAACCTGGTATCAATCCCAAATGTACTTCAAAATCCAAGAGCTGAGTTGGAATTAACTAGCCTACCAATTCCAAATGATCCCAAACCTAACTCACACCAAAGCTTCACACTAATGGTGCAACATAAAAATGTCATGCCTAGATTTCATTAAGCATCATTATTCATTATCAGTTCTACATATTTATTCTTGCAAAAATATAAAGGTAAGAATATTTGCTATTTAAAACCCATTTGTAATTGTGTGTGCATATTTGCATGCATATTTGTTTGATGAACATTTACAACAAAGTCCATGATTTTAAAATAAGAAGTCATTTGAAAGATCATTTCAAATGTAGTTATTGGGGGAAATGAGGTGGAAAGGATTTCTTCTTGTCTTGCTGCTAATGCTCGAAACAAATGATTAAATTCTGTAAGATTATACTGATTGCTCTCTCTCTCTCTCTCTCTCTCTCACACACACACACACACACACATACACACACACACACACACACACACACTCTGTACTTATCTGGGTTTTAGAGAGTTCAGAATGACTTTCTGCTTTTCCATTATTTCAGTTTTATGGTATTGTTGAATGCCAGTCAAAACATGTTTAAACAGGACTATTTTCTGTTGTTCTTTAAGTCACTACACTTGCCCGCTTTCTCTGTGCATCTTCTAAAGTCACACTACTACATTTCTCACATTACATATTACAGGCTGACCTTACTCCTATGGACAGTTTTCATTCCTGGATACGTCTCTGCTGGCTTAAAGGTATCAGCAGTCCCAGAATTCTCCTCCAGCACATTCAGAACGTTTCTCTGCAAAGGTTTTCTCTCAGTTTTTTCTAATTTGATAAATTAGCAGTCATTAATGATGTCCTCTCCCTCCTTCTCTCTCTCTTTCTCTTTGTGTATATATTTAAAGTCGTTATGTGCCTTAAGTGAGCACCTCTGCTCTGTGTGTAAATAACAACTGGGGACAGACATGTGCATCAGTGTGGATGATCAGGTCTTGAGAAATGTATATTCTACATAAAGTGCAAATTACAGTCAGGTTTGAAAACAGACAGTTCAGACATCCCGGGAGAGCTGTGAAACAGAAGTAAAAATATTCACTCTCACTATCTAATCGGTCCTGCCTCCGTCTCTCTCTTTCGTCCTGCTCCTCCTCCCCTCCCTCAGACCTCTCCCCGTCCTTCGTTCCTCTCTCTCTCTCTCTTTCTCTCTCTCTCTCTCTCCCCCCCTCTCTCTCCCTCCTTCTCTCTCTCTCTCTCATTGACGATGTGTAGCTGGAATAGTTTAGTAGGTGGATGAACCTCATTCATTTGTCTGTTTGTGTCTCTGTGATCTTGACCCTTTCAGTCAGTCAGGCATCTACATAAACCACTCAGTATCAGTGCAGCAGACAGAGCTGTGGCTTAAAGAGAATATTAAAACAGTAGAACCAGAAAAGGACCTACATGACACTGTGGATAAAGTAGATCTTACTCATATAAAAATATTATAGGTGTAGATAACTTGTCTTATGTTAAAATATACGATTTGCACAGAACATTTAAAATGCATGTGCGTTTTGCCCCGACAACTGACAAAATTTAATTTGAATTGAATTGGAATTACAGTAAATTGAACTGAATTCCATAAAATGCTTTGTGGAGTGTGAGTACATATTACACATTTTGAACACCGTTTTACAATGTATTTACAGAATATTTGAATGGAAATTACGAAAAATGTCGTTTGAACATGCTTAAATGTAATTTCCACTTTTTTTTTTTTTAACTGAGATTCATGTATGGATCCTGCTTTTCTCTTAGACACTGTGTCTGTGATAGCGATCATTGGCGATATCTTACAGGATCCGTCCCTCAGTATTTCTTCTTTTGACTGGAGTTTAGTTTTTTCCTGCTTATCTGTTTCGTAATGACGGTTAAGCACGCTGTACATTCACTCATATTGTTTCTGGAGAGCAGTCCCACGTGGCTCTCCCTCTGACTGATACCAGCTGTCCCCAGACCTCATTTATTTTGGTCAGCACCAGTGAACAGATCCAAAACTCATGTGACCACATCTCCCAAAGGAGTGTGTCAGAAAGGGAAAAGGTGAATTTCTTAGACGAGTGTACTACAGTATATGATGGATAAGAACATAAAGAAAAAAAAAAAACTATGCAAAGTCTAACAAGTTATTGTTTTCTGGTGAGGGGGGGGGGGACAACAACAACAACAAAAAAACAAAACAAAAACAAAAACAAAAAAACAATCATGCAAAGAAAAACAAGGGGGGGAGGGACAAAAGAAAGCAGTGGAGCTGGGAATTAACTGATTCTTCAACACTGAACATTTACCTGAATAATGAACAGAGAGAGCAAGAGATTGCGATCCTGTCACATTTAAAATAATGAAGTGAAAATAAGCAACACATTTTGTCCTGTTTCAAACAACATGGAAGTGTCATCCTTCAGTGCACAAGCTTATCTTAAAGCACTAATAAACAATAAATAAGCAAGTAATAAACATTTACATTACACTGCACCAAATGACTGCTTGCAAATCCCAGAGAAGCCTACAAACTGAAACCACATCAACGTTCTCTGAAAATCATATAGTCTCTTTTCATCAGAGTGCTTGATATAATACTGAAATAAATGTAATTAAATTTTGCTGTTTTGATTTGATATAAAATCACTAATTTGGTTGGGTAAAGTTACACTGTAAAGGAGCGGTGTGTGTGTGTGTGTGTGTGTGTGTGTGTTTTATGGGTTAACAGTAGAAGAAGCAGGGCTGCGGAGGGACTTGCAGGTTAAGTTCAGGCTTCTGTGTGAGGCAGAGAGGAAATGGTGGTCAGGGGCTACTCACATGTGGAGGCTGAGAATTGAACTGACCTTTTCTTCATGTCAACCAAAGGTTAGAAATCTCCACTGGCCTTAAAGCAAATGCACTTGTTTGCCAATATGGTCGAGATCCTACTTATTGCAGCAAGACTGGGGACTATCCCACGGGAACTTCTCTCTCACTCACAGTGGAATTCCCTCCATGAATACAAACCCATCTCTCTGTCTCTCTGTCTGTCTCTCTCTCTCTCTGTCTCCCTCTCTCTCTCTCTCTCTCCTCTCTCTCTTGCTCACTGATTTCAAGCAAAACATTTCATGACATTTCTTACCAGTGCATTTTGGAATACAATAGTGTAGACTGTGTCTATCAGTGGGTGATGCTGAGAGAGAGAGAGGAAATAAAATAGAAACAGACATCCATGTACAGAATAGTCCCTGTAATACTTGTAATACTTTTCCTTAATAAATTAAAGGGGTTTGTGTGTGTGTGTGTGTGTGTGTGTGCGTGTGTGTGTGTGTGTGTGCGTGCGTTTGTGTGTGTTCGTGTGTGTGTGTGTGTGTGTGTAAAATCATAAATATTGGCATTCTTTTTTGTCTCAAGCCTATGGACATACTTTATACGCTAAACTGCATATGGAGGCTGTAATTCAGACATTTATATTCGTAAATGTGATTTTGTATTTTAAAATATGACCTCTAAAGGGTGATATATGGAAATTGACAGATCATATGTGATTCCTGGATTAAATGTCTTATAGACTGCATGCTTTATGTCCTTTCTCTCTCTCTCTCTCTCTCTCTCTCTCTCTCTCTCTCTTTCTCTCTCTCTCTATTTCTCTCTCTCTCTCTCTCTCTCTCTCTCTCTCTTCTCTCTCTCTCCTTGCCTGAGAAAGGAACCTTGACCACGCAGGTAATTTACAGTGTTATGGGATGAGTGGAAAACATGCAGTAAATAAATAAGAGTCAATCCATTTTATTTTAAGGATGGGAGGAGGTGAGACAACCACCCACCACCCTCCCACCCACCCAGTCTACCCTCTCTCTCCCAACCCCCCAGTCATCCCCCTTTATGTCCTGCATATCGTGAAGTCCCCCCACCTCCCCATACATGTGTGCATATCACAGAGAGAGGCAGAATGGGACTCTCAAATGGGCCAGTGTGTGGTGAACTGTGTGGTCAATTTACTAATTTGGATATGTTGGCCATCCGTCTGTATGAGAATGTTCCCCAGGCTCTCCTCTCCCATCTCCTGTCCTCTCTCTTTCTTTCTCTCTTTCTCTCTCTCTCTCTCTCCCTGTCCTCACTGACCTTGCACTTACACTCTGTGAGATTCCTTAAGCAAAATACAGTGTTATTGTATATATGTACACACACTCACTTTTTGATACTGAGAAAAAGTATTAAAAGTAAACAAGTATTAGTGTGTAATATTCTTTGGATCAAATAACAAGAGCGTACACAAGTATAATGATTTACAAGGAAAATACGTTGACTGAGATGTTTTTGACAAGAATTTATACACAAATTGCATTAAAAATATATACAGTGTTGATCAGTATCACCATTCAGTTTTTTTGCTACGTTTGTCGTTTTATCCCTTTTTCGCATTTTTTTTTTTTTTTAAATATTACTACAATAAAATGAATGCCTTTTTCCTCTGAAACTGAATATAGTATGGATGATTTCTCCATAATTCTACAAGCAGCAAAAAATGAGAGAAATGCTAGGTTAAGCTAGCAGTGCAAATATGTAAACCTCTAAAGAAAACAGTTTAACACGTTTTGTGTATAATAGTTCACTAGCCTTGTCATTTCTGTTTTTATTTGGAGTGGCCAGTGTTCTCAACTGTGAACATTTAAATGTTCTCTTAGAGGTTTGCACTACATGTCCCCACACATGTCAGTTTACTTTTACAAAACTACACATTAGACTTAAAAGCTCTTTCTGACACGAACACAGTCAACAGAGTCAAAAAGTTAAAAGTTAATTCACTATGCTACAGAACAGGTAAAATTCTTCAGGGCTGATCAATGCTCCTCACAGCTTGGTGTGTGTGTGTGTATGTGTGTGTGTGTGTGTGCACGTGTGTGTGTGTGTCTAATGACTTTGAGCAGAGAAAGCTCACTTATCGGCAGGCGTTTTGGGGCTCTTTTCAGAGGAATTAGCACTGTCACTCCATGGTTCATTGAGAAGGGTTACAGAATAGATTATTGTGGAAAAGACCAATCAAACCATCAGACAGTGCACAATAGCCATCCCTGGAGGTCACCGCAGCTTTTCAGGGGAAGAGCACCTCCTTTAAACGCCTCCGAATTTCATCTAGTTTATATAAAATGATGAAACATCTGAAGAATCTGCTTGTGGAAATTAACATATTAACTGGGGAACATCACAGACCTTGAAATGTTCCTCTCTCAACCTTTCTTCTTGTTGTCTACCCCTTGTAAGATATGAAATATTAGACTTTTATATATTTTTGATATTTCCAGCACAGCACGTTGGTGTAGTTTCTTTGTTTTTTGGCATGAAACACAGTTGTTTGTGAACGCAAATATCTTTTGCACAGATATTTTTTCATTACTTAATTATTTCACAAATATGTTTCGCTCAAGTATTTATTTCCAGCATATCTGTCCATTTCTCTTTCATGTCAAAAACATCATTATTGACAGAGATCCTCCCTACCCACCCCCTCAACAGCATTTCCACCACCAGACAGACACACCCTCAGCCCAGCTTTAGAGAACTTTACAGGCCTGTGAATTCTGATTAGAACCTCTCCAATGAAAGTCTTCACTGTGCCTGCTGTTGCCTTTGGGTGTGTGTGTGTGTGTTACCGCCCTCTCTGATACCAAGTGCGTGAGGTAAGAGTCTGTGAGAGGCAGAAAGGGAAGAATATTGAACAATCCTCTCTGTGCATTATTGTAATTAGATTTCCCTGGATAACTAAATTAAGATATTCTGCTGCAGGGGACCATGGCCGAGTGTGAGTTTTCTCACTTACACACTTGAGGCAATCCAGGGTGTTAAGTAAGAAAAAAAAATACAACTATTTTAAACCCTCCATTCCGACACTGAATATGGGTTGCCAATTACAGAGCTCTCGGGTAGGGAACAGATGCCCATCCAACGCACCCCACCCCCTCACCCTCTCCCTTGTCCATTTTCTCCAATTACCCGTTCAAAGGCAGGTAAACTAGCTTTCTTCACTTCTGTCCAGTTGCCTGGCGAAGGACGGCCAGCAGGCAAAATCAAAAGAAGCATAATGTATTCTAATGAGAAGAGCTCCATCTATAGACCACCTGTTGAACTGCAATAGTGCGGACTTGCTTGATAAGTGAACGCCTGTCACAGCGAGTGGTTTCTCACAATTTATCAGTTGATTTTTTTTTTTTCCGACAAATGCAGCGTTTATATCCTTTCTATTATTGATTGTTAAACTCAAATGTGCACTTTGCTTTAAATGTGCACATTTAAAGAGAAATAGTAAATGTAGTTCAGGGATGAGCAAATGTAGAGGTCAGTGGCAGAGGCGTTTACCACCATTATGATTATTTATTCTTGAAAATCAGATGTAACGTGAATATATTTGTGGGGGAATTGCGTGTCATGCGCGGTGACAAAGGGAGATTCAGCACTTTTGATGATATGTGGTTACATTACGGGTCTCAAGGCTGGCCACGGGAGTTAAAATGCTCCGGCAACATTTCCTTTTATTTATATCTGTAGGCCTTGGCTGAAATAGATGAGTTGAGACAAGTACTGGAGACCCATGTTACGAACAATTTCTCCCTGACGCGTGGAAAACGACACATTCAACTCTTTCATTGCCAAACGCCTGACAGCCGTCTCCGACAAGGCGCGAGGTCTTTTCGCCCTGGAAATTCAATGTCGACCACGGACGCATCAACTTGTAAGTCGGTATGTCATTATCTTAAATCTTAACTATCCTCCGAATTGAAGGAGTGAGTGACAGCGGTATCTGTCAGTCGTGTGACGCGGGAGAAATACTTTACACTCTGTGTACAGTGGAAGAACGTCTGAGCCATAGCGCGGTGAGATTAGCAGACCTGGGGCCCTGTCTCTTACTATAAGCTCTCTGCAGGGGTCATTTTCTTCCGTCTGCTTTAAATTTACGGCCTTCTTTAATATTCTGTCACAGTTAAATTTTTATCGCCGTTTTTTACGACCATATCCTTATGTCCCAAGCTTATGAACTTTTCTATGCAAATCACTCAATTTCGTGCCCGTACTTCAGTTTCACTCTGAAAGTGGTAGGCTAATGGAAGCGTTTGGGTTCATGCGTTTAGGTATGAGATAGACAACACTGTTCGGTGTGAAAAGTAAAATGGTGTGGTAAACATGCTGTTAGCCAGAAATGAAAACAAATTTTAACACATGTGAAAAGACAAGTCGGTTACTTTTGTAGATTGTTAGGGGGAGTTTTTTAAGGAAAAAATACACATGGGAAAAAAATGGTTAAAGCATCAGATACAGTCTTTTATTATAATTTAGGTTTTGCGCTGAAATTGAAATTATGGCACGGGAGGGCATGCAGGGGTACCGCAATAAAGGGATCATGACAAATCATATGTTTGGAGGTGGAAATGACATCTGCATTGTGTGCTCACAATAATATGCAAAAGCAGGATTTTTCAGTTAACTAGATGGACCTCATGTCAAAAGTCAAGACTGTCCAGAAGGAATATTTTTGAGCTGTTCTCATACCATACCATTTTAACTCTTGGCTCAAGTCATTTGGCTATCTAAGAAATCCTACTTGCTGAAATATTAGTGTTATCTTGCTGCTGATTGTTGAGGCCATGGCTGCATCCTCCTTTTACAGAAAATGTGCTTGATTCTCTTCAGCAGAGTGGGATTATTTTGTTAGAACATATGCACATCTTGAGTAAACAGTGCTCACATCATAGGCTGCATGTATGACAATGAGAAACAGGTAGTTTGGGTTAAAAGCTTCATTTGGATATCAAACATAAAACCTGTACTGATGTAGGTGAAAGATCAGAAGACGACTCATCAGAATTTTTTCTATTGCTCAGAGATGTAGGTTTTGCTATTATTGCTCCATGTGATGTGTTACACAGTGATGTGTTACACAGTGCTCTTGGTCATATGTGATTTCAGAATGACATCTCTATAAGAAACAGCAGCTTGCCAACTCCTGATATACATTTTACAGACCACGTCACAGAGGTGTACATTCAATTCTGTCATCCTTTTCGAGGCCTCTGTATTATGACTTTCAGCAGCTGTCCTGTTAAGGTTTTTTTTTCAAACCCGGTCAGTGATCTTTCTACTTGTTGCCCCGTTGTTATGAGGTTTTTCCTTATTTGGCCTGTGCCATCATACCACTTTAAATAATATTCCTTTTTCTGTGACTGTAGCCACCAGTAACTCAGGTACCAGTTCTCTAATCACTTCCAAGATCGATTGCATCTTTCATGTTGCCCTAGAAACTCATTTAAAATGTTGATTTTAGAATATCTCGTACGAATGATACAAATGTAATTAATATTCTTATTTATATGAATTGCTTAGAGTACTTTTGAAAATTTAGCTGATTTAGTTACTTCAAAATATCAGTCTTTTTTGTTTGTGATTTACATTTTTCATTCTTTTGTCTCAGTGCCATAGCATAAAACGGAATCATTTGTGAGAAAGTGTATTTATTTTAAGTACATTTCTTGTTAAGTACATGATGTGTTACGCACATTTGGGTAAGTCTATACTCATGTGATGTAATTTTCTCTGGCCTGAATATCTCCTCCATTGTATATAGAGTTGGTTAAAGACATGGATGTGTAGCAAGTACTCCATCACATGAAGAACTGTGAGAGGTAATTGCAGCCAACAGCCCCACACAGCTTTTCTACACCTCATTTGTCAAACTAAGTCTCAGCTTTAACTTTGTCGATTTCTTCTTAACCCCCTCCAATTAAATCCCACTAAAGAGAGAGAGACAGAGAGGGAGAGAAAGAGAGAGAGAGAGAGAGAGAGAGAGAGAGAAAAGAAAAGACAGCTGTTCAGAGTTTCAAAACGGCAGACGGATGCTGTTTGACCACTTCAGTTACCAGGAATCCATGACATCAACACACCCTGTAACACACTGCACTCATTGTGTTGGAATCCTGAGCTGAGGAGCAGAAAGTGTGTTTTAGTGAGTAGAGAAAAACAAAGATTAGAGTTTATTACAGAAATTGCTTTGAGCCCAACAGACAAAGCTAGACAAAGCTTGGGACAGAAGAGCTTACCTCAACATAATCTACTGTGGGACAGTATGGCAAACCTTCAATACTTCTGTTGATGTTATGTTGCTAAGCAGCTGCAAAGAATAGCAGCCCAATAGTTTTTTTTTCCGCTTAATGACAATATAATGACATTTTACACATTGGCACATCTGTCATAGCGCACCAGACTCACAGTCAACGCAGCCAAGTTGTGATGTATTCTATTCACTATGACTATGAATGGAAGACAGTTTTCTGATAGTTCTTGTGTCAGGGAGAGCGTAAAAGCAGATGGTTTTGTTTTGTGGGAGTAGGGAGAGTTTTTCACACTGCTCTGATGCTCTGCATTGTAGCTCGCTGGGGACTGCTTGTTCCCAGCTCAACGCTTGTAATCGCCTCACCTCTTGTCTCTCTCTCTCTCTCTCTCTCTTCATTCCCAGATTCACTCCTGTACTCTTTTTTTTTGTCGGAGGAGTCCAGAGCTTTGACAAGCTGCTTGGCTGAGAGAGAGAGAGAGAGAGAGAGAGAGAGAGAGAAAGAGGCTAAGATTTATGAGTGTGGAAATGCCACTGTGGGAGTTTAGGAACATGTTTTCCTTTTTTCTCTCTGAATGGTCAGCTTCACAGTCTGAGAGGAGAATAGGTAGCACATACAACAGCAATCTCTATGGCCTACTTTTTTCCTATCACATCCTTTAAGTGGCTGGATTTGCTGATTTACTTTCTTGGTACCCCATTGAGACGGAGCCAGAGGCAAAAGAGGACTGCTGTATTGCTGTACTGATTCTATCACAGTGCCTGGAGGTTTGTGAAGTTGCTCATTCACCAATGCATCATACTATGTTCACTGTTTTTGTAAGAGGCCCATGGACTTGAGAGCAGTAATATCATTAGTAATATCAGTAACATTAGCAATATAGCTAATGTTGGGTTCATCCTACTCCAGAACAGAGAAAAAATACAAGTAAATAAAAAGGAGAATTAGAATAGTTATAATATAACTAGATACCTATAGATTCCTCTCAAATTCTGTGAATCCCTTTTATTAGATAGTATAAAATGGCTAAGAATATATGAATGATGTAAACAGATTAATTCATCCAATTTTATTCTAAATTCGGCTTAGGCTGAGTGATACTGTTCCTCCTCAAAACTACGACCATAATAATTGTCACTTTTTGACAAAAAAAAAAAAAAAAAACCTATTCTACTGTTATTAAAGAAGATCGTTTAGACTAGTCTAGGTCCTCTTTCATCACCTGATCTGATCTCAGTTTCTTTTCCAATCTATGTCCTTCTTGTTTTCTGTGTCCAGTAACATGCTCCCCGGTTTGGAAACCTCTCGGTAAAGGCGTAGCTGTCATTGACTTACTGAGGGTAGTATATAGGAACATTTCTTTGCAGGGGGCAGGTTGATATCTCGATACAGAGGGTGCCTTCAACTGTGGCTGAACGGCTCTTAATGAGGGTGGCAAATGGAGACATTAAGAGAGAATAGGGTACACTTTTCACTTCAGCCTGACATACTGTTGCTGCCCCCTCAGAGCCCTTGAGGAGAACTAAGGACGAGAGGCGACCATGCTTAAAATTCCCCTCCTCCTTCCCGCAGGCTAATTGGTGAGGATATTGACCTTGGGTAGGGCGGACTGGGACAGGAGGGAGGAGGGATGTGGGGTGGTGGGGGTGCTGTAGTAAAACACATGCCCCTGGATTGGCCTAGACAGCAGTCTGACACACACACACACACACACACACACACACCAATAGATGATCCAGAGTGGCACGCTCTCTAAAACCTGGATTGACCTAGACAAACAAAAAAGTATGTGCTCACACAGACCCCAGAATTGACCTCAGAGGATACACACACACACATTCACAAATACACACACACACAAAGATACGTACACAGACCCCCCCATGAAAACCGGTCAGAGGTATCGAAAGGTGAGCCTTACAAATCAGGGAAGTGTCAATGAACATGGAATCATACCTGCTGAAATCAATCTGTCACATTCCATCTTCTCCAATAAGTCCATTGATTGGAGGTGGGCGTGAACCAATAATGCAGGCTCTTAACTGACAACACCCTCTTTCTCTCATTCACACACACATATCGGCGCCTCTTTCTTGCCCTGACCCCGATCCACGCCCAACAAGTTCACCATCCCGTTCTGTCTGAAGCCCAGTCAATGCGCATCAATAGGGTGGATCGGCTGAACAGTGGAGGCTGAGTAGAGAGTCGATGCAGGGCTGATAAGCGAGGGAAGGCTTTGTTTTAGTAATGACGGCTTAAATGAATGCTTGTGCTACCCCCATCCTGCCCTCCTCTCTGTCAAGACACCACCACAAACACAACTGTCAGTCAATAATCCTGTGGAGACAAAGGCAGCTCTCTGTGTGCCAGTTCACTGATACTGTACGAACATGACCATTACACACACAGAGAAGCAAATAGACACATATGGGAGACAGTTGTGAAATCTATAATCATTGTACCATCTTGGGTTCAGTTTTTGTTTTTGTTTTTTTTAATAGCAGTGTGGCACGCAAACTTTGGGTCTGGACTTGAAAATGTCCGGTATCTTTTCATCATTTTTCCATGACTATACATGGATTTGTATTATTTCACGCATATCAACTTTGTGAGGTTATGTCTGATATAAATTAATTTAATGAGTTGGCATGAACTGTATAGAATTTAGAACAGTAAAAAGTTCAATTAAATATTTGCTGTTGATTAATCACTAAATTAACGACATTTTGCAGTGTAGCCCGAACCCTTTAATGATTTAATGCATCTGGACCGGCACATTATATTCAAAGTTCATTCGAAATTAATCAAATGTTACTGCTGATCGTACAATCATTAAATTAGTTGTAATTATGATGTATTTCTCAACTGATTTTTATGCCAGAAACATCAAAATATGTGCCCCCTCCCCACCCCCACATTACCCAACACAAAAAAGTTTGAAAATTGTCATTAAATTAACTATCTTGTTTTACTGAAATAGCATTTTTTTTTTTTTTAGTAAATTGACCCTTAAGAAGAACTCTAATGAAAAATAATTTAATTTCTCATGCAGAACTATTGCTAATTTTGCAATGAGGACGCCATTATCAAACTTCAAATTCTGCCTGTGAGTAAGTGCTGGCATAAACTCCCTCTAGTGTTTGCAAATAGCCATGATCTCTTTTGGGAAACGTGTAAGAGTCCCTAACGATTTCACTCACAAGATCTAGACTAAACGTCTTTAACCTGTGTTCTGTAAAACAAATCCAAAATCAAAGCAATTAATGTATGGGAAGCGTGTTCTGAATACGTACAGTATGTTGCTTTTTCTACCTCATCTGTTGTTTCACTTAGCATGTGTACTTTTTTTTTGGTGAACCTGACATGCGGTAACCACTGGAAAATAATACCCAGGGACATGCTAGCACCTCCTCCTCTCCAATGACTGGGGTCTTTATGGTGTGACAGTTGCACTATACCTTCACAATTACTTTTCAATTAGCACGATGAACATTTTCAACACTGGCAGTGCAGTCATTTTATAGCCCCGGTGTCTTAGCCCGTTAATGGCGTTAGCAACAGCGGTGGAGTGATAAACCATCTGGCCGCGCTCCCAGAGAGATAGAGCACACTTAATGGAGTGAAAAAGCAAAAGCAATTAATGTCACATTAATATAATGATAATAATGCCTTCCCACACAGCATGGGACGAGCTAAGGCCAGGGCTGGAGAGACCATACAGGGGAGAGGATTAGCGGTTAACGGCTAACTATGTTTCTCCCCAGGGGGGTACGTCCCTTAAACCACTATCTTTCTAGGGTAGAGTCCTCTGGAGATTGCAAAAAAAAAAAAAAAAACCCAAAGGTTACAATCATACTGTGAAGACCAGCATGGATAAGTGCTATTCTACACGCCTAATGCCTTATCTAAGTAAGTAAATGGGAGGTGTAAAGCTGTATGTATGAATAAATAGATGCATGGATGGATAGATGAGAACAGAGCAGAAGTAAGGTAACGGGCCTGATCTCTCTCCCCTGTTCTCAGTGTAGTATATATCTTTTATATGTGAGTATATATTTTGTGTGTGAATGTGTTTATGCATGCCTGTGTCTATGTGTATGTTCACGTATATGTGTCTATATGTGCATACTTGCATGTGTATGAGTAGAAAGAAGTGAGCGCATGCGTGCATACGTCTCTGCGTGTGGATGCTAAAATGGGATCCCAGGTCTCTTCTGTCCCTCTCTATCTGGTGACCCCGCTGTGTTCATGTTCCCCTCTGTGTTTGTGTTAATTCCTCGACATCTCCAGGGTGGCTTCTATTAGAATATCTTAAGCAGCCGCCCGCATTAGCATAGTGTGATGGATGCTGCTGAATCTCACTGCCAGATAATGTCCACATTTTGCATTTTAAACTAAGCTACGCCAGGGAACGTGCCATCCATTCTCACCAGAGACAATTAGGTTAGGTTCACACTGCGGGCCTTAGCGTGTAGTTCCAGATTGTTGTTTTTATTTTATTTTATTTTATTTTATTTTATTTTATTTTATTTTATTTTATTTTATAATTGTCCAAATTCACACTTGACAGTGATCCATATTGATGTCTGTATAAACTGACCCCTGCATTGTCTCAAATGTAAAATTGAGCAATAACAAAAACACTGCATGTAAAAAGTCATGGGAAGTCTGTTATTCCGTTATGTGAGCCAGTGGTGTGGTGGTTCTTTAGCATTATTTGTGGGTGGAAGCTGTCTGCGAGCATGGATTCCTCAGCTCATGCTGACAGGGCAGAAAGGAGAAAAAGAACCTTCTGGCACATACCATTGAAGATGTCCGCCATGTTGTCAACAGTCCATCTACACAGAGTTACTACAAGAGCAACCTGTTGCGTGTGAGGTGGTAGAAAATGACATCAGCCACCAACTCATGATTACACTGAACAATTTAGATTTCATGGTGCTCATTCAGTTCAGATACAAGTTGCATAGCAAGACATTGCAGTCAATACCACGTACTGAAATGTAGTCTGAATCAAAAACAGAAGAGGAGTGACACATTATTTTCCACACTGGTCAAAAACATCCACATATATACGAGAGGAATGGGTACTTGTATGGGTACTTACTGTTTACATAGGGATGGAATTAGAATAGAATTGTTTATAGCGGTTTGTATAGAGGTTCATTAAGTTTTAGTCAGTGACAAAATTATAGAAATTGGCTCCTGTCCGTGCCATCAGATTTTGTCAGATTTTGTTTTTTGAGAAAAAAGAAATCTAATGAGTCTCAGTGGGGAAAAAATAAACCTTTGTACTCAAGACACACATCATGGAAAGTTTTAATTGTTTCTGTTTTGTTTTGCCAGGAGCATGGGAAAAAAGGACATTTTTAGTCTATATTCTCTTCAGAATCATTTCCCTAAAGTATTACTAAGTCTTTCTTTCTTTCTTTCTTTCTTTCTTTCTTTCTTTCTTTCCAAAGCATGAATTGCCCAATTGTATATCCAACTCAAAGAGTTTGTATCAATCCATTTTAAGGAAGAATATATGAGAACTTGGTGTGAGATTGAATTACAAGTCTCAGTTTCACTGACTTTTTTTTTTTTCCTCATAAATGTTTGATTGAAAGCGCCATATTGAAAGTGTCAGATCACACCAAACGTAAGTGTGTTTTTGGCTTTGATTATCTAACTAACCCCTTTCTTTTAGTGCAACATTTAAACCCATCTCATTCCAGTGTTTTCTTGTCATTTAGAGGTATACTCCTCTGTCCATGGGGCACCACTCAAAAGTATGTTTCAATCCTTTAAAAACAGCATCTCTGCCTTGACAGTGAGAGGAGTGGAGATACTGTCTACAAAACTGTCAAAGCTCACGCCAGCTGATCAATGGTCATAAATCACTCCTGCTCTTTATGTGGCTACAGAGAGTTATACATTTATACGCTGTTTTTATGAGATAACATCTCGACACTTGAGCTCACGTCATACAAACACATTCACACACACACAAACACACACACACACATGTGCACACACACACAATACACATACATACATCTGTGCGCGCACACACAACACACACACGCGCGCGCGTGCACACATATTCATGCGCATACACACACAGTCCATATGTAGCCTGCAGCCTGGTTTCATGTAGTGGGCAAGTGTGGACAGTTTAATGAATTAACGGTTAAAAAGTAATATTTTGTGGTGACATGAACTACAAAAAATTAACTGTTCGTGCTTAACTCACATAGGACATTGCATCATTGATATATTACTCAACATGTTACTTACACACATGCACATACTTGCAGACCCAAAAGATGTCTGAAGACTGCAACCTGAATTACTGATACATAATAAGTGTTCTATCTTTCTTGGAATCATAGCATTACTAGGTTTCCTTTAGTTTCAACAGAGTTAGGATCTACTGGTCTGAACTGAGGATGTCATTACATTAATTATGAGCCTTTCTTAAGCAGTACACAGAGGGACTTTCCCTCTCTGTG
Source organism: Chanos chanos (assembly GCF_902362185.1). NCBI lineage: Eukaryota > Metazoa > Chordata > Actinopteri > Gonorynchiformes > Chanidae > Chanos > Chanos chanos. The sequence goes on from NC_044495.1 coordinate 14,056,074, forward strand.
GATCAGAGGAGACCCTCAGTGCTTCACTGATCATGATTGGATACTAACCTGCAATACTTTGTTTTGTTTATTTTCTAATTAAATATTAGCTCTGACCCCTTTCGGTGATAATGAAACTATTAATTCTCTTCGCGCTGAGTGCCCTGGACGTGATCAAGGGATTTAATTAGCTTTTCTTGCTTTTCTTCATGGGAAACATTAACAGTTTTCTGGGTTAAAAGGCTCAGACAATGTGCCCCAATCACCGAGTTCATACATTGATTGGTATCAGATATCAGCCACTTCCTAGAAGGGGATTGATCTGAAAATACCAGCATTTACAAACTGAGGTTTAGGGGAAAATGACACTCATTTTCCCACTCTCTCTCTCTCTCTCTCTCTCTCTCTCTCTTTCTCACTCTCTAGGGCATATGTGGAAAAACAGAAGGGCTAATTTAACAACATATATGTGGACAGGACAGGAGCAAATATAAGGCATCTCAACAAAATGGCAGTGAATGTGAATTTGAAGGTGTGTGTGCACTCGCATGCGTGTGTGTGTGAGAGAGAGAGAGAGAGAGAAAGAGAGAGATTATATGTTTATATGTATGTTAGTGATTGTGTATGTATGCATGTGTGCATATCTGATTGTGTGAATGAGCATGGGTATGTATGATTGTATGTGCATATATTTGTGCTTGTGTGTGTGTGTGTGTGTGTGTGTATGTGTGTATGCTGCAGCAAGGCCCAGCTCTCTGCAGATGATGGATAGCAACACTAGAGAGAACAAAGCCAAGCATCCCTCATGCTGTCAACACAATGAAACAGGGACATAACAGAAGCTGGACACAATGCAAGCTCCTGAGTATTTCTGAGAGATGCCAGGCCATCATACCAATTCTACTAAAAGTCAAAGACTCCATCCATCTTACGCCAGCTCCCCTTACTATCTGACCAAGAAGTGCTTCAGACGCTAGTTCACTGTTTTACAAAGGGACTTTCCAGAGTCACTCCAGGGTGTCCATTTGCAGAAGTTTTTTTTTGCTACCATTGTTTTCTTTTGATGGTATTCTATTGAGAATGAGGAACAGCAATTACAGGTGGTGGTGATGCATCCGTGTGTGTGTGTGTGTGTGTGTGTGTTTGGGGTGGGCGCAGGCAGCTGGCAGGAATCTGTAGTAATGAACATATGGATAAATACAGTAGTGGTAAGTTGGATGTTGTCTGGTAAATCTGGATGACTTGTTTGTCTGTGCTCATGCTTTTCCTCTACAGATCTCTCACATAGAACAGGTGAGATATGACTGAGAAAACCTTTCTGTGACATTAATCATTAAATTCAACATTCACTCAAGCAAGTGGTTTTCAATATCAAGTTACTGAGTAAACAGAGAGTCAAACTTAAATTCTCAACCCCTTTTGCTTAATTAAACATAATTCTCAACCCCTGTTGCTTAGCTCACAGTTTACAGTAAAGTGGAAAATCTTGGTGACTTTCACACATATTAACATAATTACAAATTCAAAATGAGGGATTGGGGCAAGATTTAGCTTTAGAGTCTTTAACTGTTAATATGGAGGTATTGTTCTTGACAAAAGACGGCTTAAAGAACCCACTCTGTGGGTAATCCCAATCAGCACTCCCTGTGGGTTGAAAGGACTATGGGACACCTCAGCTACTGTGTCAACCAATGACCCCTAAGTTCTCCAGTGGTCAGAGATCAACTCTATCTCCAGCAAGAGTCCAATGCCCCTAAGAATCAACACCAAACCACCCAGAGAGAGTGAGAGAGAGAAAAAAGAGGGAGAGAGAACATTTCAAATACAATTTGTTGATTGTGGATGGTAAACAATGGACTCGCGTCCCTGTGTGAATTGTGTGTTGGGGAAGAGGCGAATGAAAGGTTTGGGAATGAGGGGCTGTATGAGGAGGGGGGTGGAGCATTCTTAAAATTAAAAGTTGTCGCCTATTAGTGTGTGTTTGGTAGCTGAGCACGCAGCCATGCCTAGCGTAGGCACTAATGGGAAAAGATGTGGGGAAGTGTATGATTTATGGTTGCGCGCAAGCGAGGGTGGAATAATTTGGTGCCGAACGGGTACTTACTGAACGGCAACAACTCAGCTACTTATCCGTACTTTCTGGTGATAAATTAGCTCTTGTTTAAAGTAGCTGGAGACCCATTTTTCATTTTGATTACTACACTTGATATCTCTTTCTCTTTTACTCTTTCTTTGTCAGCAGTGGTTTCTTAGCATTTTGTGTGTGTGTGTGTGTGTGTGTGAGTGTTTGTATCAAAGCAGGTTCTGTGTTCTAACTCTCTCTCTCTCTCTCTCTCTCCCTCTCTCTCTCTCTACATAGGGCTGGTCTTTAACCTCTTCCTGCTTGCATCCTCCTTTTCCATCACATTTCTCATTCACATAGTACATTCTGTTATAGGAAAAGGATCTTTTCCAGTCTTTAAAAAAAAAAAAAAACCCGGCACATCAAAGCTCTGCGGTTTTTGCTCATTGACCGTTGGCTCGCTGTCCAGCTGCCAGCCAGAGATTGGAGCCCCTGTCAGTCAGTCGGCGACCCCAGGCCGGACCTTCTTCTGCTGGGACAAGGTTCCCATTGATCCTCCCCTGACTGGAGTGACAGGAGCCAGCCTCCATTGGGGTAGTAAGCAGGACAAATATTAAGTTATGGGGGCCAGGTTCCAATCAATAAACAGCCCTCATGACTGGTGGCAAGGGGTAAGGCAATGTCCCTCGATAGCAGACCCTCGTAATGCGATTGAAGGATTGGGAACCTATGTGTGTGTGTGTGTGTGTGTGTGTGTGTGTGTGTGTGTGTGTGAGTGTATGTATGTGTGTGTGTGTGAGTGTTTCTGTTTGTGTGTGTGTGTGTGTGTGTGTGTGTGCATGGCTATCACCGGCATGCATCCAACCTTGCTCGGCTTGATCAACGTTCTACATGTCGGCCAGTTTCTTTATCAAGCAAACTGGCATCTGCTGCTCTTGTCCTCCGTTCCCTGGCAGTGCCAGCTATGCCCTGTGCCCAGGGTAGTGTTGGCAGAGCCTGCCACTCTACAGAGGGTATAAATAAAACATATGAGAGCTGTAATGAGGCAAAGAGAAATGGACGTGACCAACCATGGACACTGGACGTTGAAGAGCAAGAGTGTAGGTCACATCCAATGCAGCATGTAGGTGGTCACTTAAAGCCTACACATGCATCTGTGGAGCAGCAGGTGTGACATTGAGTACAATTGCCCTGAAATAGAAACTAGTTTCTCTGGCATATGGATAGTGACATTTCCCTTACTGTTGAGGTCCAAGGTGGAGCTTCCATGCTATAACCTAGAGTGTCTTTTAAAACATTTCAGCAAGAAATGATAGCAATATTAATTCTATTCATTAAAAGTAATAAATATTAATAATAAATTAAACGAAGAGAAGATATTTTTAATTGAACCCAGTTGTTCTTTCATTCCAGTGTGTTGTCATTATGTTGAACAGTTCAATGAACAATGTTCCTGTAGCTCATGTTGTATGAAGTGAAAAAATACCTTGTGAAACTGTCACACTTCTCCTCCTTTGCTGGAGAGACAGGGAAGGGGCAGACAGAGTCATGGCAGACCTGTCTGTGTCAGGTACAGTGCCCCCTGTTAGTCCCATTAGGGCAAAGAGAGAGTTGCCCGAGCAACACCAGGGTGAAGGTTCCAGAAAGAGGACTGGTCTCCAGGGTCTAAATGCACTCATACACACACACACACACAAACACACACACATACACACACCATGTCCTCAAGTGTTTGACTGACAGCTATCTTACACACACAAACCTCTGCCGTAGCCCCCTGTGGAGCTGATAAAATGTTAATGTAATTAACAGATAATGACGGTTGTTTTTAGCTGTCGATACTGAGACTTGGGAACAGGATAAAGGTTCAGAGCACAGCAAAGTCACATTCAGATATCTGCCAGCCATTGTAGAATTCAATTAATTCCAAAACAACACCACCCCCCGCACTCACTCACCACCTGTCCTCATTGTGTAGACCTGACTCCCTCCCCCCTTCTTCCTACCTGTCTGTCTCTGTCCTCTTCTCAGCGCTGATCGCTTTTGTGTGTCGTTGACAGCGTCGGATCCATACACGTGAATACGACCGGCCTTTAGACACCAGAGGCCTAGCGTCAAAACTCTCTCTCAAAAGCATGTCCGCACGCACCCGTTTCGGCGGGCTAGAAGAGTGGGCGCGGTCATAAATCTTGTGATTGAGTCAGGGCTGCAGGCAGCCCTCTCACCTCAGACACGGACCGGGACGCACACACGCCCGCTAAACACAAGACAAATGTTTTTATTTTAAACAGGAACCGGCATGAGGCCCTATCAGGACGTTCCGGAGGGAGAGAGTCCAGTAGCGAAGCTTTCCTCGCCGACTGTCGTATTTTAATAAGCATCAACAACCCAAACAAGATTAGGTGCCTCCAGTTTACGAAATGTCAGGCAGGCAGCGCTATCACTCATAATAAATGGGCTTATGCAAACAGTAGGGTTTTTGCCATGCATAAGAGCGGCTTTGGGGTGAGAGCCGCAGAGATGCCGGCTGCTGATATGCAATTATTCTAAAGAGTATCAAAGTTCAGCTGCAAGCAGACCGTCTCGTGCAGCGGCACAACCAGAGACTCGCGTTTGTCTTCACTCTCAGAAATACCTCGTGGATTAAAAAAAAAAATTCATATATATATATATAGAGAGAGAGAGAGAGAGACAGAGAGAGAGAGAGTCAACAGTGTAGCCTATCCGCAGTAAAAGTTTAAAATGCGCATCATACTCATAGCTTCCATATAAGTATTGTAAGCATGCCTCATTCTTGTATTGTAAGGCCAATCTCAATTAAACTGCTGCGCAGCGTCTTGGGGGAGCTCTTTCGTATAGTGACAGCGAGTTTGAACTTTGATCGGTCCATCTAAATAGTGTGTGTCGCCGCAATTAACCCACTTTGTGTGTGTACTAATGACAACTAATTATCATTTCCGTAACAAGATTGCCCTCGGTGCTGAGAAAATAATAAAAAAAAACCCCTCTCCTCTGAATGTTTGCCCTCTTGCAGTGGGTTTCTACCGTTATTAGCCAAGTGTTTATGCAATTACCGCTAAATGAAGTGTTAATTAAATCAGGAAAAGCCATGTTGCTAAACAGTGAGGGGGAGGGAACGCGCATAAACACACCGCGAGCGTGTGTGCGCGTGTGTGCATGAACATAAATGAGACTTAAACATTATCTTATCCTTGTTAAACGAAACCAGAATAACCAGTCCCTCCTTCGTGTGTTCACTATGCTACTTTCTCGGATAAATAATTGAGTTGCACATTTAACTGCTGCGAAAATCAAACCTGTGCGTTCTTTGGATTTTGTCTTATTGACAGGCTTGATATGGGGGAAAAGGGGACGGACACGGCTAGCCTTGTTTGGCACGTGGTGTACCAAATATGAAGAACGATATGACAAAATTAATACAAGTTTCCATGACTGATAAAATGGAAATGGAACTCATATGAAAGTGTAAACCAATGGAGGTAAATACAAAACGTAGAAAAACAAACAAACAAATAACCTCGTAATCTGGCAGAATTCAGAACTCATTTCACTAGCTGTCACCTTAGGTTTGTACACTGTATATGGGAGAGCACTGACTTGCAGGCACTGAGAAAACAACTAAACTGTCTGGTGATATTACCTTGTGCTGTTCTTTCTACATACAAGTGTAGACATAGCGAATACAGCAAAGTGTGAAGTCTCAACTCCACAATTCTCTGTTTAGGTCAAGAGTTTGATCTTAGAGTAATTTCTGCACATCGTAGAAAAAAGAATTTGGGAAGTGAAAGGATACATCTGAAAAATTTTCTTCTCTTGATTTTTACCTGAAATTTGAATGGATTGACGTGGAGCATGGAGATGGATTGTGTTGGCACGGCAACCCTCACTGTGGTCTGTTTGAGGCATTCTAGTTTGCGTTCAGAGAACAGGCCTGGTTTTGGAGAGTCTTCCTCTTCCTGCCTGTGCCCTGAGTAATCACACACAGGCACACACACACACATACACACACACTGGCTTGCTGTTTTCTCTTTGCCGTTATATTGCGTAATCTTCTTTCTGTATTGGTTGTGATCCCAATGTGCATGATACTTGTGTGTGTGTGTGTGTGTGTGTGTGAGCTCCTTTTAATGGTGTGTGAATATGTTAAAACTGAAGTTATCTAAAGAGTTTCATTACATTAAGGGTGTCAAAAATCTGTTGTATGCAGACACATGCACACACACACACACACACACACACACATATGTATATACATGTACATCATCACTGCCAATTATCCTACCTCTTTCCGTAATACGCTGCTGGAAAAGACCCCCAACTGGTTGGCACATCTGCATTCATTTTCACAGTGCATAATTAGGGGCTATTTGGCCATCATGGTTACCTAATCAGTGTATTGCAATAGGAGTGTTATTTTACTGTATAGGTAAATCCTCAGAGCTGTATGGCCGCATGTGTTAAGTATACACTTTTCTGTGTTGTGCAGGGCAAAGCATGGCAAATAATCATATTGCTATGGGTCTCCCTCTCAGGAACCCTTGGCAGGTCTAGTTTAGGTGCTCTCAGTTCTCCGTGTATACACACACATTCACCCCCACATCTTTGTACACATACTTTACTGAGCATACGCACACAGAGAAAAAGGAGACAGACAGAAAGGGAAAAAACTGAGTTTCAAAGTTTAGGAATTGATTTCTTCCACTTCACAGTACCTTGTTTTTTTCTTAGCATGTTAGCTTTCTGAGTTGACCTTTACACAGTGCCCTCCCCGAAGGGATGTGACTCCTCATAGTTTGGCCTTTTCATTTTTTTTTTTTTTTTTTTTTTTTTTGCTTTTCTTCCCCTCTCATCAGAGTAAGGTTAGCACTGAAACTTTAACAGAGTGATAACAATTATTCAAAGAGCTGAGAACAGGTTTTTATCTGGCAAGTCCTAACAGGACAATCTCCACAGTCACAACCCAGTTACCTGACATCTGCCATACCCTCAGCCTGCCGGAAAACATCCATTTGGACAATGCTGCCGCAGTTGGTCACACTACTGTTCTGTTCTCCCATCAAACCCTGTCTGTCACGGGCAGCCTCCTGCAGAGGTAAATGTGAAATGGAAGATCTGTGTCTTAGTTTTCCATTGGTCGCTTTTCTAATGACAGGTGGAGAGACAGCTACACGTGTTGAGTCAGTCCCACCGGAGGTTTGTGCAGATAGCAGTCTGTCAGCCCAAAGCCGGCTGTCACCACTGCCACAGCTCACAGTGTGTCGCAAATGCCCAGGGAAGCTTCTGATACACACACACACACAGACACACACACACACACACACACACACACACACACACACACTCACACTCAGACTACATACTGTCACTCTGCAAACCGTGACAGAGATTTTTATTTACCCATGTGAAGCAGTGTTTACCACAAGAAGTCTCATTCAGTCTTGTGGGGAGTGTTTTGCAACTGTACAAAGTGAGACATACTGAAATCGAACGATTCTGAATGCTTGAGCAGTAGGATGGTTTTGTTCGGTCACAGTTCTATGAAAGAGAAGAGTATATGGCTCAATCAAGAACATCGTCCATTTTGAGAAATCAAAGGCTCCAGTTCTTTTTTTATCAAAATATTTGCAGATGTAAATTTGTAGGTACTGTTTGCAGGTATATTTTTAATCTTTTAAAAAATGTGTTAGCATCCATGTGTGAGAACTCTGCTTAATTTACACAAATTTGAAGGCAAAGCAGTGGTAGCATATGGATCATTTGAAGTTGAAGACGTATGTAAAACCATCCGTTTACACTTTATTAATGGAACCAGTGAAGTCTCTGAATGGTCGATACACAGACGGTGTCGGACATGTGTGCGATTACCTCCTCATAGGAACCCCAATGAGCCATTACAGACAGTTAATATGAGAATCATTCTCCATTCACTCTCCCATCTGCCAGAACACATCCTCCAATCTGAGAGCTGCTTGCATTCTTCTAAACACAGATGGAAGAAAAGTTTTTTAGTACTATCCTTTTAAATCAAGTGAGAGTAAACAGAAGAAAAAAACAGAGTGGGTTGAGATCAAGTAAGAAACAATTGGAGTAACATGGTCAGAAAAGGCATGGAGCAGATTCACCCGAGGAATGGTGAAGTGGAATCACTGTTTTGTTGTTTAATGTGTGGATGTGCACAACCTGGGTTGTTTGATTGTGTAAGTGTATGCTTTTAGCATAGCCATATAAATGTACCACAGTAAACTTGCTGGTCTATGTGTGTGTGTGTGTGTGTGTGTGTGTGTGTGTGTTAAAGAGAGAGAGAGAGTTACTCAATACATAGAGCTGGCCTTGAGAGAAGAACTATCCTCCACAGGAAAAGTAAGTGGAAGTTTAGCACAGTTCCAAAAGTGAGCACACTTGGTCAATGCTGAGGTTAGTCCTACCACCCAGTGTGGTGTCTTCTGGAAAGCATTTTGAGCAATACTTTCACCATCCTTCCTACAGAGGACAGTTCTACAGACAAAAGCCATGAGGTCTTTGTTGTCATCTAAAGCAGTGGTTCTCAACTCCAGTCCTGAGGCCCCCCCTGTCCTGCACGTCTTTGTTTTAACTCTTCCTGAGCTCAGGACTGACATACCTGATTCCACTGATAAATTAATCATCAAACCCTTGATTAGGTCAATTCACAGTAATAATGAAGAGTTAAAACAAAGACATGCAGGACAGAGAGTCCTCAGGGCTGGAGCTGAGAACCACTGGTCTAAAGTAACCAATCTGTACATAGGGGAAATGGCAAGCCACTCCACTTACCAGGGAACACCACTGAACTGTTGGTTCAGGTGTTTGGACAACACCTGGATAAAGATAAAAACCCAGTAGGTACCCCCTTTCATAGGCCACATCAACTCAGTAAACAACAACACCAAGTTTGCATGGGGAGATGTATATGAAAACAAGCTAGCCTTTCAGGTCTGTGCTGTGAGTGTTGGAACAGGGGGACCACTGAGAACTGAAGTTTGTTGTATGGTCACCCATACAGACCAGTGCCTTGGGTTTGACTCACATCACCCCCTAGAACATAAAATTGTGGCTATAAGAACCTTGTTGCACAGCACAGAAAATGTTCCAGTGGATGCAGATGCCAGGGAACTAAATGAAAACTAAATGAAAACAACGAAGTAAATAGCTTATTGCAGGCCAGTTTGCGTAGCCAGGGGACATACTACGTTGTCAATGGTGGTGAAATCAGATGCTTTACTCAATCATTAGCAGACAAGCATGATTAAAACAACTGAATGACTTGGCTACAGTTTTGCCTATAAAACATACAACCGTTCATTTAAGTCACAGGATTCTGTAAAACTTATATTTATTAATTTTTCTATTTATTTAAGCAAATAATACAAATCAGCTATGCTATCCCACAACAGTAAAACTCTAGGGCTCTTGTCAATGCCCCCAGCTGATGTTTAATTACAGCAAAATGCACCTGTGACCATGAAATTGTGGTTCTGCAGTAAGTATCCAGAGGTATGTTCTTGTCACAAGACGGGTCTGGAATCAGGACACAACACTTACAGGCCTCTCATGCACTACTGCACCAACCAATGGGTCTGCTGTCTGCACTGCTTCCTCCACCACCTCCACTGCCTCCACTGCCTCCTCTCTTTCAAGGAGAGGAAGACATATAACATTAATGGTATCCTTTAACATCTTCTTAACCCTGATACCCCCTGTCCCTCTCTCCCAACCCCTTGAAGGACCCCCCTCCTTTTCCCCTCCATCTGTGAGCTGTTCCTTTTTTCCCTCGGGCCCTGTTTGTTTCCCCTGCCTGAGGGCGGGGGGTTCAGGCTGGCAGGGGCCCACTGATGAGGTGTTCAGACCACCGTGAAATGTGCCATAACCCGGCAGCAAGCAGGGGGGACCAGGCGAGATTGCCGTATTTACTTTTTAATCTGGCCACGTTAATACACGCGATAAAAACTTTGTCACATTAGATGGTGACAGATGGGCTCAGAGATGTTATTGCTGATCCAGAGGGCTGGGGGGGGGGGGGGGGGGGGGGGGGGTTTGGGGGAGGAGGGGGAGAGGAATGAGGTGGGGGAGAGTGAGAAAGGGGAAGGTGGGTGGGGGGGGATGGTTTCCCCAATCACGATAATTTTTCATCACCCCAATTACATTGTTGAGTGCACCATTTCGATGGCACACTCACACGCACGGACACACACACACACACAGCCACGCGCGCACACACACATACAACGTACCCACACACGAAAACACCCACAACAAACACACTCACACTCATGTACACCTCAGTGCCAGTGCAGGATCAGAAGTAAGATTAGATTTAGATGCTCTGGATGTCCAATTCTCATAATAATATCCCATAGTCACACTACCGTGGTCCTGCTGTCAGTATGTTAAATCAGCTTTACAGTCAATCATATTTAGATCGAGCAGTTCATCAAAACCACAGGCCAATGCTACACACAAAGAATTAAGTGAGAAATTAGTGTTTAGAGATTCTTAGAAATCATTAGAAGACATTTGTACAGAGAGACAAAATAAAACTTGCATGAGTGGATTTTCCAGTGTAAATTTCCAGTGTAAATGTTCTCAGAGTTTCAAAGTTAATTTCATCCCTTATCGCCCACAGTTGTACTGTGCACTCTTTGTGGGAGTGCTGTTTTCAAATGTTTTTATAATTATATTTATTCTACTGAGTAAGAACTGTATATAAACACTAAGAAGTGTTTATTTAATCCACAAATAACACTTAGAGTTGATTGAGCCCTGGCAGATTTGCTGCGTGTGGCTCTGTTTGAGTGTTTGTGACTGCCCTTGAATCAGCCAGAGTCATTCTAATAATGATCGCAACATTCCAGCTGATAAGAGTCTACAGCTGGCCATGTAATCACAGCACATTTGTGTTAATTAATTCTCTCTCTCTCTCTCTCTTTCTCTCTCTCTGTCTCTCTTTCTCTCTCTCTCTCTCTCTCTCTCTTTCTCTCTCTCTCTCTTTGTCTCTCCTCTCTCTCTCTCTGTCTCTCTCTCTCTTTCTCTCTCTCTCTCTCTCTCTCTCCCCCTCTGTCCGTCTGAGAGTGTGTGTGTGAGCGTGTGTGTATCCATACGTGTGTACTCTCCCATCCTCTATCTCAAGCTCCAAGGGTTTACTCACTCCCTCTCCCTCTCCCTAATTGTTATCTAAATGTGGTGACTGGGTTTGTTTGTGGGTGGTAATGAGTAAAGCTGTTTCCAGCTGCTGTGGCAAACAGAATCACTATCAGCCTCTCTCCCCTCGCTCTCTCTCCCTCCTGTGTACCATGCTAGCGTAGCCCACTAATGAAAAGAATGTAGTCACAGATCTCATTTTTCAGGCAATTCTTGTGTAAACTGGAGATTTTCCAGTCCATGCACTGTGGAGTGATGGGGAGCTCCCATAAATCACACAGGCCAACTGCCTCCGCTATGATGAGGGGATCTGAGCAGCGATGCTGAGCGAAAAGACACGCATCTCTCTCTCTCACTCTCTCTCTCTCTCTCTCTCTCTCTCTCTCCCTCCCTCTCCGGGGGGATCGAAACAATGTAGAGGGCCAAACAGGCAAACCGACTGTATCAGCCAAAACCTGAGACCAGCCTATTGTTCACCCATACACATCTGTACTAATCTAATGAATCATAAATAAGGAGATGCCGACAAATTCCTGTTTTTGATCACAAATGAAAACTCGTGACGAGGAGAAGGGGGTTGAGTAAAGATGGCACAGACCTGCACTGAGATGAACTAAAAACTGAACGCTCGGTGACTGCATTAAGAGCCAAGCAGAAGCAAAGTACAGTTCCCTCACAGGTACAAGGGCCTTTTTGGAAAGACTCTGATACATTTATGTAAAACCACAGAAAAATGATAGTAATAGCATAGGAATCATGTGGACAAGATATTAAGAAGATGTTGAGATACTAAGAAAAGTAATATAGACAACCAAAGCAAAACAAAAAACAAAAAAAACCTTGTTCCCTCTATTTCCACACTTCATATTCTCTTTCTTTCTCTCCTTTTTTCCCTCCTCCCTCACATGCACACACCCCCTCAAGCGAGTCAGCCACTCAGTGATGTCTGCCTGCTTGTGTGCAAGGCACTGAAATGGGTCATTTTTTAATTAAATACAATATTAATTACTGCGAGCATCATTAACGATATGTGAGATTTGACTAATTAGTGTAATAGTTTTGGAGTCACGCTCATTAAATATGAAAATTACGGTGGTCGGAAGAATCAGGTTCCGTGATCAATCTTGTACGGACAGAGAGGAAATGATTTAGAGAATGGCTTTTTATTGCACAATTATCTCCATTACAAACCTGACAGACATGAAGAGCAAGGAAAAAGAGAGAGAGGGTGAAAGAGGGAGAGAGAGAAGTGGATTCAGGTGACGTATGGGAGGAAGAGAAACTATGTTCCTGGTAGAATGACACCTTGTCTCTCTTTCAAATGCAATCACTTCAGTTTAACCAGACAAGACACTCGTTTGAAACGCATGACTCTCTCCAGAGTCGTTCAGAGTTAGGATGGAGGAAGAGAGCCGTGCCTGTGAATGGCTGACTCTTTGATTGGTTCAGATGACAGGATATGGGTATGTATTTGTGTGTGGGTGGGTGTGGGCATGTGCACCAAACTGAAGTTTTTTGATTGGCTAAATATTAAATGCATGGTAGGAAAAATGACACTTCAAAACAGGTTGGAGTACTAAAATCCTCAGTAAGAAATGAATATAAAATCAAGCTTTTTATCATGTATTTGTTTGTTTATTTACTCATTTCTAAAATCATAAATCATTCTGGTTGAAAATCTTACTACTTATGCTATGGCTACAAACATAGCTTAAGCACTTAGGGATACATGCATAACGCATCTCAGATATTAGAGGATCATATACTCAAAGATCATAGAGATCATATATCATCATATACTCAATATCAAATCTGTCTTTTACCTGTGTCTCTGCTACAGACAATTCATCTTTCACCTATGAGAATAGTGTGAAAAGTCACAATGTCGGCAAGCCGTGTGTGTGTGCAGGAATGGGTTAACTGTGATGGTGTAAATGGAGCTTTTGACACCATCTGAAGCCTGAGGGATGTTTACTCGAACTCTTGTGAGAAGTTCTGGGGAAATAGAGCCCTTATTCCAGCTACATGACCAGCCACACACACAAAGACAAATTCACAGGCAAAAAAATGGTAGTGTCATAGCAGCTCTGCAATTATCACATATCAAAATCATGCTTAATTTATCCCACCAAAATCATGCTAATAGATTTACATGCTTTTTTTATGTGTATGACACTTTATGCTTTTGAAATGTATGCTACAATTTTACTACTGCAATACTATTGCTGCAGCTCCTAGTGCTATTACTATTACTACTACTAATGATGATGATAATAATATTGTCATACAGAACATGAAGATGAAGATAAATAGTTATTATGAATAGACATAATAAATAATTTATGAATTAATTAATGATACATGAATAATGATAATAAATGACAGGAGCTCCTTTTAAGAACTGCATGTGGAATATGCAAAGGACACTGAGTTGCATTACGTATTGTTAATGCAGCTACACTGTTTTAATAGCCTTTGCTTTTTGAAGACCCAGGAAATTAAATAAAACCGAAACCGCTTGGTCCAGATCAAGTTTCAAAAGAGCTGGGCACACTGCTATGTTTCTAGGTTGCAAATAAACAAATAAAAAAGCTATGTATACACACACATACACACACACACACATACACACACACACACACGCACGCACATGGCTGTAAACAGGCTTGGAGGGGACTGTAGCCAGTTTGTGATGTAGTCCTGTTAAGTTGTTTAGATTACCATTGTGTGAACTGGACCCATGAGCAGACACTGGTCACATTGACTGAGGGTTTTTTGCTTCAGGACTGCAGTGCATGTCAAAGCTGAGAAAATACTCTTTGTTTACCATGCATCTCACCCACTCCAGGTGTGCTATCACATCTGGACCAGATTCCCTTGGCCCAGTCGTAGGCCTAGCTGGGTCCAGAATCACCTCTGTTTGTGGATGTCACACATACACAACTGCTTTTGGATGGAGTGAGTCAAACAATTAAGGTCTGACCCTATCACGAACTCTCAACTGGGGCTGACAGCGTTGTTGTAAAAATATTTGTCCTGTCAAGCATTAGGACTAAAGTTTTCAATCAGGCACACACTAAAGTTTTCAATCAGGCACACACTAAAGTTTTCAGTTAGGCACACACTTAAGTTTTCAATCAGGCACATTTGAGAACACAGTTGAGAGGACTTGTGCCCAGAGCATCAAAATTTACTCTAAAAGCATGAGAGAGATGCAGTAAAGGCTCCATTTAGTCTTGTTGTCTCTTTTGATGGAAAAACATAGTTTTCAATAAAGCTTAAATCGATTTTGTACATAGCAGAAATTCGTTTTGTACATAGCAGTTATCTGTTAAATACAGGGTTAACATACCAGACCGGTGGGTGGTATGACTGGACTTAAACTGGGACGGAGACCAGGACTTAAACTCAGGAGACAACACAGAGTCGTGTCCTACACTTTGGATGCATCGGTCGGGGTCACTCCAGGAGTCACACAGTGCACTAACAATCAGATGCCAGCATAGACGTGGGCATTGTTGCACGAGTAACACCCTCTCTCCACCAAGCACATTACAACACTCGCAGATCCTGCGCATCGTGAAGTGTGAAAAGATGCAGTGACTGGTTTCACACGCGTGGGCAGAAGCGCGTGGGAACCTCACTCACTCAGACTGAGGTGACTGCTATGTGAGAGGTCGTGGGCACAAAAGATCAGATCACAGGTAATTAGTGTAGGCAAATACTCAGTAATAGAAAGACAACAACGTCTTTGTGTTGTGAACCGTATGGTTGTTATTTTGTCAAAAGTTCTGTTCCAATCCCCTTGAAATCCTAAAGATGAACCCAGCTGACAATCGAACAGTTAGATAAATTGCCAAAAACAAACTCATGGATTAAAAAAAAAAACTGTTTCTAGGATTGTCAGAAATTTCAGAGGTTTGTCACTGCAAATGATTTTTATCCTTTTCAGAATTCTTACTTTATTTACCGCTATCTCTCTCTCGTCTGAGGTAAAAGTTGGGAAAAGGGAAAGTGCGGCTGTCCTTTGGGGCTTTCTGTCTCTTTCTCTTTTTCTCTTTTGCTCGTAAAGTCAGCAAGAGTGGCACTCCGCTCCGTTCGTGACCTTGTATTTTTCAAGCCCCTTTTGTGTGCCTCAGCTAACACACATAAACATTTCCCACCCCGCTTTAAATATATGCAATAATCCTATCTCTCTCTCTCTCTCTCTCTCTCTCTCTCTCTCTCTCTCTCTCACTCTCTCTCTCTCTCTCTCACTCTCTCTCTCTCTGTCTCTCTCTTAAGTGCTATCCCTCCATATTATTTTAATGTTCACCTCCAGACTGCAGACCTGATAGCCCAATACTTTATCACATTTGATTTTTTTATTTTATAGGGCCTCTGTCTTTTTAAAATGATTGCACCTGTTTTGATCTGATTAATTTTGCGCAAGCACAAACAATTACTTTCCACCTTTATCAGTTTGAAGAATCACCCTCTTTTTATGGGTATCATTTATAACCAGCAGACAGCTACCTGTTTAGAGGAATTTCAAGCAGCTTATCACCATAGAGATCTCACAGTCCATATTTACATTTCAACTTCAGTTGAACAAACATGACAAACACACACACAGACACACACGCACGCACGCGCGCACACACACACACACACACACACACACACACACGCACACAGAGCATAGCACAGAGTCAAATGGGCTCATTTTCATACAGTCTCCTTTCCCCCCCGCCTTTCAGACAGGATGGACTTTATGGCGTGGTCATCTATGGCAGGACCAGGAGTGAATAGGGGGGGAGGATTCAGCCACTGGGATGGTGATGGAGTTTGGTAAGAATGTCTGCTCTAAAGATTACAGGTGGACACCTATCCTTCAAAATCACTTAGAGACATGCATTTGAGTGTGTGTGCGTGCGCGCGCGCGCGTGTGTGTGCATACAGAAAGAAAGAGTCAGAGAGAGAGAGAGAGAGAGAGAGAGAGAGAGAGAGAGAGAAAAGGAGTGAGATCATGGCCTGTTAAGTGCAGTCATGACACCAGGGTCCAAGGGAAGAACACAAACACATTTGCATGTGCCACGGCCGGAGCCGCTCCTGACAACTCAACAGCTGTTAATTATGAATCGCCCTGTGGAGAGGAAGACAGCACTGTGAATATGCAAAACAGAGGAGAGGAGCAGCCAGCCCCCATCCAATACAACTGTCAAACCACCCCTCCCAATCCCCATCTCCCCCCAGGTTACCCACAGCCAAGGAGCCCACCTCAAATGTCAATCATCCAGCGATAGCCAAGCAAATGACTTGAATCTCATGGCAAAAAAAAAAAAATAAAAAAATAAAGAATGATATTTGAATTGGTACAGTTGCATGAATATCTTAAACAATCAGTAAATGTTTGGATTCTGACATGACAGAAAATACATGAGATATCAAATATTCAAACTAGTTGCAGTTATCACAACAGTAGAACAGGTGGTTGTATAGAGACAAGTTTAGGTCATTGTTTTTTCCTTGTGTCGTGACAAAATCCCCTCTGCATTTTCTCTAATATGTAACCTGATAGGGCAGGTGCGGTAGAGAAATGAGGCAGTTTCGTTGTGTGAAAATCTAATTATTTCTCATAATAAAAAACAAACAAACAAAAAGACTTTCACAGAATTCTGTACCTGCTCTTGTTCAGTTTGAAAAATGATTTGAAACATAGACTGAATATGTAGGTGGTGTTGTGACAGTACTCCCGTAGCTGTATGTGACAAGTGACAGAGGATGTTATCCAGTGAGACTGGGCATCTAAAGATCTAACATGCGTTCCAAAAGCAGATATTATCTGCCTCCTGCCAATTGGTCGCTGAGTGCACCTTTCAGCCAATCAGAGCACCACCTGGAGATAGTTTACTTTATTAATCTGAGTCCTCTGAAGCTCATCTAAATCACCACTTATAAGATCATATTTCTCCCCTCTGTAGTAAAAGCAAAGGGAACACCAGTGTATCAGACTCACAGGCCATGGGGTTTGTGCCTTTAACATGAAGAATATCTCCAGGAATTTTAATTAATTTCCCCTCCCTGCTCCAGCTGAATCTGCGTTAATCCCACCCCCCCATCCCCGCCCCCCCCCCTCCAGGACTTTTATAAATTTCATCATTAATAAAATCAGACATTCAATTAGTCCCCAAATCCAGATTGCCAACTGTTTCATAACAGTCTTGCTATGATTTTCCCCCTTTTTTGTGTGCGTTACAAGGTAAAAAGGGAGAGAAGAGAAGTGAGAGGTAGCACGAGGAGGAAAAAGAAAGTTAAAACTAATTTCATTAATCTAATTGTCATCACTACCAACCATCTCTTAATTAGTACAAATTAATATGATTAATCACAATAATGACAAAAACTCATTCAATTACAGCCTTTGAATGGCGAGGGGATGTGTTGGGGGGTGATAGGAGCTGGATAAAAAATGGGGAGGGAGGGAGACTTGGCCGAGCCGGCCAGGGATTCGTCCTGATTATTTTAATAAATGGCAGGTTATCAATCACTCTCCAGTTTTTAATAAGGGGTGCAGAAACTTGAAAAGGAGGCAGGGCTTCTTTGTCATTTTGGGTTTTGTTGTCTCTCTCTCTCTCTCTCTCTCTCTCTTTTTGTCTCTCTCTCTCTCCTCTCTCTCTCTCTCTGGTGATGCACAAGAGCTCCATGTGAAGCATGATTTAAACCCTATTTTGCATGAAGCTTTTTCTAAAACTGGTTGTTGATCTCATTCAGTTGCTTATCTGAGTTACAAATGTAAAATAATACTTATTGGATTTCTACATGTATTGCAGAATAAAGTGGAGATAGGATTTTTTCCTGACCTCTGTGGATGCTTACTGCATTTACTTTAATGGTAGTGCGCTATTTATGGTGAATTATCATGCAGCACAACAACTTGCACAGATAATGGCTAAGACAGAGATGGGGTAGGATTACCAGACCCCAGGTTTGATGAGACATGTAGCTATGTTAATGTTAATCATTAACGCCAATCAATAAACATTTACAATATGTATGTTCATCAAAATCCCTCCAGAACATCTTTCACAGCATGGAAGAACAGATCGGGAAGGAAAACACTTCTAGTAGATGAACACCTGTAATTAATACACACGCTTATACTATTAAACAAGTGTTGAACTGTGACTCAACTTACATTTATAATATTTCATTTCATCAGTGTCTCCAGGTATGTAAGAAACGCATACTTAAAACAATGGCTTTAATCTGTACTCGTGTTATTATTTTCTCATTATTTTCCAATGAAAATTTAGTTATAAAAGTTGGTAAATTGGTAAGTCTCTCTCTCTCTCTCTCTCTCTCTCTCTCCGTTTTTCTCTCTTGCAGACAAAAGCACCCATGTGTCTGCCTTCTGTTCTGATTTCCATCAGGATTCTCTGATCTAACCAAGCAGGAGCGCAGAAGCATATCACCATTTGTCACATGCCACTAGGGCACAGGGGGAGCAGCAGGTACCCCCCCTGGGGCACCAGGGAGACAAACGTGAGGTGCAGCTGTCCCCAAGAGGGGGCTGCCACCCACCGCTGGGCCCAGGGCATCCCATGAGAGACTTCTGGAGTAAAGTGACCCGTTCTGAGCCACACTCATCAGGATCTGAGGTAAGGGGACATCTGGGGACCCTCACACCCTGGGGGTAAAAGGCTAGTGAAATGGTTTGTATAGGAGTTGCCCTGTTTCCCTTTTGACTGGGCAGGGGCAGCAAATACCACTTTCTCTCTCTCTCACTCTTCTAGCACTAAATCCCTGGAGGTATCCAGGGGGCTAGATCCCCTGGCTGTCTCAGGAGACTTAGGTAAAGTGCCTTTACACTGTAAGTTGATATCACATTTTAGAGAAACCACTGCAACTACTCTACTCTTTAAACTCTAAGTAGGAATCGGTACGGCAAGCCTTAGTGCGCATTTCTGTTTGTGCTTACTGTAAAACTGTTACTCATCTTCCTTTTCAAAACACAGGTCATTTGGAGAGAGAGAGAGAGAGACTCACACACACACACACACACACACTTGAGCATTTAGGCTCCCCTGTTGCTCTAATCAGGCAGTCTCTGCAGGCCTAAAGAGAGTTCATCATGGGGAGCTTGGGCTGGAATCTTTTATCTTATCAAGGATAGAGACTGAAATGGATTTTAAGCTTGATCAGAATACTCAGACAACAGACAACCAAAAAGAGCAGAGGGAATCACATACAATGTTTTTGGTAGAGGTATGTAACAACATTTGTCCTCAGAGAAAGAGAGAGGGCAAGAGAGAAGGAGAGGGAGAAAGAGAAAGAGAGAGAGAGGGAAAGAGAGAGAGAAGCATGTCTCCACAAATGCCCAGGACAAATAGGGCATTTCTCAAGGTCTAAACACTCAAGCCTGGCAACACACTCACTCACACACAAACACACACATGCGCTCTCACACACACACACACACACACACACACACACACACACACACACACAAAAACACACACCCTCACACACATACACTGTGACTCTTTTATGCATTAAGAGGGAATAGAGCCAGGCATTCATGCTTTCCCTGCCAAAGTGAACCCAATTTCCACGCTCACCAGTTTAAGTGCAGCCCTCCCCTGTAACCTGACAGTAATTGTCTTCCGAAACCCCCCCACACTCACCCAATCTTTTTTTTTCTTTTTTTTCCTCTTTTTTACCTTGCGCATTATTTTTGAAATAAATAACCTTTCACCACAATCAGTTTGGGAGATCTTCAGTTAAATTATCACCCTGCAGATAGCTCACTCATGATCTGACTCCATATCCATTAAGTGTGTGGGAAAGTGATTTATTGGTGAAGTGTATAGAAATCGGAAAGAGAGTGGAGAGGTTAAGGAGGAGTTCAGAAAGACAATTGTGCCCTCTACTGGCCCATCACTTTAACCACATATTTTAAAGGTGATGCTCTAAACTTGAAAAAAAAATTACGATTGCTCCAAGACTATGTGTGAGAAACAGAAGTAAACAAAATATAATGGTTTGCCTGCACATCCAGATTATTCGGTGTAATGTTTTATTGTAAGAGACTGAAATTAGCCCGGCCCTTATGTACAAGTGCTGAACTGATGCTTTTTACTTTACAGAAATCTCAGTTTTCTGGTGCTATCAAACTCTTCAATTTACCTGTGATAGATGTTGGAGTTAAATCTTCTCTGTGAAAAAAAAAAACAAAAAACAAAAAAAACAAGAGATGATACTAACATCAAGTCATGTAATGATTTGTGTCAAGAACTTAAAAATCTATTTTTAGTGCATATCCCTCTCAGTGTTTTGCAGAACACACCTTCACTAAGAGTCTGGTTTCCTGTACAAGAGAATACGGAGGGACTTCCTGCACCCTGTACAAGACAATACAGAGGGACTTACTGCACCCTGTACAAGACAATACAGAGGGACTTACTGCACCCTGTCTGTTTCGATATGAAACATTACCCTGAGTCCCATTCTCTCCTCTCCTCTCCTCTCCTCTCCTCTCCTCTCCTCTCCTCTCCTCTCCTCTCTGCACTCCAGTGATGTGTCGTTACACGGTCGGCTAGCTCCTCTTCCATGACAGACTGTTGCCTCCTGGAGCGGAAACACATTTGATTGTTAACATCTGGGCCATTACAATTGCAAACTAGGGCTCTGTACATCAATCAGAAAGTGATTTCAAAACAAAGAGACCATCCTCCAATCAATCTATGGGGAAGCGGGGGCATTACATGCTCCTGTAATCCTGGCTAATTAGCGGGATAATGGGAACGAGATTTATGAATCCGGCAGAGAGCGGTGGAGGTACGCGAGCAAGGCAGGCACAAATTAGCAGGGACACACGCCAGAGCCACAATAAACGCTATGAGCTTCTTTCTCCACATTGTTGTTTTTCAGTCAACTTCTTACCTCTGGTCCATCATTCTAACTCTCTTTCTTTTTTTTTTATCACTTTCCCTGAAAATAAATGGGATGATAGTTGGGATGATATATTCCTTCAGGTTTTTCACAATGTAGTGCAAAGTAGAGCTCAATAAACCAAAGTGCTGTTGGACACTGGTCTTTGTTCTAATTGCATGTGGAAAAAATATTCCCACACAGTGGGTTACCAGACTTTCTCTGTGATTCCAAACTTTGATTATGTGGAACAGAGACCACCCTCTCCCTTCCTCCTGCCCGTAATAAGAACATCACTGGAACTGGCTTTGGGGGCAGTTAGCAGGGGTGCTGGCTAAGGGACTATGGAGAACATGATTGGGGGGGTTAAGAGAGCTAACATATGGAGCTTTCTCAGATGGCTGGGCAGAAGGAGGGGGGGGGGGGGCAAGTTCTCCTTGCTGGTCCTGAGGCTTGTTGGGTTTACCCAGCTTCACTAACGGAGCACCTCCCCCCATTTGTGTGTTTTAGAGAGGTAGTGAGGAGGAGGGGCAAAAGCATGAGGAAGATACCCTGACACAGAAGCTATGAGAGGATTAGCACAGTAATGGGGGTTCTCACACTGCCAGTCACTGCAAGGTCTAGTGCTGACTCAGTCTCAGCAGGAAGGAACAGAGCTGGGCAAGAATTCAGAATGTATATGATTGTTTTTGTTCTAAGACTGCATTCTTATTAATGATTTTTTTTTTTTACTGTGTCATATTCATGAACTACACAAAATCCCTGTTTGACCATGAGCTGACTGATTACTGTATAAAGATCATGCAATGTCTGCAGAGAGGAATCATGTTTCATTCAGTGTCTACTTATGGAGTTATGATATTTACAGTCTTCCCAGAAATCTACCTCATTCCTCCATGCTTTGGTGCTGTGATGGTGATAGATCTTGTCAGGAGAGCACTGCCACGTATGTGTCATGTTTGTGATATGTCTGAGCAGGAGAGGTTTGGGGCTGTGTCTATGACATCATGCAAATGCATTCCTCCCCTCTGTCTGTCCCCAGCAGTGCCCGTTCATCTGTGGAGCTCTCAGACAGACAGGTCAGCAGGAGGTCACTCCGATGGCCTTCTGTAGCCCTCAGTCAGGGAACAGCATTATCCACTCAGTGTATGTCCACAATGAATTATACTGTACCGCTGAACATAGTGTTCACTCCTGTGAGTGAAGATTACAAGATCTCAGCAGGATAGAGTGCAACACATACACTGAAGAACAAGGGAGATACAAAAAATGAGACTAGAACACCCCTAGACTGCAACAGAATTGAAATGTTCAGAGCAGCATAAAAAAAAAAAATCGCAACAACAGAGCAATCAAACAGGGTTTATCTAAGGCCCCCCAAAAAATAGTTGCTCAAACCACGCAGAGATCTTTCTCAAAGCCGCAGGAGAAGGCAACTCTAAAGTGAAGGACCGAGCGCCACCCATAAGGTTTCTAATCTCTGAAGTCATACTCAAGTAGGACGCAGTGTGTATTCTCCTCGGTTTAAGAGCCGAGTGCTTTGCCGGCACTCAGCTTTGAGACTGTAACGCTACAGTAGCGTGAGTGTGTGATCTCCAGAGCCAGCGCCTAATGCCACCCAGCCTCTTTACCCTTCCTCCCCTGCGGCCCTGGCAGCCCTGACCTTGCCTGGTGGCGGGAGGACGTCTCCCATTAAAGCCCTGCATCCTGATAAGGCCATTTCTTTTCTTTCAGCATCTCTTTAATGTCAGCTCTGAAATATGAAGTCATTAGGCGATATTAAAACAGTGCTGACAAACTAATTAACAGAAGACATTATACGGGATGGGCTCGATTAATCCGCTTTAATTGCTCTTTTAAATGGGGGCTCCAATTAAAATTAATAAAGATTTACCGGTGATCGCGCAAAACTACGCGAAGGAGTGGCTGTCTGAAGGGCAGGCAAAAGTCAGCCTCCTCAGCACTCAAGTTTGGCTCTCTCAGGGCTCTGGGCTTCGGGCTCAAACCGGCCGCCCGTGAGTGAAGAGACACTTAGAGCCAGAAATGAAATGCATTGCCTGTGCTCAAAACATAACAACATAACCCAATCCTACGGTTTTCTTTTCCTACATTTCCTGGTTTCTGTTTCAGATAATGTAAATATTGTTTTGTAGTCAGCCAAAAGACTCGGTGATGCTGAGGTGTGAGGTTGAGACTGATGACTTCAATAAGTATTTTGATTCTACATTGATGATGATAGTAGCGTGCATTTATAATTTTATACTAAAATCATTCGAAGCAGACAGGCAATGTTTTAATGGGATTAGGATATATGTCTTTGTTAGAGCAGTGAGATTATGACTTTTGTCACCACAGGGACAAAGAAATGTAAATCAGAGGAATAAAATTCAAGCCAGCTGTGGAAGTAATTTTAGGTTAGTTAACATTGTCATATATTATCTGTTATTTGGATGTTCAGGTATTGCCCTCTTGTGGTTAAACTGAGTTTTAACAACAAGAGAGGAACGCTCACATTTTTATATATATATACATAAAAATATATATACATATTTCATCCATCGTCCAGACCAAGCAGATAGTATATTTAATGTAGGGCACTAATGCAAAGGCATTTTTCATCTTGAGGAAATGAACATAAACTAAAGCATTTCTCATTACCCATGCATGTTCATTCAAGCCATGTAATGTTTTTCCTGAACCATTCTCAATATCAGCTTGAATGTCCACTTGAAGCTCTATTTATCAGCTGGTTCAGTGTTCTGAATGAAGAACAGATGGAAAAAACTAAGGGGATCGTGAGTTTTTACTTCTGTTCCATTTGTATTCACTAGGTGGCGCCATTGCTCTATCAGAATAGCACAGGACCTACGTCTCAGGAGTGCACTCTTGAAAACTCTTACCTTTTTTTTATTATGTTTCAAAGAAGGCAGTTTCAGAGTTTGTATTCATGAAAGATTTACATACCGCTGAATAAAATGCCAGTGTTTTCCCAGTTGGTCCAGACAGTCATTGTACTTGTCTCCAAATTGCACATTAAATATTTTTCTTTATGACAGCTCTGGTTTCATCATTCTCACATTCTCTTTTAAGTAGTCAGGATGTTAGATCCACCCAGTCTCTGATGGCCACCCCACTAAACACCCGAGATCATAACCCTAAGACGTTTTATTTCTTTCCTGTCAGTTTGAGTTCCATTGGATGGAATTAAATTAGGTATAATATTGGAGGAAAGAGTTGTGGAATAGTACATGTAATTAAAATAGGGTAGTGAGTCTGCTGGCAGCGTTGCATAGCGTTTCCAACCCTGCAGAAGCCGTACCATCATGTCTATTTTTAAAGAAAACTGTCACATTAGCACTCTGGTAGGGCCTTGCTCCAAAAGGTGTCTCATACTCTTAATCTGAAACTGAAACAGTTGTACTCAGAAGCTCAAAACCATAACAATTAATTTCCTCTGCTTTTCAGTCATCATCAAACCAATCAAATGTCATGTTTTAAAAAAAAAAATGCCATGACAAATTAATTTACAAAACACTTCAACGCAACCTGTGACATTTTTGTAATTGAAAATGTAAGTCAATTTATGTCTGGGAGATTCATCTAATTGAAACAGAACGTCTTTTAAATAATTACCACCCTTTTTCTTTCTCTTCTCCTCACAAAGCTAATTGAACGAATGTTTTAATTTCTTTAATTTTATCATTTCAGATGTAATTGTTGCCTGGGTGCCTTGCAGGGTTTCTAGATTAATATGTTTGTGTTTTACCACGTCTCTGCCAAAATGATTAAACATTGACATTAAACAAGCCAACACAAATAAATTAAATGCCTCATGAATATGTACAGTAATCCCATGTATAATTTAAGCAATTTATGCTGATGAAATGCCCTTAATCGTGCTGATCTAAATGAACAAAACCTTGTGTGTTACATTCAGTGAAATATAATATGGTTGATATGATTACTATGGGAGAAAAAAGAAAAAGAAAAACAACAAAATTAGAATTTTTTTAACTCAAATGGGCCAGATCTATTAAGAAATTGATCCATGAGAGAGGTGGATAGAGAGAGAGAGATGAATACAAAATGCACATAAAGAGAGAAAGAGAGAGAGAGAGAGAAAGGGCGAGTGTCTTTCCGTGGTCGATGATGTGGCTTAGCAACACGTACAGCAGTGAAGAGTGATTAGTCGGCTCTATGCTTGAGCTTGGAGGTAAAAGAGCGACAACACGGGTGGAATTTTGCTTTGACTGCACAACTCTGTCATGAGGTCACATTACTCATGAGGATAGAATGCATTGTTGTTGTTTTTAAGACGTGGCAGTTGTGAGCTCTCGTGCCGGCCACACCAGTGAATGCTGGTCTTAGAAATACGACTTGAATTGGCAGTAGGAAACAATATGAGCAGCGTAGTCTGTTGGGTTTTCAGCAGATGTCTTTGTGCTCTGGATTAGTGGCACCTTAGTTGTCAGGAATTGGGTAGAAAATATTTTCAATAGAGCTTTGCACACTGGGTAATGTCCAGGAAGTTAAATGGAAAAGCAAGTTAACGAATTTTTGGAGAAGAACAGTTAATCAAATTGCTATGTAACAGATTAAAAGTTTAACATAATAACAGAAAGGAAAATGTTATAATTACAAACAAACAATTACATGAATATGCCACAGTTCTTAAACAGTTTGCAACATTAGTGTAAATAAAACCCTTTTTTTGGCTTTAAAAAATATGTTTAAATTGTTGTAAATGATCTCAGAACATTTACAACTTCTGTTCTCCCAAAATGTGAATGGCCACACTGTTCATACCTCCAACTAATTCTATACTGATTAAACAAAAAAAAAAAGCCAAACACATGATCTGATGAAACTTGTCCTCCCTAATATAAATGTTTACACATTAGTCTACAATTCCAAATATTTTAATACACACTGATTATTAACACAGCTTATTAACACCATGCATTTCTAGACACGATTTGCAATTTAGCTTCCTGTGTTTTTCAAAATAAATCAGGTTTCCTTAACTATGCATAAATATTTCTGCATTTAATTTCACTCTACAGAAGTCAACATAATTCACACAGTTGACCTTTGCACGCACATATTTTGATTATTTTGTTATTGCATAAATCCAGATCATTTGGCTAAGTACAATATATGTACATTTATTCAGGAGCTTCTACAGATGTGGCATAAAATTGGTGCATTTTGATATTACAGATAATGCTTAGGAATATGATTTAAACAGTTCAAATGTCCAAACACATGTTTGAGTTCTATTTTACTTACGTGAAAGTTATATAATTATTCAGCAGATATTTCAATCCAAATATATCTTCAAACATTAATTCTAATTCAACTAATTCAAGCAAAAATAACAAATAAAATAAAATAAAGGATTTTGCTTTAGTCACAGAGTATGTTTCATTTCAATGCAAAAGACAGCACCACAATGTGATAACTAACAACTAGCAGCCAATACATAAGTAAGAGGCAGTGACACTTAAAAGTACACATAAGCTGATGAAACTGTAATAATCCCATTTCATCCAATCAGCAGAAATGTAATGCTACAAAGTTGGCATAGAACACTGAAAACAGGATTGTGCTCAGTTCAAAATGCCGGAACTGATTCCCATGTGGCCATACAGCAGTAGGTAATCTGTCAAACTGGCTGGGACAAATTTGTTTGAACGGATTGAATTATTCAAATTCAAGTTCTCCATCCCATGGGATGTGACCAATTTCAAACTCTAGCTAAATAGAATAGCAGTCAATCCCATGATTCCAAGTTGAGCAAACCCTTGTGAAAAATGGACACCAATAGTATATAAACCATAACAGAACACAATTATATAACACCTCAGTGAAACACACAGTTCTTTACACCTCCATCAGATTTGGTGTCACACACTACCTAAACAGCCATAAGCAGCATGTAATAAAAAACACAAAGAGCATGAATATGTTTTGTAACCACTCACTAGTCAACCTAAGAGATTTTTTTAAAAAGTTGAACACAGACATGAACACTATCTACAGGTATGAGGGAGATTTGAACTCTTCTGGGACATCACCGTCCAGTTTACAGATGACTTTATAGATGGCTTTTTTCCATGAAGGATCTGAATCTTTGGCTAACGAAATGGCGTTGAAAAACTCATGAAGAGTGATCTCAGAGACCTCTAGGAATCTGTCAGGCACCTGTTAAAGATAAAGATAAAAAAAAAATCACTTTTGTGTGGTCAAAGACAAAATGGATTCTACACAGTATTGTATGAATATGTATGTGGTCATCACAGTCCAGTCATTTAAAATCACATGCTCATCTTTGCACTATAATGACAGCAAGTTTGTGCAGTTCAGTGTTAGTTTAAGCCAACCACGTCTTTATCAGTCTACAACCTCACCCCACTCCCACCCTTGACTTTGATGTTATAGCACAAAACACAAGTGAAAGGCAAGTGTGTTCTCCCATCCTTTAAAACTGTCCAATAGAACAGCATTCTGAACCAACACTGCAGATCCCTCAACCTATAAGCATGAGTCTTCACTGTGCTCATGTCTACACAAGCGGCTCCTTTTACCTTTGTTCTCTAAATGTATTAAACAAATACAGTGTCACAATCATTAGAGGACTGCAGCGGACAGATGCTTTGATTTTTTCGTAGTTTGTTGCCTCAAACTTAACTGCTTGGAAAATGAATGAAAAAAGCCCTCGGTCCCTTCCCAGGAATTCAGTGCCAGCTTTTTTTTTTTTTTTTTTTTTTGCCTCCATTTTGCTTTTTCTTTTTTCTTTTTTTTTTTTTTGGTGCACGCATCATTCGATGGGACTTGGATAGGGGTTGGGAGGGCATGGGGAGGGGTGGAGGTGCGGGGGGATGATGGTGGGAAGAAGGAGGGTCTTTCGGTTGTCATTATTTCCCGTAGAATAGCTGAGCGAACCGTCGGAGTCAGAGCGGGCTATTTTCTCTCCCTCTGGCTCTGCGCACAAAAGCATCCCTGGGAAAGGAATGTCTTGGTCCCAAGGTAAAGACAACTGTCTCAGCCTGTTCTCACCGTCCGGCCCTTCGCCCTCCAATTCCGGAGCGTCTTTCTCAGCATTCCGCATCAGTAGCAATCCCAGCCTCACTCAGGCATGGTTATGGCCCTAATCCCCAGTTGTTTTAGTGGGATTCTGTGGCTTCCTCTTCCCACAGTTGGATAAAGGGGTGCTGAGCATTTGGATAATGGCTGTAGAAGGCCTGCGACACCACAGGTGCAGAGTTATACGCAGGTCAGGGGAGGGACAGGGAGAGGCCAGACGTGACCGTAAGCAAGCAGTCAGATCAAACTGCATGCCCTGTCTTATCACCTACTACATGTCAATACTTATCCAAACATCTAACCCTTCAACTAACCATCCAAAAATGCTCAGTCCTACGGTTTATGGCGGATTGTCAATACAAAATTATGTCATTTGTTCCACTGAGTTTTATACTCGTGGTTCTATCTCTTACGCTTTAAATCACTGTTTTTAAATCAACGCCAACATCAACATCCAAACGTAAAACATGACATATTACCAAATGAGATGACTATGTCTCCATTTGAAAAAAGCAGTCACATTTACTCAGTGTTCCATTCAGTCACATCTCTTACAGAGTTCACCCCTATGGGACAATGAATTACTGTCACTGCCGTGGTTTATGAAATAGTCTATGCAGATCGCTCCCACGTACCACACTTGGGGTCAGGTACTCTGTTGTGGTGGAAAGGTACATCCTACATTTACCTTTTGAATCCCAGCTGTGAGACATATTCTGATGTAAGTATTACTCAGGTTTTTTTCAAGAGTTGTGGGCAGAAATAAGCGCACACAGAGACTTCCTACGTGATAATACCACACAACTCACAATATGGAAAATTGTGGTGACTGGCTATAAATGTACTGACAGAAGTGTGTGCTAGCACTCTTTGCAGCTGTTGCCTCAAGAGGGACTTGGAAGTTTAATTAAACTTTAAGGCCATTCAACATTGCAAATTGGGGTGAAAAGAGACAAAAATTAAAGATCATATACTCAGTTGCTCTAAGTGAACTTGGGGTTTCAAGGTTGTGCAGCGCAATGCAGTAAGACAACTTGATATTTTTAATTGTATGTTATACTATGACTGATTTAAAGTTCATGGCCAGGCTGATTCTGTCTGATAACCTGAGTGTGCGGTTGACGTACCTGAAAGTCATTGGCTTTGTTGTAGTGCATGTTCAGGGCACGAAAAAGCTCTGAATCCCGGGTGACAGACAGATCTTTGACGTCGTTTACTCCATCCACAATGGCCTGGCGGGCAAACTTCTCCATCTGGATGTAGTAAAACTCTCGGAAATTACTGAACCACTTAATCAGTTGGGAGGTGATGCAGCGATTGAACTAGAGATAACAGACAGATAGAGCATGTGTGAGAAAATTTTAATTACTATGAAAGAAAATTACTCTGTACTTCTGCATCTACAAATCAAAGCAGCAACTATCAGATGTTGTCAGAGCACTATTGGTAAGACAGATTAGAGAGATGATTCGTGGAGTTTTAAACAAGCTTGGCTTTTTAAACAGGCATTTTAAACATAGCACTAGTGAGTCTACACCAGCATTCTCATGGTTTCCATGCGTATCTCTGTTTATGTGACACACTGTTGCATGCCACCTAACTGTTCATTTATTCATTCAAATTGAATTAATATTACAGTAAACTGTTCTTTCTCTCACTTTAAAATCATTATCAAATGACTTTTCCCCAAGAAAATTGTGCACATAAAACAACACCCACAAAAATGCTGGTCTATACACAATCTTGACACCAAGCATTGTTATTTTATCTGCTAACCCGAGAAAGACATGAGAGGGAAAAAAGAAAACGCCCAGAGGCTGAACCGCCATCAAAGACGCCCTCACCCCCCCCAACCCCCTTCCCGCTTGCCCAGGGTGAGAAAGCAAGAGCGTAAGAGGGAAGAAGAAGGAAGCCTCCCTCTCGGTGAGTTACTCTGATAGGAATGGAATCAGACAGTGGGATTAGCTCTGCTTTTGTTCGCTCTGACTTCCCATAGAAGGACCAGCTCTGGACATGGAGGAGACACTGCCCTGGCTCTCCTCACTGACCCCTGGGGGTCAGGGTAAACCAGTCACCCCCCCCCCCTCCTCAACAACCCCCCACCCCCCTTCCAGGCCCTGGTCAATCTGAGCAGGAAGGGTAGAGGGCTTTGGGTAAGGGGTGTGGGTGTCAGGGTAGATAAGATACATTCACACTGCAATCTGCTGTTCACAGAAAAATTCAAATGAATGTACACTTTGATAGAGAACCCTGTTGTTGACTACTGATTTAATTTAAGCTAATGTATAGAGTTTTGGTTGATTTTTGTATTTACAGTAACCACTTTTGTGAACATATTCATTAAATAAAGTGGGTATGTGCAGATACACAGCAGACTTGTGATCTCAGTGATCCAGCGTTTATGAAGTTAAATAATTATTTCACATATCGAGTCAAAGAGTCTTTTTATGTAAATCCATTGAAATCCATTGAATTCTACTGTTGCAGAGCTTGGTTGGAAGAAAAAGAAAAATAACCCTGTACTGCAGTGTACTGGGCTTTTGCAACCAATACAGTAGGCTAATGTTCTTTGGTATTTGGCACACTTTTTTCTTCTTAAGAGGGCAGACATTTACTTTCTTGAAAATGTGTCCAGCAACTTAAAGTTCCCTGTTTTATTCACACCATCACGACACTGTAATAGGCTGACAACATCTGACACTAGACGCCAGAAATTTTTCCAAAGACGTGGAGCATCTTGTTTGTGATCTCACCCTGTTCGAAGTGCTGTGACAGCAACCCACTTCCAGTTTAGGCGCTTAGGTTCTGCTTACTTGGATGTGTCATCAGTAAATTTTGCCTCAGGGCTAATTACACTGTCATTACTTGGCCTGGTCTAAATTCCTGTTCATAATCAATGAATGCCATCTAACAGAGCCGTGTGTGGTGTTTTGACACCTAATTGTCTGTTTGGAGCTGGAGGGTCAACTCTGAATGGAGGAGGCTGGACTATCTTTTTTTTCCTTCTTCTTTTGTCCTCTTTTGCTGACTTGAGAGACCTTTTTTTTCTCCGTCAGAGATAAACTCACAGTCTTTGGATGGCCATGCCAAAGGAGAGTTGGTAATGTATGTGAGTGTTTTTTTTATTATTGTGGATTTAGTTGTCTGTTGAAGTATTTTGTGTTTTGTTTAATGTCATTTTGTATTTTATTTTCACCTTTTATAAAGGACTGACCCTGACATAAAACTGAAGACAGTACACAGATCTCTTTTGTTTTTTTCCTCTCTTTTTTTCTCCCAGTTTGTGGGGTCAAGGACAGGGGGAATGATGGTTTTTTTGAGGACGTATGAGCTTGGAAACATAACTTTACTCAACAGTAATCTCAGTATAGGTGAGGGAGACCAGTGTGCCAATCACTACATTTTCTCACATTACAAGACACGTTGCATGGTTAAGCCAAATAAGGCACTTAACAGAGAGCACTAACTGCTTAATTTTCCACCTGACTATAAGCAAGCAACAGAGAGAGTGACACTGAGCAAGAGGAACAGGGAGAGGGATTCAGAACAAGGAAGAGGGGTCTTTCACTCACACACTTAGCCAAAATAACTTTTGGACCCATAAATACAGTCAGCAAATGTGGTACCAAATGTAGAACACCGAATTCATACCAAGACGCTGGCTGAGTTAGTCAACTCATCACTACAATGAGACCATGCTGGGCTCTATGGCGGGATCTATGCTACTTGGTAGCCATGAGATGAGGATTCAGTTAAATAATGGAGAGTGTCCCTAAAATAGGACAAGCATGAAGTAGTACTTCTCATTTAAGTATGCTAATGTACGTGCCATTTACAAGTGACATACACAGTACCCGAGAATGAAAACAGATACTTAGTTTATTGAAGACTTACCTTGACATCAGGGAAAAACGTCTTCAACACATTGGAACTAGGGTAGCGGGTGTAGAAGAACATCAGTTTGGCCTTCTTGAGATGGTTGGGAGTAAGGCCCTCCTGTATGTAGTCAAAGTTAAGGATTCAATAAAAAGCGTCTGAGACAAGAATTTAGCTCAAACAGATTATGGGACATCCACGAGTTTTGTTTAAGTCATAGATCTACTTTGAAAATAGATCTATGAGCATGGGCTATAGCCTCTGTGCTTTGGTAATTTGATATATACGCATTCACATTTATAGTCCAAGGTCAGATGGGGATGTGTTAAACTTTTCTATGCTGGCTGCTGGCTTTCTGCTGTCAGTAAAAGGATCTCAGCAATTTCAATCTTTGAATATAACTCTAAAAAAGGAGTTTTTAGCTCTGCAGGTATGTCTGTAAGTCTATTGACCGTCTAAGCTAAAAAAAAATAAAAAAAAAGAATGTGGTGTCCTTCACGAAAGAAAAAAAAAATCAATGCCTTTCATTCACCAGCCCAAATGATTACATTTAGACAATTGTACACAAACCAGAGAGTCAATTTAGCCACAACTGCACATGCTAATTGGTAAAAAAGCCTAATGAATTAGATTAGAGACCTCAATTAGAGACTTCCTCTTTCAAGTTTTAGAATCATGCCTGCCAGTGGTAATTGTTTTGTCGCAGAAGCACTTGGGTAAGAATTCAATTTGGAAATGTGATTTTCCCAATGAGGAGGATACTCTGTCACACTTAGGAATAACTCTAAAAAACTGTTAAATGTGATGGATGGGAGAGAAAGAAATGCCTTGAATCTTCTCTTTACACAAAAAGAATCACACCTCAGGTAATATCTTATTATCTGGTGCAGGGTCACAACAGAATGTGCATTTATTAAGAAGCCTTCCCTTTGAAATAGGGGGAAGTGGAAATAAAAGATGTATGAGAATTTGTTCAAAGAGTGGTGTGCTGCAGCTCTTTGCTGGGAAGAGATAAAACGTATCCTGAGAGAGGCCTGATAATGTCTAATAAATCAACCTGTATGGAGTGAGTCCAGGTCTGCCCATGTCTGTTCCCGCAAAACAATAACAGTAGGGTCAAATTCTCAACTTGAGGCAAAAGACTTAGAAAATTGAAAATGCAGTAGAAATACAACATCTCTATAAAATATACAGCAATGTTTGCTGTGATACAATGATACATGTTTATTTGCTTGTTTGTTTGTGTGTGTGTGTGTGTGTGTGTGTGTGTGTGTGTGTGTGTGTGTGTGTGTGTGTGCGTGTGTATGTGCGTGTGCGTGTGTGTGCGCGTGTGTGTGCGTCTGTGTGTGTGTGTGCGCGCGCATGGGGGCACGTGCATGTGTGTTCGGGTGTGTATGTGTATTAAAAAGCTGATAAAATCTCAATGCATCATCACTGTCATTTGGCAGATCATACCTTTATATCTAAATGAAAGACAAATAGAGCAAAACAGAAATTCAGTTTATCTATCTACCTGTTATCACTGGCAGTTGCTTCATCAAAAGCTTGTTTACACATTCCTTTTTCCAAATATTTAACCCAACTTTGTTTACCCTTACACCTCATCAGCTTAGGTATAGTGCACAATAATCTTCTCTGCCCCCGCCTTCTAACGTAAGGATATTTAAAAGCAAAGCGTTCAGTATATTGTAAACAGGTACATCCAACATGCAGTAGGAACTAATGTTGAGGTATAATGACAGAAAAGAGCTTGCTTTTCACAAAAAAACAAAAAAGTGACCTTTCTGATCCACTCCAATCACATCAAGAGTACAGAAACATATTCTGCAGCTTTTCAAGTCAGAGACAGAAAGGGAAAAAAAATCAGAGAATTTCCTGAACAGAAACTGTTGCGTTTTCTGCCTTTGAAAATTGGCTTTTGTTCCTGACAATTCTTATCAAAGCCTTGTATTCCTTTTTATTTGTCTTTTTCTGGACTTAAAGTCATTACTGGGCTCAGATTAAAGAAGATACTACAATTTTCTTTGGGGTTACTAAGATCAAAGTAAAAATTCTCCTTGAAGTCTGTGTTAGTGGAACTGCTCTGTGCTGCACTCAATTCAACAAGTCATTGTTTGTGGAGGTAGGATGTAGAGCTGGACGTCTGTTTGGTGGATTCTCTGTTAAATACTATATATATATATATATATATATATAAAACAATGTAAATGACAGTACATTGCATGATGAAGTAGAAGGATCATAAAATAGATTGAAGAAAAAAAAGCCAAAGTTCAAAATATTGTATGTGTGAGCACATTCTCGCTCATTGTAAAACAGTGTGTAAATATAAACCATCACACACATATTTCACTGTATCATGTTCTTAAAATGATTCACAACTCAAGCCACCAGTAACAAAAACCACCAGAACACCCCAGGGCAATTAGATAGCTAAAAGAAAGAACTGGATAAACACCATGAATGAGCCCTTACAAAAGAATTGCTGTACTGCATGTACGTGTGGCATTAACTAATAAATAGATTTTATATTGAGACTCAACAAAAGCTTTGAGAGCTAAAGAATTCACATAAAAATATTTGCCGGTAATTTAAATATTTCCCTAAGTCTAAATGATAAAATTTCACTATGTTTCCCCTTTTGCTTTATAAAGGATATATTGAGTGACATGAAGGTGCTTCTCTCCGCCATGCTCTGTAGGTCCCCACACTCCATCTTAACCTGAGGGAGACAAAGTGTGTCCACAGAAACCTGCCCCAGTCCTGCAGTACGGGTGTGTTGGCTCAGATGTCCAGAGGTCACTTTGGACCTCATGGTGATGCTATCCCAGGAAAGGTCCATTGAATCAGGGGATGACCTGTCCAAGGAAGGAGGGGGACAGTGGAGGCCTGCGAAGTTAGCATGTGGTCCATATTTGAGGAGATGTTCAAGGATCTGAGTGTCATGAAGAGGTGTGCCATAGGTGAACTGGAAAGGGGACTGATGGATGGGGTATGGCCTCTTCACAGTCTGGCTGACAGAGCTGAGCTGAGCAAGAGGAGGTTTCCGGATAACCAACGATAAAGCTTCAGTCTGATGTTCTGGGCTACGGTTGGTACCGGTCTCATACAATTCTTGAGATTGGGTTTTGACAGCGTCTTCAGAGTCTGACAGGTCAGGAGCGGCAGATAACTGGTTCCGTTTCGCCACTCCACTGTGTTCAGGACTTTGACATTGGCGTGGTTCTGGAGACTGACAAGGGAATGACATGGAAAGTTTCCTGAAGACTGTGTCGACGCTTTCGTTTATGGCTCTGGATAGCTCACATTTCAGTGTCTCCCGGAGACTGTGGGAATCATTTTGGTGTGTTACATAGTCACTGACTGCTTTGTCTTTATAGTTAGCTTGGACATTACCAAGTTTTTTGTTGAAGTGACTGTCGAGGTGGAAACCAAGTGTTTCACATGACTCTCTGTCATCAAGTTTGGTATTCTCTCTTTCTTTTTCTCCACTGCCTGATCCAGTCTGGTTGTACACCTGGAGGAATCTCTCCTGGAGCTGTCGTAGAAGCCGCTGCATGCTCTGGAGTTGCTCCTTCAGTTTGTGGCACTCCTCCTCTTTGGTACTGCCACTGCTGCTTCGGCTGGATGCCGACCCCATAGGCTCACTGTGATCTTGGTGTTGGGGGAGCCTCTGCTTGCGTTTATTCTCCTTGCAGACTTCTCTTCCACCAGTGGAAGCTTCACCTTCACTCTTCTCTCCTTCTCCATGAAGTCTAGCATTGGGTGAGCCTGCCATGCCCCGGATAATGTTCTCCACACGGGCTCGTTTAGCCTGGAGGTGGTCATTTAAAGGCTTTTCTACCTCAGAGGTCAACCCATTCGAAGGAAGACCCCCAGGTGAAATTGATTCCCCCAAACTGTCCTTGGAGGAGATGCTGCTCTGGTCCTCTTGAGTAGAGTCAGCCATGTTAACTCCAGTGTCAACCATGTTGGATCCAGTCATGGCAGTTGCAGGGAAGTAAAGCAGGCTACTGTTCAGTGTGTTGCGTTTGCTGTGTATGGTTTTGCGTAAGAGGTGAGAGATGATGGAGCCATTAGGATAGGTGGAGAGGGGCTCCTCATACATGCCTCTATGGAAGCAGGGGAGCAGTAAGTCTGCTTTGTTATCTTCCAGGCTGCCCTCATTTGGATTGTGCATGTTTTGGTCAGGCAGACTGAGATTCATTCTGGACTTACTGATTTGGATGTTTGACACTTCAGTTAGACCAAGGTGAATACAAATGAAAATGAGAAAACTTTGAGACAGATGGTGATCTATACCTGGGGAAAAAAACAAATTATACATTGACTCATTACAATTGTAGTATTTTTAAACTGAATTTTCCCATGCAATGTGACACTAAAATCCATACTGCAATGTAGAAACCTACAATGAAACAAAAATTACAACAATTGATTGTAAATGTTTTGACCAGACTCCTAATACTACAGTTTTTCACATGGGCTTAAAGTTTGAAGGAAATTCAAAGCGATATATAACAAGGCAGATCAAACCTCCCCTCTGTTTCCTGATAGAAACCAAATTGTAACACCAAACAGGAAGTTCAAATCAACTTTAAACTCTGAGGTGATCAATATATTTATAGAGATAAATGTTAAAAACAGTTCTTTGGTGTTAAAATATTTGATAAGATGACTGTAATGAGGCCACCCTAGAAAATCCACTTACGTAAAATGGGGAGCAGCAATATATGACGATCATGATTTACAAACGCAACAACAATATTCTATAATCTGCTTCAAAGAGCACTGTACAAAAGATGCAATATTTTATTTCAGCAAGTGTTATATTAATTTTCAAATCCTTAACTTAAATCACTTTCCGTCACTAATGACAAAACAGCTGAAGAAAAATTATTATGAATAAAACTTGACAGACTTAGAAAAAACCCAAAATAATGTTGTCTATCACTGAACCTAATTGTGAGAACCGCTAATTAATTTTCCTGATCTGAAATTTGACATTTCAAGAGACATCCTAAAGAATTACTGTCTGAAATTTTAACCTAAATTTTTTAAATATGTTCACCACATTGCTTATTTCTCCTTTCTACCATAATTGTTTTGATGGCACTGAAACATCCTATTACAAAGAATCAACCCGAGACATCCATTATTTCTATTTTGCATGAAGATCTCTGATTCTGACTTGTACAAAAGCCATAAAAACGTTTCAGGATAAACCAGTTACAAATAACTAATCCTGTAATAGCACACTTAAGGTTGCTGAACAATAGAGTTGCCAAAAAATACATCAAATCTATCTTTCCACAGGATTCCCAACACCAGTTCCTTGATTGTCTAGAATTTGCTGTTTGTGATTTGTGATTGTCTTAGAACAATAAAGTTTAAATGATTTATTTGTCACAATCAAATTTACAGTTATAAAAAAAGAATGAAATGGGAACAGTAATATTCTTTTTAAATACATAAAATATACACAACATTATATCACAATTTAATCTGCAAACAAAAACAATGTTGTTCTCTCCGAACACTACTATGAAAATAAACAATAATGATAATGATAATAATAAATAATAACAAATAACAGTAATAAAAAATAATCAATATTCTCGTCCTACAAGCCAAATGACATGGATTTCGAGCGTTAAAAGTCACTGCAAAAAATCGTGACGGAATACTCTGACTACTCGTTATTTTCAGAATCAGGAGTTTTGTCAGTTTCTTTCTTTGTCTTTTTTTTGGGGGGGTCACAATTCTCAGCTTAAAAATATTCTAATGAATAAATTCACAAATAGTCTTTGGTTCAAGTCAGAAGCACTCAGTTATGTTTACTCGAATAAGACATCACATTTAAACTCTCTAAACTGAAGGTAACTTTCCTGACTTCCCCAAACTACAAAAATGTAAGAGAATGGAAAACAACTCACTAGGAAGGTGAATTGTCGTAGAAGATGTAGAGAGAAAAAGAAGAAAGAAAAAAAGGGAAAGAGGGAAAGGTCGTAAAGCGAAAGATTAAAGGCACCTCACCTGTTGCTTTGAAGAAGCTCGTCTGTGAGATCCGTGACAGTGCGAGTGAAAGAAATGTGCGTGCGGTCGTGTGTGTGCTTGTGTCTATGTCTGTGTGTGTGTGTGTGTGTGCGTGCGTGTGTATGCAGGAGTACCTCCCACACGGTAAAGTCGATGAGATAGGTGTGGCTATCGTAGGCAAATAAGTCACGTGCCTAATAGTGTGGTTCACAACCTGCGTCCAAACTGCCGAGGATGCACAGCCTATGTCAAAGAAGTGGAAAATGATGTGAAAATCGTTATTTTCTTACCTAAAAAATTATGGGGCATTGTAGAGGACATTATTTTTGAATACTACATGACCTGCCAAGCTGGGTAAGGACTACATTTAGTTTTATATTATGTTTTCTGATAATGTTTAAACACCAAACTTAAAAACTTGGAAAAATATCCGTATATTTGGCTAATGTGTTGATGAGTAAAGATAAATAGTTATCACTGGTCTATTCATGATCTGGGAATGGATATTTGTTTATGACAAGTAGAGGTCATGCTTGAAATATAATTTTCCAAACAAAGAGTAACTCATACAGGGACTAAGGTACACTTACACGATTGGTATATCCCAATTCCCTTTTACGCCGGCCGTTGGTTTAACCCACAATGTATTTGCACTACCGATATGTGGTGAACATTACAGACTTGAAGTCGCCCGTTTTCGTTTATCTAATATCAACTTTATTAATTCCCCTACAGTTGTTAAGGTTGGGAGAGATAAGAAGGAGAACCACATTGTATTTCCTCCAGGAGAATATGTCTGGTAGACAGTTGTTTTTTTTTCTGGTATATCCCTGTGACTCCCCTTTCTAGTTGTACATGGTTTAACCCGCGGCGCTTCCTGTTCCTTTACCGTTAGGAGATTTCTGAGTCCTACTGCGGTCGGGTACTGTCTGCTGTCATTGCAGCCGATATGTTATCCCATTCCCGGTGTCTCACCCGGACTTTCGGTCGTTCCTTTTCAGTCCTCCGCCAGGTAAGATAACATACTCTGTTTGTGTATTATGATACGTTAGCGTCATGTCTAGGCATACAGAGGAAGGCTGTTGAATGGCAGTAGGCCGCAGTTAGGCCTCTCTGAAACCACAGCCAAGGGCAGCATGTCACCCAATTCCAGTCAAATCAAACTTGCCAGGCAAGATACTGCTTCCGACAGTTTTTAAGCGTCAAACGCTCTTATTCACTGTTTGCTTGAGCTACTTTAGACTGGCGCTTTATTGACTAGGGAATGCAGCATAGCCTGTTCCACAAGGTAATGGCTGTGCAGATGAGGTTAGTCAGTCAAGGGCAGTGCCGAGTAAACCTCTCTCCCTTAACCGCGCTGGCGGCTCTAGTGGGGATTCGAACAATCAACTGGCTTTCTTAGGGTTGGTCCCAATCAGGAGGTCGGAGGCTCTGGTCTGAAGGGATTGGGAATTTCACGTGATTAGACCAAGAGGTCATTTCTAAAAATCGTTGTTGCCATAACGTTGTTCTCTAGCCTGTCACCTCCCAGTTCTCAGCCCAGAGTCAATTCATTGGATCTGTCAGCGTTTTCTCGAATAAGAGTTTCACACACAAAAAAAAAAAAAAACCCAGCAAGCACCTTCCTTCCCGACCTTTTTAAAACCATATTTAAGCAGAGTGCGTCGTTATGCCATGACAGGTAATTGAGTTATTTATGAATGACCGGAAGTAAACCTCTTAGCTAATGAGATGCACGACCACCATATGTTAATTATCACTTGCGGACGAGTTAAGTAGTTTTAGTTATTTCACCGCCATTACATTTGAACAAAACATGCAGCAGGAGAGCATGCTCTAAAGCAATGGCAGTGCCTCAGTGAGCTGTACTGTATGCCAATTTGCTCATGTCAAAGTCCCACTAACCTTGGTGCCCTCCATATTTACTTTACATAGACAAAACAGAAGATGAACTCTCACGTAAAACAGAGAACAACGTTAAGGTTTAGACAAATTACTGCATTAGCTAAATTATGGCTTCACAGTAATTTAGGCTTAGTTTGTCTAACATTACCAGTGGAAGAGACGACAATAAAATATTAACTTAGCATGATTTAGTACCTATGTGCGTGTTGCTTCTTTGCATAAAACACTTTTGAGGCTTCTAATACAGTTATTATCATTGACTTTGTCCATGACCAGTGAGTTCTTTTCCACAGATGAACTGCAATGTTATGTTTGATTTACTCCCATAAATTTTGTTCTTTTGCTGTCAGTTGGCTGAGTTTTGAACTGTCAACATATTTCCATGCCTCTAGTATGTCACATGTACATATTTCAAGAGGGGGAGGTGTACAGGGTCTCTTATCCTTTCACCAATGGTGGAGATGTTTTGACAGTGGGCAGCTGGACATGCTTAAAAATAGCATGGGAAGCCAATGGTTCCCTCCACAGGGTAGTTTAAATGTGTTTTTTCTCCGCTGGGGGGGACCTTTCAAAATTTCTTTTAAACATTTTGTCTTCAAAGTATATATTACTTGACTGTGCATGAATTAACTGGAAATGATATTAAAACCCTGAAAGTGGAATACCTGCCCAAAGCCTAGAGCAAACGTATTCTTCAGTGGAGAGGTCTCTTTACATTATGTTCTGCAGTATTCCGTTAAACTTTCACGTAAACGTTTGTTGCTTGGCTTTGTTAAGGCTTATTGAAATTTTGTTATAAAGCCAAAGTTCAATCTGTTTTTACTGTATTCTCTTTCCAGGGTAATAGTGTACTAGCAAGGCGGGCTACGTCAAGTAAGTTTTGCCTATGCTTCATGCCATCCTTGTAGACTGAGAATAGCTGAGCTGTAAATGTTTGGCCTGTCTTTCTCTCTTATCACTGTCTTAAATCGGAATAAGATAATTGTATGAACTTTCTGGTAAAGATAACAGTCCTTTTAAGAGTATTTAGAAAAATCCTTATCTAAGGTTCTTTTTCCTTGTCCTCCAGGCATATCAGCGAGTCAATGCGTCACTTTTCAAAACAGCACGTGAGTAGGCTAATGCATAATGTAATTTTGAGAAGCTTTCAAAAAGTTTTTATCACCACCTGACTTATATTTCACTCTTTTCTTTTCTTTTATTCTATGTGATTTATTTATTTGTTTTGGAGTTTCTGACCACGTTGTCAAATTACTTTGTTTAAATGATACCTTCGTTTTCCATTGTAGGAAATGTGAGACCAGACCCAGTGTCTTCCAGATCAGATACTTCAAGACATCTGCTGCTCACAGTATGTAGCACAGCTCACTCGTATGCTTTATTGCGGCCTAATGAGGCACTACTTCATATGAAGGCATTATTACTTTTTTTAGAACAATATAGCTTTATACAGTAGAAATGTTCCCTCACAATGTTGTGGTGGAACAGCATTTTCTTTGAATTTTAGCAATGGTTTAGTTTTCTTTTTGTTTATTTAATTCACGTGTTTTGTCATCCCATCTGCAAATTGTATTCTAAATAAGAAAGAACTTGTTGAATTTAATTAATTCAAAAATTAGAATTAATATTAATCTTTAGTCTCTTCCTTTTTTTTCCCCAGAGAATGAAGTAATTACAGTCAACACGCCAGCATTTGCTGAGTCTGTCACAGAGGGGGATGTGAGGTGGGAAAAAGGTGATTCAGGCTTCTTAATTATTGTTGCCATTTTTTCCTCTTCGTGGTTTGTTTTGACCCATTAATGTAGCTCTGTCAGTTTGTTCATTCTCCTTATGTTGTCATTTCTTCCAGCTGTTGGAGACACAGTTGCTGAGGATGAGGTGGTGTGTGAAATCGAAACCGATAAGGTATAGAGCATGTTTGCACTTTATTTTGGCTGGTTTTTAGAGGTCTAACTGTAACTGTAATGCTTTTTTGACTCCTTCTTCTGTGTCTATTCTGGGTCTGCTGTTGCAGTCTGCTATCATTATTTTATGAGATGTGAGGTGCATTTTTGTTGAGCGAGGTTTTTTTTTTTTTTTTTCTTAGTTGACTACATATCATATACCATAGGGTCAGACCTTCTAGTAAGAGAAGAGCTAAGGAATTTTCCTACAGCACAGTCTTGACTTTGGTTTAATAGTATCCAGTTGACTGAGAAATCCTGCTTTATTAAATAACCCCTGAGTATCCAAACGTCATGTCTGAATTATATAACTTTTAAAAAAGGAGAGATATATGATGCTCAGTCAACGGGAGAGTATTTGTTAGGTTTGACATTTCTTGGGTGTAATAGACACTGTTTAAGTGTTGTTGCAGTATGAAGTACTTGCTACATGTCTGTCAGTGTTAACACGTGTTATCTTTCCCATCAGACATCGGTGCAGGTGCCCTCCCCAGCTGCAGGAGTGATTGAGGCTCTTTTGGTTCCTGATGGTGGTAAAGTAGAGGGAGGTACTCCTCTATTCAAACTAAAAAAAGGAGGTTAGTAACCTTCTCAGGCCCAGTATTGATATTGCCTGTTTTTTTTTGTTTGTTTGTTTGTTATTGTTTTTTGTATTATTTGTGTATTTTGGGTTTTGTATACAGTAATCTATAAAGAAAAAAAAAACATAGCATGAACTCAGAACCATGTTTCTGAATTCTGTGTCCTTGATAAAGTAGTAGTGGAACTAAACAGTTATAACAATGCCAGTCATGACTCTAGATCTTGTAACGGTGTTGTTATGGATAGTAATTTGAAGATAATGCCGTGACCAGTAAAAAAAAAAAAAAAATGAGCAGGGCTTCCTGAATATAATTCCATATGTATGAGATGTGCAGTAGTCTTGTTGGAGAAGACATGTGACTTTGTCTAAGAGCTAACATTTGGTTTATTCCTCTTCAGCTGGTGCTGCTAAGGCAGCTGATGCACCACAACCTGCTGCTCCGCCACCTGAAGCCCCTGCAGCCGCTGCCCCTCCTCCTCCTCCACCACCCCCTGCGGCCCCTGATGCTGGGCCTATACCAACCGCCATGCCCCTGGTGCCACCTGTTCCCACTCAGCCTATGGCAGCCAAACCAGGTCAGTCAGAGTGGCAGCCCCTCAGTCTAATGACCATTTTGAATACCACGAACAGACGTGCTCTGAGTTGCTCATAGTTTGACTTTTCCAAGGCTCTTGAAAATGCTGAGCTGAACAGATCCATTCATGGTTGGAGGTGGATGCAGACCACAGCATTTAATCCTGCTATTTACAAACTTGTGTTTTATTCTAACCATATTTACTATCGTATACAGTGTTTCCAGTCTTGCTCTTCAGTCATCTACATCATCACATATGACTCAGATTTGATCCTTTGCACAGTAGGCTTAGTCCCCAACACACGGTATATCATGTGTGTCTTTTAGCCCTGAGACGCACATGCAGAACGGTTGCTGATGTATATGTTTCAGTATGTGATTAACACTCTTCAGTTTCTCTGGTCTGTTTCTCTGCTGCAGCTCCAGCCATCAAACCCACACCAGCTCCTGTTGCCACAGCAACTGATGCTGGACCTAAGGGTGCCCGGTCAGAGCATAGGGTAAGATAACAGATACCCAGAGAAACTAAAATTACTCTCTCCGGTAGAGCATCTATTGGGAGAACCTTAATTATGTGTTGTATATGCAAGTTAACGGGGAAGTCTGTTCCTTTGATATACGGGGTTCATTCTAATTACATTGGAATTTGTTAATGTCTTCAACATTTTTTGATTTGACACAAACTTTTTAATTTTTTTCCCTTAAGTTGGATGTCTAGTAATTTAAACCCTTCTTAACTTTCTGCCAGTTGTTTATTTACAGCAAACATATAGCACACATCAAGTTTACTTAGGGCGGCACCCATTGCTAAAACATTAGGCTGTTTATTAGAGTTAGAATAACAAACAATAAATTCTAATATACTAGTAGCCTGCATGTCAAAAAAGCAAGCTTCCCCCTTTAACAAATTCTCAGTTGTTTGTTTGGATGTAAAGAAAAGCTAAAACCCCAGTGTG
The DNA here is from genome assembly GCF_902362185.1 of Chanos chanos. NCBI lineage: Eukaryota > Metazoa > Chordata > Actinopteri > Gonorynchiformes > Chanidae > Chanos > Chanos chanos. The sequence continues at coordinate 14,100,163 of NC_044495.1, forward strand.
TCACGATTTAAAATATTAATTACTGTCTGAAAGCACTGTTCATTTATTGATGTTTCACTTTGGTGCCAGTTAGATTTTGCTCTCTGTATTTTCACATTTATAATCTATTATTATAAATTCAAATGGAGGAAATTGCGGTTATGACCTTTAGAAAAGTCTTCAGCTGCATTAATGCAGTCTTATTTGGCCAGTGACTGACTGGAGCTTTGTGTGAACATCAGGTAAAGATGAATCGCATGAGATTGAGGATTGCCCAGAGACTGAAGGAGGCCCAAAACACCTGTGCCATGCTGACAACCTTTAACGAAGTGGACATGAGGTCAGAGCTACCGGAAAACATCCTCCCCCTACACACGCGCATGCATATACACGCATACGCACATTTACACATTCATACAAATACACATGCACTCACACGCACAGACACACACACACACACACACGCATGTACACATTCCCTCCTCCTTCCCTGATGAGGAGGCATCCTCATTATTCCCTTTCTTTAAGTAGTAAGTAATTAAGTCCCGACCATGTGTTGAGTCATTTTGAAACAGACATTATGGTTTTGGTATACAGGTCCCCCACACGCATACAAGAACTGTCACACATACCTACAGATGCTGGGTCATGGTAAAACCTACTTTTGGTTGACCTATGTCTAAAGATGAAAGATTTTTTGATATTAAAGTACATTGTAAACATGGGGGAACTTTGTGAGGGGATTTTTTTTTTCATCCCTGAAAATGAATAATTATTAAGCTAAAAATTATGCCACGCGCCACAGTTCTGTCCGCGTTTACTTAACATACTCTGTCGGACAATGTAAAGAAACAATACCGGACAATTTGGCATCCATTATTACTTGAAAATGTCATATCAACCAGTTACATATACATCTTAAACACTCAAGCTTAAGACAGCCATAAAAAGAACAGAGGAAAGAGGATATTTCTTTCTTTGAGGGGGTGTGCTTATTTGCTTTTGTTTCTTTCATGCTGCGTCTGCCCTGTTTGCCATGATTTGCAGCATAACCTCTAAACTCAAGCACATTGCCTTAGCCGACTCCTCGCACCAGCCGTAAACTTTGGGGAGAGTCAGTGGCTCAATAAAAATCAGGCTTATTGACTAAATGTGATTAGAAGCTCAGCAATGTTCACACAAATGGTTATAGATTGGAATCGGCTCGACAGGAAGAGCCTCTGGTAACCCAATCCCCCTCTTAAGGCGTGGAATGTAAATATTTGGTCGTAATGTCGGTAAAAACAGAGATAAGATTTGGGTAAAACATGCTTTATTAATTTACAAGGAAACGTTAATGTCCACAAACCCCCTCCCTTCAGCCAGAAGATGACACTTTGAGGATTTCTAGCCAGCGTAAATGGTGTTGACTTACAGCTATTTGGGGTTTTTAGCGCTCAGGCTAATCAGGTTGACATTGATGGGATGGAGGAAGACTCCGGCAGACGAGGGTAGTCTGGAGAAGAAGGAGCAGAGTCGGTCAGAGGCCAAGAGCACCTGGCCAGATCCCTCGAGACCAAGGCCTTGGAAAGAGGGGGAGGGGCCCGGAACTGTATGAGCTTTTATGACAAGCCAATAAGATTTGAGAGGTTTTGGAAAGTGAAGATTTTTATCGCATCTTCTCTCCTTTCTCGGAGAGTATGTATCTTGGGACTGTGTTAATGCTGTTAGCGGAGAAACCCTAGAGCCTAAACAGGGTTAGAGACAGGAACATGGATGATTACAAAGAGATGAAAAAGTGCCCTGTTTTTGCTATACACGTACAAAGCTATTCACTGCAATACTGACGCAGAGCAGTATTCAAACACTGTCTTCAGCAAGAACTTCTCAAAGACTTTATTTCTGTTCTAAAGTTAATAAATAGTAGCATTTAAAAAACTAAATAACTAGCTTCTCCATAGACTGTGTGTACCAAATTTACAAATGCTGATGTTTGCCTTCTTGGCATTTTGTTTGTAGGTTAGGCAAAATGTTAAATCTTAAACACCCTGCTCTCTTTAATTGACAACAATCATCTCTGAACAGGTGCTGTTTTTGTTTACACGATGTTCTGTTCCTTAACAAATGTAGTTCCTTAACCATGCTGTCTGACTTCATTTATCTAAATAATAACGTTAAATCATTTTGTCCTATATCCGGAAACTACAGCAACATCATGGAAATGAGAAAGGTGTACAAAGATGCTTTCCTGAAGAAACACGGTATCAAACTGGGCTTCATGTCAGCGTTTGTGAAGGCTGCTGCCTACGCTCTGACTGACCAACCCGCTGTCAACGCCGGTATGACTTTGTCCCCTTCAGTCTCATGCCAGTCTCATACGTTTTCATATGTCTCCACTTCAGAGTGAACAGAAAGCGAGTGAGCGCGGTTTAGCGGTTGGCTGCTCTGAGTCTAAACACGATTTACAGATTGTTTTTCCCCTACGTTTCCTTCTAAACTTCACTACCCCTGCTCTATATAGACAAGCCACAGTAAACTAGGCTTCATCTTAGCAGCGAGCCAACGTGTCTAAAATTGTTTTGTGGTTAGCCACACACAGCTTGTAGCTTCATTTCATTTTCTTTGCTTTGGACATACATGTAGTCTTTTTTTTTAATTTACCCCCATGCTACTTGTTTCAAGGTAGATTTAATGGCAGACAAGATCTAAATGGTTAGATATGTTCATGAGTACACACTGATTGCTGTTGTGTCTTCTCTCTCTACAGTCATTGATGATACAACCAAAGAAATTGTGTACCGGGATTATGTTGATATTAGTGTGGCTGTAGCAACACCAAAGGTAAATCAACAGAGCTTGGTTGCCAGTGTTAATTGTATTTAGGAGAGAGAAAGGAATATATTATTGAATCTTTTTGATTATGAAAGATTATTGAGAATGACGTCAGATCTTGGACAACATACAGTCGTCTCATATGACGTAATGCCGTTGTGAAAACACAAACTGAACTAAAGCTAGTACTTAAAGGCTTAGACAGTGGTTCTGTAATACCAAAGTAGTCGTATTGAAATATGCTAACGTGTGTAACTCACTTGTCCAAGACAGAGATACTAAATGGTAATATTCTGTGCCAACTGCTCTGTGCTTATACATACAGTGTCCTCACATGGAGCTGGATGTTAGCATCATTAACTGGCTTGAGTTTTAACACCTGTCGTTGAAGCTTTCTGTGATGACTTTTTTGGCTGCTCTTTTGACTTAAACACACACATCTTCCTCCCCCCCCCTCTCTGCTTCACACACACTCTTTCTCTCAGGGACTCGTGGTACCTGTGATCCGAGGAGTAGAGGGAATGAACTTTGCAGACATTGAGAAAACAATTAATGAACTGGGAGAGAAGGTACTGCAGTCTACACTCATACTGGTTACACCGGAGCCTTTTGTTTTTCAGTAGTGTTTTTCATACAGAAGAGTAGAAGAGCTTAAGTTGGAGTGAAAAAGTTTGACTGTTGCTATTAAAAAAAAAATATCACTGTTGGAGCAAATAAGTGATAGCAAACATTACAGCTGTCAAATCAATTTTTTTTTCTTAACGTTACCCGTTGAATACGTGTGTATATGACAGCTAAGTAGACATCTAGTTTTTCTGAAATAAATTAGTGCAGTGACCCAAATAAATATTGTGGTTGTGTCATGGGCGAGACAGGTGTTTTTTTTTTTTTTTTAAAAAGGGTAGTGGCTTGTCCTTCTCTAGTTCTACTTGGCTAGCCTAGCAAGCAGGACATGCTGGTTTACGTACATGGTCTGAGTAGTTATTTTTGAATGAAGCTGCTACCATGTTAAAATTAGTAACTAGCACAAGCACAGGGCCGAGTTTCATAAATTCTCAGTGTAAAATTATTTTGTTCTGTGTGTTCCTGTTGATGGTTTGTGAAGTATCACCTTTGTCAAGCTATCTGGGTAAGGTAGTCATACTGCTTTAGAGCTGCAACTTCAAACTCATAAAACTCTTGTGTACAGCTGTACATTGTATGGGGTTTTTTGTCTTGTAAAATGTATGTAGGAGTTGTAATGGTGTGTTTTTCATAGTGTATGTGCTGTTTGTCGTGTACAGGCCCGTAAGAATGAGCTAGCTGTTGAAGACATGGATGGAGGAACGTTCACCATCAGTAATGGAGGAGTGTTTGGATCCTTGTTCGGGACACCCATCATTAACCCTCCTCAGTCTGCCATTCTGGGCATGCATGGTGTCTTTGACAGGCCTGTGGCGGTCGGGGGCAAGGTGAGCTGGTTCTGTGTCCTGTCATGTAGGATGTGAGAAAATGTCAAAAATGTGTGTTTGTTGGATGTCAGTTTGTATGCAGGGTGGAAAAGAAACTGCAAACTCTTACTGCACTGAATGCTATTGGAAACATCTGAGCTTTCTGAACTCCTCACATCAAGCATTCACACTTGCATCTGACTCCTTTTCAAATACATCAGTCCATTCTCCTTTTCTGTCTCTTCCCATTCGTTCTTTTTTTTTTTTCCATCCCTCACTGTCTTCCCTTCTTCTCCCTCAGGTTGAGATCAGGCCTATGATGTATGTGGCTCTGACGTACGACCACCGTTTAATTGACGGCAGAGAGGCGGTCACCTTCCTGCGTAAGATCAAATCTGTGGTGGAGGACCCCCGGGTTCTTCTGCTCGAAATGTGAGAGAGAGGGGAAAAGTCAAGTGCACTCTCAAATGGCCGCCTAACTCCCTGAGATGTACGAAAAACGTGATCCTGTTTTAAACACAATGGTTCTTAACCTTTCCCTTGTTGCTGTTGCAGATGGCTGAATTGGTTTACTAAGGAAAAAGTATTTCACTACTGAAATGATTTATTGACACGTGCAAAAAAAAAAAAAAAAAAAAAATGAGAGGGTGGGCCAAAGCTGAGTTGTGCACAGGCTGGTAATTCAAAAGACCTCTTGTTAAAAATATATTGTACAAAACGTTTGTTTTTTTTTGCAGGGCTGGGTGTTCAGTTGAACAGACTTTCTACTTAGCACAGGGCTGTCATTAAGTTCGTATGTGCTTATAGCCATTTTCCAAACTCAAGTAATATGGATTAAAACTGTTCCAACTCCTTGTCCAGCTATTTGTTCTCTAAATGGCAAAAGTAAGCATAGTAGTAAGCAGTATATTGTATTTCATATTCTTCATGTTAAAAAAAAAAAAGGGGTATTGGAAGTAGCTGCAATTTGTCACCAGATGAACAGAACAGAACCAGAAACACTATGTTCCAGAAACTCTGTCTTTTTTTGTATTCAATGTTATATGTACTCATAATGGCAGTATGTTCATGACATCTCTCTGAGGTCAGATTCACTGAACTCTTTAGGAACAAATTCCAGCAATGCTGAAATAAGCGGAACTATTTAAGGGGGGAAAAAAAACAAGATTTTAAACAATAAAATAAACAAATATTGTGTGTTGCATCTGTCTGAGTATTTTCTCAAGATATAAGGTTCTTAAACACAATGCTTATGTGAAATCCAACACTTCTGACTTCTTTTTGGATAACTTGTATTTAGCATGTTTTTAGTAAGACAGGCCGAGTTATTTATTAGTTAAAAATGCTATTGTGGGGCATAAAACTTATCGGCAGGTAGGTAATTCTATACTGAAAAAACCTGGTGGAAGCACTTTTGGCTGCCATTAGATGTCAACATTAGACCATTCTTCTCTCCAAAGCTTAAATCTCTGGCAGGTTTCTCATTGTTGGAGTTCACTCAAGTCATGAACAGTATAAAGTGAGATGAGTTCACACAAGGACACACAGTCTGTGCAGCTACAGCAGTGCTGCCTTGGCATTGTGCGTAGGTTAATGTGATGTTTGCAGGTCAGAGCTATAGCATGCTTGAGACATTAGTATTTCATTGTGACAAATATTCGCCGAAGGCAGTGACTCTATGAAGTCCCCATAACCCCTTGATCAACATCTTTCTTATTTTGTCAGGCGGTTAACAAACTTGTCATGGCGATGCCATGTGAATTACATTTAATGATCATTGTCACTGCCAAACAATAGTCAAGACCTTTCAAGCAACCTTTCGTAGATCCCCTGTCTGATTTTTGCACTTCCAGATGATGTGACAGCACCAACTGTGAGAAGGTTTGAGGTTTGCACACAATTGAGTTTTCTTTACTTTCAAATGTGCTACCTGGCAGTGGAAGCAACTTCTGTGAAATCATATGAATCACTACGGTTGAACACAGGTTGGGGCCAATAAACTTGGTGTATCATTCTGAAGGTCACTGGTTACAGTGGTTAAATGAGAACTAATTGAGGATTTCAGAAAGAGAAGTAAAGTCACTATTGCTACTATATATTCGTTTTTTAGGTCATCAGTTTAGCTAGGGGACACAACACAAAATGTGTAATACAACTTATTTCTGAATATCTGAGCAATAGTAGTTTCCTCCACGTCTACTTAAAGTATCTGAACAGAGTCCATCTAAATGCATATTTAATTGGATTTTGGAGATCATATCTTGATAAATGTCTTGGGTTTCTGAAAATACCTTTAAAGTAATACACTGGTGTGGGATGTTGTGTAAAGATTTGTGCTCAGTGCTAATGAAGGCAATTACTGATTATTTTTCACGAATATCATTAATCAAAGGCAGAGGAACATTTAGTTGAATGATCTACCTAACGCCCAAAAAGCAAGAAGAAAAACATCCTTTCATTGCTTCGCATAGGATTAAGTTTCTCATCAACGATGTTTCGCTCTTTACCACAATTTTTTTTTGTTTTTGAAAAAAGACTTTCAAAAGCAGCACTTGCACTGTGGTTAATTGCAGAGCATCAAGAGGCCTATCAGTTCTGCCTAATGAGAAACCAAAGCCACAGTGGATTTCTTTGAAACTAGTAGCCCATCCCTGTCTTGAGAAGCAAGACAGGATGTGGTGGCTGAGCTACTTACTAGTCCAGCTTCATGCGGAGATAGTCTTGGGACAGTAATAACTGGCTCTTCCCACGCTTCCTCCTAAGTCATTTACACATGCTCAAGCACTTTCAGGTGCTCCTTTAAAACTCCTCCAGCTAATGACTCAAAGCAAAGGGAACAAATGTATTCTTGTAATGTAAAAGTAAATCATCTTTACTATTTCTGGAAAGCTCTGACACAAAACAAAGTGCAGTGATGACAGTAATATAAAATGGTGAACAATAAAATGTTTCTCTAAGTACTGGTCCTAAGTGATGCTCATTGTGGACTCCCTCTCTCTTTTTTTTTTTATGGCTATTTTACAGCATCAGTTTTATACAGTGTTTTTTCCCCCCTGTTCTTTTTTCCATCCTTCATTTGTTTGCAGTTACGTAATCGTTCTGCTCCGACTAGCTGTCAGGATGGTACATTATGAGAACAATTATGTGATGCCCCCCTCCAGCTCAGGATGAAGTGTGATGAAGAGATGACATACTGAAACACTATACGTAAAACTGTCTGAATGTTACCTTGCAGAGTGAGGTGATTTTTTTTTTCTTTCGCTGTCGACTCAGGAAACTGTACTGTCTATGAAGAAACACCAAGAAGTCTCCATTTCTCTTGTGGTCTCAGAAACTTGAAAAACCCCTGACTACTGCTGTTAGCAATTCTGATGCGGCGCCTATAAAGGAACGTGTGACACAAGCAAGATCCAGAGAATTTAAAGAAGTTTTGGTTATTTTATTGGACTCTATATGAAGTTTCAGACATAATAAATAATAGCACAACTTCAAAATGTTGATGCCTAGTCAACGTTTATCAAAACTGGGGAGACGTTGTTGATCATGCATAGCAATAAGGGCCAAACTCAGGGTTTTACAGTAGGCTAATATTGCATTTTACTTCAACAGGGGACATTATTAGTCACAGTGGAAGTGTGATTACTGCATTAGATGTGAAGACGCTAATGAACTCCAAGGAAGTCTTGAAAAGATTACATTACATTAAACACCATGGAAATGACTGGAGGACACATGATGGTATAAACTCTCCATAAATTCTCCCTTCAGTTGAATGGGGAATATGAGTTTGTGGAGACATCATTCTTATAAGTTTTGGCTGACAAGGTGCATGGTGCTTAAATGGGCTGATGGGCTTGTTTTTCTGCACACAGATGTTACATGCCTCGTAGACAAGCTGACTCAGGACCAGTTATCACAGTTTCACAACAAATTAGACTTGAGTCTCTGCAGGCCGGAATTGGGGCCATACATACATTAGTTGGCATCACCACACTCACAAACACCACTGGTCAGTTTAATCCATCCTTGACCCCAACCCTAACTTTATTCTGAAGTAAAATGTGATGTGGTAATGCCAAATGATGTGTAAAATGCCCAGGTGGTTAGGTAACACCTTTACTCCAGACTGCATAACATCTTCTTGCAAAAACCTTATGCGGTCACTTATTGTTTTGACCACTAGGATGTAGCAGTACACTGTATAGACCACTTTTAAAATCACTACAGGGTGCTGTTTAAATCATTGAACATCTGACAAAGATTTGCCCGTTCAGTTCTTGCTCTCGTACCCGGCTGTGTCTACTAACTGCCCAGTGTGTGCCATGGAACTGAGTTGAAAAATGGGTGACACTTAATGTCACTCACGCCACCCCCTCCTGAGCCCAGACGATAGCCAGCATCGAACTGAAGAAGCTGTGGAGCAAAATAACCAAAGCATTCATTTACTCGTTTCTGCATAATTATAGCAACAGCAGATTATGCATAACAACTGACTTACAAAAGTTTTAGTTTATCTAGTTTTGATATGAATCACATATAAACTGAGACAACATGAAACAATATGAATGTAGGTGCTTAAATGCATACATTTCCAAATCGTAAAGTGGTTTGAAGAACCGCAGGTACATTACCCAGCGAGTTTACCTCGGTAAGCAAGGAGGCAGCGGCTGTGCTGAGGTGGTCTGGGATGAGCAGCTGTGTGTGAGGATGAACTCCTGTAGGGTGGCACTGCCAAAGGGGCTGAAGCACACAGAGTACCGCACAGTGTTAGTGTATAGTAGGAATGGAAAGCCTCCTCTTAAAGAGCTGAGGGTACACAAACTGCTGCCAGTTGAAATGAAATATAGACCATGCGGTTTACAGACTTCATAGTATTTTCTGTAAGTATTTTAAAAAAGAAATATATGGAAAAATATATAAAAAGTAATATTTGAAATTTAGAAAAAAAAAAAATCAAACTGTTTCCTCAAAACCTCTTGGACACCCATTTTAATGCTTATCTCAGACTAAAAGGACACTAGAAAGCTTGTGCTCACCATTCCAGTAAGAAGCTCAAACAACAGTGCCCCCAGACTCCACCAATCACAAGCCTCTGTGATTTTTGCCACACCTCCTATTTCTGTTGGCAGTACACACATAATTTTATCAGGGGAATCTCACCTTATCTGAAGTGGTTCTCACCCATATAAAATCTGATTGCAGATACACAACTGTAGATAGCAGCACATTTTAAAACATGTTGTGATTTATAGGTACTCCAATAATTATGATACAAGTCTGTCATTTAAAGAAACAGGCCTGATAGTGCACTGTAAAATATACTGTACATATATGTAATACCTCCTTTTCATTTTACAACACTAGATGGCATTATTGCAAAACAGATCCATTGTTTTTTAAGCACGTATGATCTGCTTACCTGGAGCACAGTACATTTGTTCCATAGCTTTTGGGCTTATCTCCCTTTGAACTTCACTCCACTGTCCAAAGTAAGTTAGACACACTTTTCCTGCTCAAAACACAACACTTTAAATTAGGAAAGTGACACATAAGATCAGTCTGCGATAAACATACTGAAATAATGCAAGATAACAGAGTAAGCCTTTGACAATGCACAGCATGACCACAATGTTTCCTTTAATTTCACAAAATGTAGATCTACTTTTAGAAAGTCAGTTGAGTATTGACTCATATTTGTACTTAGTGTATTATGTTTTGTATAGCTGGTACTTTTACAACATAATTTTAGTTTCAAGTGTATCAGAGGAAACCCACCATTGCTATTAAGTAGGATGTTCTTAGGGTTGAGGTCTTGGCACACAATGCCTTGCTCATGAAGACTTTCCAGTGCCAGGAGAACCTGAGCACCCCACAGACGGACCTGATCCTCTGGGAGACCCCATCTACCCTGTTTTGATCTGGTGCTGCGACGCTTGGCCTTAAACTGTGGCAGGTGGCACCAACCATCTATCTCTATTAGCGGCTCCAAATCAGGCTGCTGTGACCCACTCTCATCCTGGCGGGAAGCTTTACCATTGGGAGAGAGTGAGTCTCCCTCAGGGCCTTTTCCCAGAGGACCTAGCATCTCCCAACTCTCATCCTCAAACTCCTTTCTGATCTCTTTTACTGCATTCCTGCTTGCACTCCTCTCTTTTAAAGTCATACCTTTGAAGTCTAAAGAGATGCCCTCTTCTTTTGGATGCTGGCTTTTTTTCAGGCTGGGATATGGTTGAGAATTTCCTGAGCACAATTCAGTTAAAATCTGCGTTCTTTCGGGTTTTTCCATAGTTTCTAATTTCGTGCTGGAGTTTTCTAACCTTTGCCAACTGGGAATCAGCTCTGACGCAGCATTTAGTGGCAAACCTGTTCCTGTTGTGTCTCCAGTTTGCCAGTTACTGGTATGAGCTGGCTCTTTTCTGTCCTGGCTTTGGTTCTGTAGGGGAAATTGCAGCGTATCGGAAACAATGTGGATCCTCTGAGAATGGATGCTGACAGTGTTACTGCCGCTGGTTTGGGAGAGTGTGCCATGCAGAGAGCTTGGAGTGATTTGAGGTATGCTATCACCTTCCTGAACCTGAGAGCTTGACCCTGCTAGGGTCAAATTCCCACAATCCTGGGCTAAACCAGCAACATTCAAAGCCATGTCGAAATCCAGGCTAGAATTTATCCGTTCAATGCGAACATCATTTCCTAAGAGATCTGAGGTGACACTAAGAGAATCCCGGGTGTCTACAAGAACACACGGATGAATAGGAAGTGGAATATTTTCCTGAGAACAAGGTTGAGGAGACAGACCATTGGCTGGTTTGGTGAAGGAGTGGACATCATCTGTGTTCACTGTAAAAGAGAAAGTGCAGTCTTGTGCCTGGATGTTTGACCCTTCCAACCTGGAATTCTGCAAGCAACCTGTTTCCTCACAATAGGAGTGCGTCCGACAGTTTTCCAGCTGATGCTGAGCCTCGTTCCAAGATACAAAGGAGTCCATAACTGGGCTTTCTGGGCTTTCCCTCTCCAGAGTTATGGCCATCCTAGAGTTCCCTTTACCATTCTGAAGGCATTCGTGACTGATGGCAGGGGTAGTGTAGCTGTTCTTCATCTGAAACTTACGCTGGTTGGGACTCAAACATTCAGGATGTTCCCTTACTGCTGCAGTCCTGACCTTGTGAAGTTTTGAAAAAAGTCTTCCTCCTGTAAAATGGCAAGGAATGAGCATGCTATATTTCAGATATTTGAATCCGTTTTTACCATACACATCATGCTCAGAGATCAAAAAAGGTCCCAGCAGAATTGTACAAATTACTAACCATTAACCTTATACACCTCTATAAACCATCATATGTTAGGGCATAAACCTAACAAAACAGAGAAATGAAAAATGGTTAGGCTATATTCAAATCATTCCACTTTTATGGATATGGTATAATGGTAGTGCTGTTTGTCTTTTAAAATATGATATTTGAGCACAGCACTGTATGGTACATTGAGCAAGGGGGAGCACAGATGAGATTCAAATTTATTATATCAAGTGGCTGAGATGCTCCAGTACCCATTACAGCAAATCAGTACCAGCTGCGGCTGGGTCTCCTGACAGCTCTCAGACCAACAGTGGTGGAGGTCTGGCTGCCTATATCAGTGTTAGGGCTGTTATATTACACACCACGTTTTATAGCTGTGTTTTACAAAGCATTCTTTGCTTACCGGTCACATGTTCCAGGTGGAGGTACACGGCATCTTCACTGACATAGTATCTCAGTAGTTTCATCATGAAGGGAACTCCCTGAGGTATGATGGTTGGATGGTCCCGACTCACTCCACTGGACTTGGGCAAACTCTGGTCAGGAAAATTAAAAAACAAATTCCTGCATTTGTCCCGCCACCCATGCAACTGTTCAGTGTCCCAAACTTAGCCCTAGAACCAATTTTGCACTGTGTGAAATCATCCATAATGAAACAAATTAGTATAAAATGAGTGGTGAAGGTGTTTCTGCATATTAGCACAGGTCACAAGAAAAAACACAGAAAAAAAAAAAAACATGTTGAATCGCAGTAACATTGGTTCCATGCTTATTCACCACTTTAGTGTGACCAAAAGACACCACTGATTTCAGCAGTGAGGTGAAATCTCTAATTTAGCAAAGCTCTAATCATGTCTCACAACTGTATCCCTGAGTAATTTCTGTTAACCATTTCCAACAGTTCACGGATTAATGAAAATATCTGTCTGTGTTATAATGAAGACACAGTGTATGCAAAAACAATTCTAACAATTCCGTCCTGTATGAAAATAAACAAAATTACCTATATAGCATACAACAACAAAAAAAATCTATAACATCTCACTTCTGCACATAAAGTCCTGGACTATTCAAGATCATCTCCAGTATGAGACGTCTCCGGTTTCTGTAACCTGAGGTGTAGTTGTAGAGGTATGGGAAAGGAGCTTTTAGTTGAATCAATCCATGAATGATCCACAGGGATGAGCAGAGACATTAAAGTATTCCCATGAACGTTAACTACGGATTTCCCGTCTGAGATCGAGAAAACGAAATACGCGAAGTACTTGGGGCACACCTTTTGGGCTGGGCATCCAACCTTTCAGTCCGAATTGTAGCATTAGTGCAGAACTGTTGGCTGAATGCTTACCTTGACCACAAATGTCTCCTTGTTTATCAGACTCTGGACAATCAGAACCTAAGGAAACAAATAAAATAAATGTTTTAAATCTGGACTGATGTATCATGGGTAGAGAGCTTACACTGGATGTGTTTGAAAAGGGAATGTAAAGAAAATGAACACATCTGTGTGGGTCTTCATGCTCTTAAAAGAGTTCCTACGTTGGATCTCATGATTTCTTATCTTTGAAACAGTATGTAACAATCTGAGTGAATTTTTCATAGCTGGGTTGTTACATCCAATTGGTGACTGGGCCTACAAGATTCAGTTCACCATAGGTTAAAAGAACTCGTTTAATGCAAAGGAAATTCGAAGATTACAGAGAATCACTCACAAAGATCATAACGTGTAACGTGAGGGAAAAACAGTAATTGTGAAACTAATGTGGAAATGATCAATGTGAAATCTTAACAACAGTATGAGCACCAGAGTTTGACTTCTGTTTACTGACAAAAGCATTCGCAAAAAAAAAAGTCTGTTTTCAAATGATATATCTGTGAGTTTCAGTCTCTGTGCACCTGGTATACAAAGAATAGCATCGCACTTAAACTATTGTGTACTAAATCACATGAGAATTGTTTCCTCACCTTGTCAATAATGCCTATGACTTTGCACATCCCCAGATCTTCCACTGGCGAGCTGAGGTTTCTGATTGGTCGAAATCTCAGGCTACTGTAACCCTGGTGACCAATCGCAATAGGATCAGTGCCACAGAACAAAGACAGCACAACCCTCTTAGTGATCTTCGTGTCTATTCTATAACCTTAATGTAAGAGCCTATAAACGCCTTAATCTCACTCTGCTCTCTGGTAAAGTGCATACTGATATCTAGCCTGCTCTGTGACTCATGTCTTCAGAGGGAGAGATGGACATGTCAGACTGAATTTTCCGAAGAAGACTTTGATTCACGAATTACTATGACGAATTAAATGATGCAGATGGAATACAACAATTACGCAAAAGCATAATGTAGAAGACTGAAAAAAGTGTATGACTCGGCTTCGGAGCGTGGCGAGGAATACCTTAAAATGTCATAGGTGAATCAGAGAGACAAAGTCAGTCATGTCTGTCTCAACATTAGACATCTGTGGAAAATGTTTGTTTATAGATTCAAAAGGAGGTGATTGTGTTTGCCAATACTGACACTTATTTGCAGTTGATATCACTGGTATAAACAGCTGCAGGGACTTTCTCCACTTGCAGTGTCAGTAAATACTGCAGTGTTGGTGGTAAATAGATCAGTAATAGTCCTTAGGGTTCAAATGAATCAGCAGTAATTGTTGCTGTAATATCACAAATGGGTAACACTTTACATTAAGGGTCGCAAAGGAATCAGTAATAGCTGAAATGAATCAGTAATAGTCATTGCCATGATTCAAATGATTCAGTAGTAGGTCAAATGAATCAGTAGTAATTGTTGCTGTGATAGTTCACATGAAGCAGTAACAGGTCAAATTAGTCAGAGTCTTGGACCAACAAAAATAGTAACATCTACCATTGTAAAGGGTTTAACCTCTTATTTCAGGCTCTGAACACATACCCTGAACTGTGATGTGTCTTTGCCCACACTATCCTGCAGGTATGAGGTGAAGATTTCCTCTGCTCTCTTCAAATACTGAGTAGTCTTACGCTTCACTGCCTCACGGCGCTCTTTATTGGGATCCACTGAAAGAGAAGAATATGTGGGATTCATGACATGAAACTGTCAGTTCAGGTCTCCCACTACCTCAAGTGTATGTTCTGCGGAGAGATTCAGTCACTCTGGGCAAGTCCACTGATCAAATGAAAGTCATTTGGAAGCAGAATCGTCAGAACAAAAACCAACGAGTGTCTATCCATTGAAAAACTAGAACAAAATACAGGTCAAAAGAACATCGATCATTCTGATAAAGGGGTTTTTCCTTTTGTCAAATGTTATGATTTAGTTTTTGCAATAATGTTTCATTCTGCCTTCATTTGCAATTTGACTGTTTAACATTTGTAAATGTTAAAAATTCAAGTTATCTGTAATCTGCAATCTCTTCTAATTCAGGTTTGTTTCCCATTTTTACCTAGGCATTTTTAGACTTGGAGGAATCAGCATGTTCCTGTTTCATTCTTGACCGACTTTTGCGGTTAACGATTTCCTTAATCTTTCAGGCGTGGTGTAAATCACATGTCTCTCAATTTTTGCCCAGTTATCAGCAGAAGAAGGCTGTAAAATGTCTCCACTAAATTCTGTTTGTCTTAACATGTTTATGCAATATTGTGCTGTGTTGCTGTTGTTGTGAGTATATCTTATCAAACTGAGCAGTAAAAGCGATAGGCTTTCATATACTGAACCAACAGACTGTATTAGAAATAGGTCAAGTCAGCAAAGAGGTTTGCCTGACGAGAAATCCGATGGATTTGTTCAGTCACCTCCTTTAAAATATTTTTTGTGTTTTTTGTTATTTTTTTGTTTTTTAATGTGGAGAAAACGTAGGTTACTGCCTGTGTTGGTTAAAAATAAGAAAGATTATCCAAGACTTGGGAGCTTTGTGACGTCAGTGACTTAATTTGTGAAATTCAGTGAGACAGCGGCACATTAATAATTTATCATATCACTGATCTATTCCGGTACTGTGCACAAATAATAAAAATGTTTCATCTCAGGCTATGAAAACCACGGACCATGGACGTTACCTTGAACTCCATTCAGCAGCAGGTCAACTCCATTTTTGTAGTAGTTGAAAGCAGCTTCATAGTCCTCGCTCACCTCTCTGTCCAGAGCCAGACGGATCTGCTTGGCGGCATCTACTAAATAGTCTCTCTTAGCCATGTCTTCCTGGGGTCAGCTCTGCATAGGTCCGGACAGGACGAGGTTCCACAGTGTACCACGACAAGCAGAGTGTGTATATATGTGGAAGTGCCCTTAAAAAGATCCACATGTCCGTGAGAGGATCACGCCATCCTTTACAAACCTCATTTCCTCACTCCTGTGGTAAGTTTCCTTATCAGTGTCTCTCTTCTGTTACAAAAGAAAAGGAAAAGAAAAGAGGAAAAACGTGCCTTTAAAGAAGCATAGAGGACTTTACGGAGGACACTGACAGTGATTCACACACTGAATAAATACCTCACAACACAAAAGAAATATGTAAAAAAAATAAAGAAATCTTGTCCTCCGTTATACAAATAAGGTTATACCATTTTCTAAAACGTCAACACTATCATAACGACCTGTAGTTTCTGGTCTTCCCTCTTGTGTTATCATAATTACTTGACTCACTTGTTTGAGCCACACTTAGACATGAATTCTCTTTTATCAGAAATCCAATTTGATAACCAGCCTGGGGCTTTGTGTGTGTGGATATGGTGTGTGTGTGTGTGTGTGTGTGTGAGAGAGAGAGAGAGAGAGAGAGAGAGTGAGAGTATCACTGAAGAGCACTGAGGGGGAGACTGCAGTTGCAGCATGTCAGCTATGACTCATGTCCCATACACTGTATATTACATTATGTTCCTTCATTAAGTGATTGCAGACAAAGACTCTGAGGCAGACTGTGTGCATGGGTGGACTGCAGTCAGTGTGTTAGTAGTGTTAGTAAAAGGCTTATAGTACGGGCATTCGAATTCTCATTAACTAATATCAGTCATATCTATCTGATTGCCTATGTAAATATGAGACATTGTTTTGAATTTGTCATGTTTTATTTTTTCAGCCTAGAAAAGCTATGAGGAGATGTAATGTATATCAGATATTTTTAAATTGTTGAGAAAATAACAAAAACCAAACTCAGCTCTAGAATACACAAAGAATACATTCTGTAGTAAAACTTTGCAAGTGTCTAACTATAAGTGGCTTCTCACCTCTCATCATTCAAAATGTATTTGCTGATATGAAAGAAAATTGAAATTGAAGCCTTGCATGTCTCATTGGTCTGGTCTGTCTCAACCGCTGACAAGAAAAACATGAATAATAGATGCGAGCCCTGGGAGAAATTCACTATCTGTTTTACCTCACTCTAACCAAGCAAGAAAGTTTTCAGTTTTGGGGATATTAACAAAGAACAAATTGACAAGCTCTGTTATCAATACTTATAAGTCTGCCTTGAACGCATAAGCCAATTTAAACTGGAGCTGTCACTGAGTATAAACACTTCTCCTTAAACGTGTGAAGCACAGCGGTTAATTCTAAACCAACGTATCATAACTCAGGCACGCTCCCATGTGATTCTTCAATGCCCTGTCACACCCCTAGAGTCTATATGGCATCTATGTCAGGATATTACAATTACATTACAATTACAA
Source organism: Chanos chanos (assembly GCF_902362185.1). NCBI lineage: Eukaryota > Metazoa > Chordata > Actinopteri > Gonorynchiformes > Chanidae > Chanos > Chanos chanos. The sequence continues at coordinate 14,117,322 of NC_044495.1, forward strand.
TTACAATTAAGATACTTTTTATTGTGCTTATCAGTCTCCTTTGTCTACCTCTGTATGCTCTTGTCATCATTACTTTAAGTACATGACAAGAAAGAAAACAATATGTGAAACAGCTTGATGGAGTCTTCAGGAAACCAGGAAATGAGACGAGTGTATTACAGAGAGAGCTGTGTAACAATTTGTAGTAGGTCCTTCAGCTGTGTGGAACGACTTCTCAACATGGCTGTGCCACGGATTAATGAAACATGTGCTAATGCACACACACACATACACATACACACACACGTGTACACACAGACACACGCACACACACACTCACACCCAAAAGACATACAACACAGCTGGGAGTGGGAGGGACTGAGAATGAACTGCACTGCAGCTTCTATTCTCTCTTTCAAAACATCCACCAGAACACAACCAGTATGCATCACACCACAGTCTAAATAAGATACAAACAGCAAAATAGTAAAGTCGTTGAATGATTCCTCACATTTATGTGTTCTGATTCAATCGCCCGACATTACATAATGTAAAAGAGAAAAACAAAGCATGCCATATGCAGTGATTTCAGCAAATCCAAATGCATCCATCTTAACCTTCTAAAATTGTATCCTATTGTGATGTTGCTTTTGGAGACATAGTATCTCCCAATCATAAAGAGGGAAACTTGGACATGATTATAGGTGGAAATGAAAACAGTGAGAGACAGCCTGTACCTTCTCTGAGCCTCTTGTGCCCTGACTCCATCATTTCAGTGTCCGACCATGTTTAAGGCAGCTAGCACAGCTGTCAGAGTCAGGGAAGAGCTCAGTGCTGCGTTCTATTGGCTCTCAATGATGTCATTAAGGATACTAGAGTGCACGCACTCCCCCCGTCTGTGTGGATGCTACAGGATTTAAAGGGACAGCGTTGTATTTTAGAAGGCAGTGCCTCTCTGATTATAGTGAAAATACTGCTTATGTGTGAAATTAAAGGGACACAGATTCATTTAAAAAGTGAATGGTACTTTTATACACACTCATGAGCTACAAGCTGCTCATCATTAGTTTTTAAATATGTTTCAACATCCACCAATACAAAGCTAAATAAAAACCGTACTGTTTGCACTACGAAGAGAATTCAGAGTAAGAATAGTCGCAGTTAGTGAAGTACAGTTCATATAGGTCAACTTGTGTTATTCTTATTCTTACTCCAGACCTATTGGCAGTTCTAGGGTATAGCTAGCTTTGATTTACCTTTGAGTGGAGCAAATTTGTTTGTACCAGTCAGAGCTGACCCAGAGCACAAAGAACAATATAGAAGGACTGGTCAGAGAGAGACAGAGCAGAGAGAGAGACAGAGCAGAGAGAGAGACAGAGCAGAGAGAGAGAGAAGGATACAAAAAAAAGCTAAACGGTGTGTGGCCCATTATGTGTAAAGTTGTTTATCTCAGACATTGAAGGTTATGTTTTGATACTTTTATAAGCACTCTTAGAGTCAAATTAGACAAGATAGTTATGAGGTGTAATGTAAGTTTATGTGAAAAGAGGGCTACCTTCACTCACTCATTATGCTCTGCTATGCTTTCTCTGTTGCACAAAAGGGATATTTGACTTCTTTGCAGAACTGGACAGCTGCTGTATTATTGTGTCATGAATTTCAGATATTGTTAAATTTTAATTTAAGACTTAATAATAAAAAAGTGCTTTTATTTGTGCTTAAGAGATGTGCTTCACCCATGTTTGGCTGACAAAGGAACAACTTACTGCTACATTCACTATCATAACTCAGTGATGTTACTGATGTTTATTTTATTTTATATAGCCTTAAATACCAACATTCTTTTGATGATGATGATGGTGATGATGATGATGATGATGACAATGATGATGATTAAAAAAAAGAGGAGCACTGTGCCCTTGTAATGCTTCAGAAAGATTTTATTGCAGAATTTCTTACAACAGACAACTACAGCTTACATGTATTCAGACAAAAACATTGTAAGATCAGCTAAATGTTTTGAACTGTGAGGCTGTTCAACAAAATGGAAACTCAAGCAGTCTTGAATTTTATATTGTAAGAAACATAGTAGCCATCATTGTACATGTAGAGTTTCTGATCAGTAGGGTTGTAGTCCAGGTAGGAATAGAAGTCCTGGAACTTCTCAAACTGAATGTTGACATATTTTTCTTGTCCAGTGTTTGTGTCATAGGTATAGAAAATTTCCTCTGTGTGGACATTCACAGATCTGGTAGCATAAAGTACCCCACAAACCATGAATACGTTGCCCACAGATGGTTTGAATATACTAGTCTCCCATGTCTCTTGCAGTGCAAAAGATCCCTCATCAATTTTACCAATGATCAATCTGCCCTGCGATTCCTCTGTGGCATAGGTTACCCACAATCCATTCTCTTCTGCTGCAAAGTCTAAGTTCTGATAGTCTGAGTAACGGTAGGAGAATCTTGTGGTTGCCTCAGGAATGGCCCTGTAAGTGGCTGTCGAACTGGTAAAATTATATTTTGCCATGCTGAAGGGGTTATTATATTGGTAGTACAAAGTGTTGCCTCGCACAATATAATTATTGCCTCTTCCTCGATAGTCATATCGTGCATACAAATCGACAGTTTTAAAGGCTTGTCTCATTACCAGTTTGTAGTAATCCGAGTAAAGTGTAATTGTTCTGACCAAAGTGTCAGAGAACCCAGAGTACCAGTACATGGATTCAGACCCGGGTAGAGGGTTAGAATCTTTACCCCATCCTCCATATCTGTAGGAAGTACTGAGGTGAGCATTGAACTGGCTAATCACAGGTTTGCTTAGTCTGAGGATACCTCTGTGTTCGCAGGAGCCTGTGAATCAGCAATGGAAACAAAGATGTTATTATATGCACCACTGTCTTGTTTATCAGACATTAGAATAAAAATCTTGACTGAGTAATTACAACATTCAAGGGTGGAGGAGCCATAATCTAAACTTTGGTAGTATCACATTAACAAACAGTTCAGAATCATAGCATTTTTATTGTAACCAACCGAACATTGCCAATTTACCAATCTCTGCGTTGGAAAAGTCATCTTGTTCATCTCGACAGTTCTCCAGTTTCTTCTGTAGTTTTGCAAACTCAATACGGATCACCTCTAGGTTGCTCTGATCATAGCTCTCTAGCTGATCCACAGTCCGGCTCATATTGCGAATCTTTAAAACATATCAAACATAGAGGCTCAGGGTGGCATCAGCATCGTCCACCAAAGGCCCTAAAGAATGCTTAATTTATTTAGATAAGCTATCTAAGGGAATTGAAGTCAACACCTAAAATCATTTATCAGTGCACTATTGTAAGAAGAATTGTTATACTTTTAACAAACTCTAAGAATGTCTTAGAACCTTTGCATTAAATTACATTGCATTATAATGTAGAATTTGTTGAGCTAAGATATGACACTTTATATTCCACGTTTGATCTAATCAGAAATTTACTTCTGCATAGAGGTTGTCAAAAGCTGGTGAAGATGAGTTTAGGGATGTCTTCAGCTGTGTGACCAGTGCCTCAAATTCTCTGAGTTCAATCCTGAGGAGCTCAAACTCTAGTTTGATATACTTGTCTGGCCCACTTTCAAGAATCTCCACACGGAGAGTTAAGTTGGAGAGCTGTCCTAGAAGAATGACCAGTTGCTCCTTATAACTGACCAGCTGTGATAAAGAGATGAAAAGAAACATTTCAGTGTAGGTCTAATCGCTATCAGGCTACAGAGAATGCCAAAGCAAAGTGATCACACCTGTAACAGAAATAATGTGTATATTGTGATGTACTACATAGCTGTGAAAAACGGAACTTTCATACTTTGTTGATTTCTAGCTCCACTTCAAGAGTCAGCTCACTGAATGAGGTCTGCATGTGTTCTACTCGGTCAGCGGGGAAAGTGATATCAGGTAAAAACACATTACAGGTACACTGGCCAGAATCTCCAACAGATGCAGTTACGTTGCCAGAACCCCAGTCCTCCAATGGCTGAGAAGATGCCACATAGTGATAGAAATAGATAATAGTTCATGAAACTGCACACATTTCCTCTCAAGACATTTATGAATGGATATGATCTTGGAATTAGTTTTGAGCATTGTAAAACCATTAGCAAACTCTGAAGCCATTACAAAGTGAATACTTAACAAATTAAAATGATTTGCATCAATGAAGAGAAACATTGGGGAGAATTTCTTACCAGCCAAGCACAGGTTGGACCAACGATGGAGAGGAGCAGTAGAAGAGGATGCATCTTGACTAAGTCTTAAGGGAGAGTTTGGATGCCTTTGGTGATCTGAGGGCTTTTAAAGACTGTCTTATCAGGCCCATGCGAAACACATTTCTCATTCTCATGGTTGTTGTTGCTTTGTACGTACTTTAGGAGCATGTTGTACATCTGTTCACTTAGGAAATGACGTCATTCATAGTGTGCTTTTGTGTGTGGTTCTCCTTTGTCATTTTGGTGATGTGGAGAAAGGGAGTGGTTTAGTTTCTCACACAGGTGTTTTTTACTGACATAAGAACTGAATTGCTATGAGAAAAAACATTGTATGTAGCACTTGCAGTAGCATACCCTCGACTGACCGTGGTGTATTTGGAAATCCATGTGGCAAAGTGTCTGTTATTATTATAAAATCTCCACAGAGGCACATTGGAGTTGTAAAAATATTTGAGATAATTTATGTTTTGTGCTTAGAACTGCAATGTAATTAATAGGTTTGCAAAACTGGCATTGTAGTGACTTAATGGATACACTATGGGATGAACATACATTTTTCCACCATTACTCAAGGTACAAAACTCATTATTAGTACACTAGACTCGTTCCATAGTGATTACGTAAAAGGCTTTCATGTAAAAAAGCTGACCACATCCTTGCATTTGTCAAGAGAAATTTGTAAAAGTGTATCATCTAATCATTTTTAAAAGCATTATCATCACATATGCTCTAAGAGTTTGATGACTGTACCTTGTAGACACTTGCAGTCCAACATTTTCTTACAGTAAAACTCAATCAGAATTACAGCTATGGCCTTACTATGCACTAGAATCGCTGCTCTAAAACAGCAGGCGGCATAGACATGACCGTGGGTCGTGTTTCATTCTATTCAACTTTAGGATTACGTTTAGCATCACTGATCATGCAATAGTAGTCCTTAACTTGCAATTTCTGAAAATGGATAACTGTCTTGATCTCAGCTTTGTGAGGTTGATCGGTTTTTTGCATGTGATTCCAGAATTCCATGTGAGAGTTCAAAAAGCTGATTGCGCCCTTTTATTTCTATGCTAACTGTCTATTACAAATTTTGTTTCCTCCCTCTACTGGTTCCATTATTCAGTGCTCTGCGTTGCTAGTCTACTAATTACCAGTAAGATTAACTTTTTAGCTTACTGTCTCCTCCACCTGTTTTCTGTTCATTAAGCGTGGTTTTCTATTTGCATATACACCCCATATGTTTCAGCTGTTCTTTGCAATGTCTTTGCATTGCCTTCCCTTGCTCGCTTACTTAGACTGACTTTTCCTAAGCCATGTTTCTGTTTATTCTGACCAACGCCTAGCCCTTACTCTGCCTTGTCTACCCTGGTACCTGTCTTCCTGTTCCTGCGATCCTGTCAATGCTACCCTGCACTTGCAAATGTCCTATCTGCTGGAACCTTTAAATGAAGTTCTTGGTTTGCACATGTATCCAGGCTCCTGAGTCCCCTGAGACTCTTACTTGTTTTTGTCTATTGAAGTTACCCTGACGACTAAATGAAGACTATATCTGTGGTTTTCCCCTTATGTCATGCTCTTAAATTGTACTGTAACATAGAGCTGCATGTTCTATTGCACCTTGCCTGTGTCATATGGTAGGTCCAGATACATGTACACAGGTAACTTTCACACTGTTCTGAGAGAAATAAACACAGTGTAGTATCATTAATATGAACATAGTTGTTACACTTGTTTCTCTACTTGTTTCTTGTTAATGATGCATATCTCATTCATATCTGTATCCATTCATTCTTGTTTTGGTCGGCATCTATTGTAACGGCCTTTCTCTTGCTCTCTCTTTTGTCTGAGTTTTCTTTGTCTGAAGAGCAGCACTTGCTGGTCAGTTGGTGACATGACAGCTTTTTAACACCTTTTCCCTCTTGCTCTGATGAGAGATGTATATCTGTGGGATGATTGTTGTGTAAGGGAGCCCCAATTATGTTTTTGAAGGCCCACTCACACACATTTCCTGGGAATGGTGTTTCACTGTTTATCCACTGAGCTGCTGAGCCAAAAAATTGCAGCTTATACTTAGCATTAAGTCTATGGACAATTTTGTGTGCTAGCCAAACATAAGGTTATTTGGAGTATACTGTACTCATCAATATGGAAATTTCTCAGAGATTTTTACCCTTCTATTGCTACAAATAATAATAAATAGTGAGTAAATAAAAAGTGATAGAAAATAAGTAATTAAACAGTAGTAGAACAAATGTGGGAAAAATATCGCTTTGCTTTATGGCTGTAACTCTTCGAGGGAAAATATACCTCATGACTATTGTCATGATGAGGTATTAATATTATAGAGACCTGTGCTTACTTAATTACTACATGCTGCAAAAATGTATCTGTGTATTAGAACAATGAGTATTTATTATGTAGAAGACGAGGCCTTTGTGTGTCTGCAACACCTGGGAGGAGACACCAAGCATCCTGTGCTCCATGAAAAAGGTTACCTTGTAAACCCCCACACATGTCTTTGAGGTGTGGTTCTCCCATGATCATGTAATAAAGAAAAATGAAGTTTGTTGTCTCTGAGAATCAGCAACTCTCATTACAAGGGACTCCAAATTCCTCTTACACTAAGCTGACGCTTGAAAACATTAATTAACAATCATGACTGTGATAATATTTCTATAAGATGTATAAGTTGGTACCTATTTTTGATGACAAAAAAAATGAGAGAAAAAAAGAATGACATATACAAATTGCAATGCTCATTTGGATTTATTATTGGGAAAACATGTCAATGATGTGTGTTATTGTTCTCTTTAGAGACTTACTTCAACAAGTAGACAGACAGTGTAATTCATATATCCATATCATAGTACATTCAAATTCAGATGTATTCTAACTACTGGTGACACCTGGATGTCATTCAAATCAAGAGCTGTGGAGAAGTAGCTGAACCCTAGCTGAACCAAACTTGATAGCTGACATAGTAGCCATCATTGTACATGTAGAGTTTCTGATCAGTAGGGTTGTAATCCAGGTAGGAGTAGAAGTCCTGGAACTTCTCAAACTGAATATTGACATATTTCTCTTGTCCAGTGTTTGTGTCATAGGTATAGAAAATTTCCTCTGTGTGGACATTCACAGATCTGGTAGCATAAAGTACACCACAAACCATGAATGCATTGCCCACAGATGGTTTGAATATACTAGTCTCCCATGTCTCTTGCAGTGCAAAAGATCCCTCATCAATTTTACCAATGACCAATCTGCCCTGCGATTCCTCTGTGGCATAGGTTACCCACAATCCATTCTCTTCTGCTGCAAAGTCTAAGTTCTGATAGTCTGAGTAACGGTAGGAGAATCTTGTGGTTGCCTCAGGAATGGCCCTGTAAGTGGCTGTCGAACTGGTAAAATTATATTTTGCCATGCTGAAGGGGTTATTATATTGGTAGTACAAAGTGTTGCCTCGCACAATATAATTATTGCCTCTTCCTCGATAGTCATATCGTGCATACAAATCTACACTTGTAAAGGCTTGTCTCATTATCAGTTTGTAGTAATCCGAGTAAAGCGTAATTATTTTGACCAAAGTGTCAGAGGACCCAGAGTACCAGTACATGGTTTCAGACCCAGGTAGAGGGTTAGTATCTTTACCCCATCCTCCATATCTGTAGGAAGCACTGAGGTGAGCATTGAACTGGCTTATAATTGGCTTACTAAGTCTTGATATGCCACCATGTTTGCAAGATCCTGAAAGAAACACAGAAAAGGAAAAATTATACAGTATTAAATTGATGATATATTCAAGAGCCACACAGAATACTGAGTATTACTTTGCGATGGAAGGTGACTCACCAATGCTGGGGTTGAAGATCTCATTGTGGCGACTCTCGCATTCTTCAAGTTTGGCCTGCAATTTGATGTATTCGCGGCGGATCTCTAGAACCATATTCTTGTCATAGGACTCCAGACGAGTCAGCTCCAAGATCTCAGAGATAATCTTAGAGACAAAAAAATTGTTTAATTTAAGCCAACCAGCATTCCTGAGGCTAATTAATTGTCTCTTTAGAAATATTTTTCTAAGGTAATGTGAAGACACCTCCATGTAACATTAAAAAAATGTTTAGTGAGTAATATTTAAGATAATAATGCCACATCTGAGATTAAGATAAAGAAACACAACAGTTATAGATTTCTCTGGGATACCTCTTCATGTATACTGATAAGCACAGAGGAAGATGTCTGGATAGACCCCTGGAGTTCCACAATCAAAGCCTCCATCTGCTTGATAGAAATCTTCACCTCCTGGATGTGAAGCTCAGTATATGAGTCAGGGTCTTTCTCCATCAATCCAATCTGTACCGTCAGGTTCACAATCTTCTCCACGTAGATTGTTATCTTGCTCACAAACATTTCAATCTGAACAGAGGAAAGTGAATTCAGACTGTGCGTATCTGAATTTGACTGACTCATCTGGTTAAGTTCCTTGTGAGCTAGTGTGCTTTAGAGAAGCAGAACTATGTGTTAGGATAGCCCCTCTGGTCTACTTTACTTTATTAATCTCCAATTCCAATCTGTGTCTAATCTCAGTTGCAGTTTGCTCCACAATGACCAGGTCTCCTATGGGGAAGGTGCTGCTAGGCAAGAATGCCTCACAAGTACACTGGGAACCACTTGGAACCACTGTCTCGTTTCCATCACTCCAGAGGCTAGCAGGCTATGGAATGCAAAAAGATACCAATCCTTATTATTATTACTGTTGTATGACTATGACAGAGAACTAAAGTGAGGGAAATTACTTACCCACAGTGCTACAGCAGACTGCAGGAAGACAAGGCACAGGATAGTGACAATCATTGTGGGTAGCTCACGATGTCTGGCTCAGGACTTGTTTCAGAAACTTGGTTTTCTAGCTTTATAAGACTGTCATATCTCTAAGGCAATCAGCACATGGTATCTTCTCACGGATGTTCTATGATGCCTCATTTGTAGTTACTAATTTTCAACTGTCATTGCTTCTCCATAAAACTACAAAATGAGCAAACATCAATGGTGTTTGAGTTTCTTCACCTGAAATGATTCCCAGGGGCAATATCACAAGACCCACAAAACTTTTCTGTATGGTGTCTATTGATTACGGTATCTAGCTGTCATGTAGATTTTCATGTACATATGAGTATTTGTTTTCAAGTGATCATGCATCATGCAGCTTAAAAACTACAAGGATAAGAATTTGTCCTCTTTATCATTGAGAAGTAAAGATAACTCATCTGACATAGATTCAGATGTACTGTTCTCTGACTTGATCAGCACAATCACGAGACAAATGAAAATTTTTTAATATTACAAGTTTAATATCTGTTGCAACATACACGTAATGTAACAATCATGAGCGTGTGAATCTAAATTACTTTGTAACGATTGCCTGTTTCTGTCCCTTAGACATTTTATCAACTCTTTTTTTTGTCTTTTTTTTCTTTGTCTTGGATCCACTGACTTTTGCGCTAGGCTTTTTGGCATTCAGTGCAGGCCTGGATCTGGTCAGATGATTGGCTGTGGGGCTAAGCTTGGTGATGTCCACATGTGGGTTAGATGTAGAATGCATTCCTTGAGCAGAGGCAGGTTTGGTCAGCAATGGGCGCGGAGATTCAGCCAGCAGGTTAGGCTGGGAAAAGGAGCGCACAGCTGGGGAACTTGGCGGCCGGTAAGGTATAGCACCTGCAATCAAGGGTAGGTGGACATGGTCACTGCTCAGGTTGGTTACAGAGTAGCGACTGCTGTTGGACATGACTATGTGGTGCCAGGAACTGAGAGGAGTTGCTGAAAAATGCTGGGGTCCACTGGAATCTTCTTTGGTCCCCCCAGGTGACATCACCATGGAGCTACGGGGAGTGACAGCCTCCACGGCACTCTGGAAGGTCTTTAGTATCCGTTCGCTCTTCTGTTTTTCCTTCTTCTGCCGAGACTCTACCTTTCGCAACTGCCGCCGATGGTCTCGCATCATCTGTTTCCGTGTGTCAGCCAAACCCCTAGAAGGAGTCATCACAGCAGTTGGGTTAAAACATGCAATTTGAAATATATAGGTAGGATCAGGTTTGAAGTTTGAAGTAGATGGGTAAAAAATGTTTCCATTGTGTCTTCTGTGTCTGTTATAATTGCTTTGTGTATCATGTACCCAATTCCTGTGACTCAGTAAATGCCCACCTGTAATCTACAATGCCCGTCCTTTCTCTGTCCAGTCTGTGGATCAGCTCTTCAATCTGAAACCGGTCCAGTGGGATGCTGGATTGCTGGAATGGAAAATATTTATAATGAATAGGGTTAAGGTTGGTTGGTTTGATAGTGTCCTACCAATAATTTAAAGAAAACAACATGAAAATAACATTTTTATCTAAGAGCTGTTATTGTTCCCCAAAAAAATTAATAAGCAAATTTTCACCCTTTTCCAAAGACCAGTGGTCAATATAAACACGTTGCGATGGTGGTCAGACAAACTGATGGAACATGAAGATGTCAGTTGGGAACAGAGCAGACAACATAGAAAAAAAAATCAATGTGTGTTGAGTATATGAGTGGGCACACCTGAGGGCATGGAGGCAGGGGAAATGCATCACTAAATGTCAGTGGTTTGGAACCAGTTCTGGGACTTGTACCTGCACAGCCTTTCTGAAGTCAGAGACAGGGACACGCATGGTGCCATCTTTATCAATGTTCCGGAAGAAATCCCAGAGTCGAAGCTTACGCTGGTCAAGGTAATCCTTAACAAAAAAGAAATCATTATTTTTCTCCTATGTTCATCTACAAAGAAGACTATAAAACAAATTTAAAATGTGTACTAACTTTAACTGTACAACTGCATATAGCATAACCGATTCATTAAAAGTAAATCTCTGGCTTACACTTTAGACATATGAATAAACATCACATATAATACACTGGCACGGGACATGACATATAAATATAACTGATTTGACTATAGTCATTTTAATTGTGTAAATCCAATATACAATATATAGACATGTATTTAGTGTGTATAAATGAACATGTTACTGCTTGGTCTTCGCTGCAGTGCAATATGTCTAAATATCTTCCACACAGATCACATCTAGTTCACTTGGTTAGTTTACCTGAATGACTTTCATTGGATCAGGGCGTTTTGGAGGTTTCTTGGCAATAAAGCCCCCTACACCACCATACTGCACTTCCAGACTAGGGTGTTCCTGACAGGTGAATTCTAACAGCTGTACAAAGTTCTCATTCACCAGAACATTCTGCACATATATAGATATGTACATATAAGGCAAAGTCTTATAAGCATGATTCAGTAAGGCATAAATGTTGCTTGAGTTACAGTCTGTTACTTATGCTAGTGTTAATTAATTGCCTGTGAAAAATACATTCAGGCCTGTTCAAAAATGATATGTCCAACCTGAAATATACCTGAGACACAAACATAATTTTATGGGAATCAGCAAGTGGATAAGCTGCTTCTGGGAGGGGGTGAATTAAACAATCCAGGTGCTTTAGTACTTTAAGAGCAGGTGACAATGTGTTGACTAAGTATAAAGTGTTGGGTGTGTGAGCATTCCTGTGTGGGAATGGGACCACACTCACACTAATGTTGATCTCTTCAAGGGCAGTTCTGGGTGTGTTCTTCACAACGTTGATCAATGCAAGAGCACCCTCCACTGTTAGTAAATTATAGGCCAGCTGTATTTGGACAGAAAAAAAGTACATTCTGTTTGAACCTCATAAAGACTTATGACTATGTCTGTAGATTACATGTACTTTATTGAGTAATTTCAGTTAAGCTCTGAGAAAAATTCTTCTGTCATTTTCCTTACCTACAGCCACAATTTAAAGCCTATCTAGTTTGTGTGTGTGTGTGTGTGTGTGTGTGCGTCTATGATTTTAGGTTTTGCCATTTAGTTACATTTAGGTCTAAAGACCTCTTAACATCCCTGTTAACAAGTTCTCATGGTAACATTGCGCATGGCTTTAGAGCCTTTCATTTGCAATCTCATCACAGACATGTAATGACTTTATATTCATTTAACATTAATATTGTAGAGGCATACAAATATTGGTATTTGATCACATGAAATAAGTAACACAAAAACACTGTATGCAAGCAGAGGTATCTTAACCACTTCAGATGCTATTGACTGAGAGCCTGCATGTCTTTCACACACACACCTGTAGCACTCTGAGAGTATCGTTAGCCTCTAGTCCCTTACACAGCATACCCACTCCCTCATTAGTGATGCGGTTGTTGCTCAGATCAAGGTGTACCAGTGTGTTGTTGAATTTGAGAGATTCACCCAGGGCCAACGCCCCCTCATTCCCAAAGCCATTCCATGACAGGTCCAAGTGTTTCAATGTAACATTGACCTGTATAAGTTTAATGCATATTTAAGGATAATAGGTCATAAGTTATAAATTATGAAGATGGAATATAATTTGAATCCATGGGATCATATCAACCTTTACTCTATCCCTGCCATATGTATCACTTTGATTCCCACTGAAAATATGAAATACACTTATCTGAAATACATTTAAATGACAGCATTGTACTTATTTTAAGATTGTTTTTGATTGTTGATTGATGTAGCTCATCCATACCTTAAGCCCCGCACAGAAAGCCACTGCTCCCTTCATCCGCAGGTGATTCCAGCTCAGATCAAAGATTTCCAAACCCTCATTGTTGGCTATAGCAATCAAAATGAAATAGGACTGACATTTGTTCAGCTAAAATCTCTCTCTCTCTCTCTCTCTCCATCTGCAGCAAAATTAATAGCTGTGTGCTTTGGAGTGACAGTCTCTTTCTTTCTCTCTCTCTTACTCTATCCCACAGGCAGGCAAGAGATATGAGATATATAATGAAGATGACCAAGTGGTATCTACCTAACATCTGGCCTAGGTACTCTCCACCTCTGCCACAGAATTTATTATGACTCAGGTCTAACACCTTCACTCTGTAGTTGCTCTGTAAGAAAAAAACAAAATGTTAACAACTACAATCTAATCAGTATTAATGTCACTGAAGGAACATCTGCAATATAATAGGTTCTAATTCAAACCAACTCACTGACAAGGCTTCCGCAAAGCATTTGGCATCATCGTCTACAAATTTATTACCTGGTGACAGAAAATGGGAGACTGCCTTATTTGTTTGTTTCATTTTGTTCTGGGTTTTAGGCTTTGAAGACTAAAAAAATGTATCCAGACTTCACCTGCAAGTTTGAGTGACTTGATAGAAATGTTATCCAGCAACATTTTAGCAATACATTCAGCTCCCCCAGACTGTAAATGATTGTTAGAGAGATCCTGCAAAAGAAATGGATAAAAACAACAGTAATTAGTACTCTGCTGCCCCACAGTGGACACATAAAAGCATACTTTTACATGCTTGAAATGCCGCACCTTTTCAACTACAACAATGCCTCTAGGATGGCCTTTAGGATGGAAAGGCAAATAACTAATTTCCTTTATTTTCAGATTAAATGTGCATATTCACATTTCCTTCTCTGACAGTTTACTTCATCTAGGCTTACCAGATTCTGAATAGTAAAATTGGCCCGAAGCATATCCACAAGGTATTTTGCTCCTTCAGCAAGCAAGTAATTGTCAGCCAGCTCCAGGGTTGAAATAGTCATGTCAGTCTGTGTGTATACATTAGAATAAGAATAAGCATAATAGCTTAAGTACCTTATCTGTAAGTATGGGAGTGCAATTTTTAATTACATACAATTTTTCTACTTCTTCCCATGGAAAATACTTGAAAACAGATGTTGTTAAAAACGTATCTGGTCTTTTCAGGCTTACAACCTTAGAAAATGTGCATTATGTGTAATATTAGGCATTTTAATGCATTTGTAAGTGTTTGAATATATCCTCTGGAATCAGGAATATACAAATGTTACAAAAATGTGCCTGTTCAAAATGGACTAGTATTAGACAGCAACTGCGTAAACACAACTTCAGAACAACAACACCAAGAATATACCACACACCACAAGAGTGATGGCCAGTGCCTTCACTCCTAGAGGGCCCAGGCCATGGTGGTTGAGGTTGAGCGTGTCACTACCCAGGTTTCGGAGGAAATAGCTGACTGGAACTACACCCAGCAGTTTACACGCCTGTAGGTACAGCTCTGCTGTGGAGATATCCTTCCTGCTTTTTTTCACCTCTGACAGAGAAGCAGAGAAAAACATGTCATCGATTAGATGTGATTTAATAGTGCTCCTGAACTAACAAAATTCTATCTCTCCCTTCTGTACTTAATGACTGAAATAGCTGAAGTTTATGCGTTCCTTATTTCCTTATGAATATTAATTTGATGTGTATACTGCACTTGATTTGTACAACCAAGCAAGTCCTTTCTTAGAGGAGAGAATCTGATTTTTTAAAATGTTATAAAACATAACAATCTTGTTTTACTGGATAAGTTTCACCAGTATCATACCGCATCTATCTATCTATCTATCTATCTATCTATCTATCTATCTATCTATCTATCTATCTATCTATCTATCTGTCTATCTATCTGTCTGTCTGTCTGTCTGTCTTTCTGTCTATGCATCTATTTGTTTTTACTTATTTACCTTCAGTCTCCAGGTCTGTGTCCCATTCATCCTCTGTGCCTAGCTCAGTAATAGATGGACTGTCTCTGTCAGTTATACTAAGAGATTCCAGAGACAAATTAGATGTATCCATGTCCCTTATTATGATTCTTTTGTTCCAAGTACAGGTTACAAAGGTTTGGCAGACATATTTTTTAAGATCCAGGAATCTGTTTTTGCTGGTGTGCTCAGGTCCACGCAGACAGAAGGCTTTCTTAGCAACAAAGGTCATATGAAACCCAAGCTACCGTTGTGCAACCTTCTCTTCAACTGACCAATGAGAAGAGCACCATGAAAAATTCATGTCAGGCTCAAAGTATGGAGAATCAACAAATTCCTGCACATTGAGACTACAGTCAGTGAAAAGTGCAATAACTATGCTCTCTTTTAAATGTAACATTCTGATATTTAAAATATGAAAATCAAAATTTACACCATACTTTAAAATGCAATTTTGCTTCAGTTTCCATTTTGGAATCTTCATTACAGTGGTTTCAAAACTGTTAGTGTAAAATATTTTGAGGATTTGGAATGGTTGAGAATTAAACTGCCATGCCTTAACCAATAGATGGCTTTAACGCCAGCAGAATGCGCTATGTACGCGACAGCAGATACAGGAGAGACAGTAGTCAGTCAGTCGGTGACGGCAGGCGTGTTTCCCCGAGTGATTATTTTTGAGTTGTTAATTCAGTGAGTTTACTGGAGTCCGGTCACATTATCTAATATATTAGGATGTAACAAGAACTGTGGTTCTTGACTTGCAGACGTAGTTCTTGGCTTTACGTTAAAACCCTGCTTGAAGTCATTTTTGGATGCACCAGAAAGAGCATTTATAAGACTGGGCCTCGGACAGAGAGCAGTGCGCCGCGAACTGATATGAATAAAGTTTTTTCCCTGTAAAATACACACCGTCGTGGAAAGCATGATTGGAAGTTTAATGTTTTACGCCTTGTACCCCTTATCACGATTCATCAACAGTTTTTCAGGTAAACATAACGAAACACTATTGTGTATTGCTGGTACAAACTAATTTGCGGATACGTGCTGCATTTCAGTTATACTGCATGATGCATGGCTGTGTTCACCTAGTATTCCACACTACACCGAATACATTCATTAGCTAGCTAACGTGCTAGCCAGTATATTCGTTAAATTGAGCTGATTCAGCGCGAACCGGCGAATGCATTGCGGTTGGTACAGTTCATAGTTTATACGTTTTTATTTGGCCAGCAACTCTCACTATGAAGGGCTATTCGTCACACAGCAAATGTCGAAATCTGAACTTGTTTTCAACTTGTGTGTTTTGTCCGTCACATGTAAAGACGTATCTGTGGGTGTGGCAGAAATATTGAAGTGGCATATTAACTGAGATATTCTCTTCACATTACTGTCAGGGACATACTTGTCTCTAACTCGCATAGTTTTGTCGGAATCGTGTTCATGGTTTTCGCCAATGCAGAATTGTTTTTATTAGGTAAACAGAGAAGTGCGGTTTATTGTAGTTGTCACACTTTGTCCTTTGATTTCTACTCATCTTTCTATTCTCCACAGGGTTTGTGTGGAGTTCTCCCTCCTCTGTGTTCATTAATGGAAAAGAGGAATGGGATGGTGTCGGAGCCCCTTCCAGGAGGTTTAATAAGCAGAAAACTGCCTTTCTTGAGCAGTGGTTTGGCACAGATACTAAACCTACAACAAACAGAGAGACAGGTGGAGAGCAAAAAGGGAAAGAGACAGAGAGGTTTGTGGAACAAGGATCCCCATTGGAGAACAGGTGGATTGCAGGGAAGGAAGACTGGAGTAATAAGGACATAATACTGAAGGAGGGAACCGTCCATGGGAGAAGAGAGTGGCGGAGTTACTCAGTGACAGACTCTGAGTTAGAATCTGTGGAAGGGAACACAGACGTTACTCAAGAGAAAGAAAAGGGAGCAAGTGAGTGGAGGGACACTCCAAAGGAAGAGGAAAAAGAAGAAATGTCACCTCAGAAGAAGAAACCCAGCTGGGCGAGGGAAAAGGAAGCTGAGGGAGTCCTGGCGAAAGAAAATGCCACCACAGTGAAAATGACGGAAGGGCCATCGGACAACAGACGGAATATTGGCTTCCCAGAGGAAAGGAGGATTACCTCCCTGCAGGAAAGGGAAAAACAGAGGGAACATGATGAAATGGTCACCAAGATAACCATGTCACAGCCAAATGAGAGAACTGTATCTGTGAAAGAGCTAGAAAAACAGACCAGCTCTGACCACTGTGACACACACCTAAATCTTGACAACTGCACTGTTTCAGAAGCGTCTTATGCTGCTGGAATTTACCAAGACCCACAGACAGGTGCAGGTGATAGTGAAGATCAACCCCAAATAAACTCCCCTTTGTTTGACCTAAGTGCTTTACTGGCAGACAGGCACACAGAGACATGGGATAGTTATGTTCAATACCAGCCTGTGCATACTCCTGGTTGGCATTTTCCAGTGGGACCTGGACTGACTGAAATGGTTCACTGTCCACCCTGGGAGTTTCTGAATATGAGTTACTATCCACCACTACAGGAGAGTGAGCCTTTCGAAGGTTTGAGAACACAAGTTTTGTGTTATCTTTTTTTGTTTTTCTCATTGTCAGCCTCATTTTGTGGTATACACTTACTGTCCGCTTTACTGGAACTACCTAACTTGGACCTACATACTCTGGCCAGTTTATGAGATATACCTACCATATAGGAACTCTACATAGCTGTACAACTGCATATTGTAGCCCATCTGTTGTACAATCCGACGTCCCAGTGCGTGAGATGTACCCCCTGTGTTGGCATGTTAATTGTTGCCACTACTGCTCTTTTGTAATTATAATTGACACTGTTTTCCATTTTTTATGTTCTTTAGCATAGATTTATATCACTATAACACAATACACGTGCTGTCTTTAAACCATATGTGTTTTCCACACTGTTTATTTTGCAGTAATGTGGAGAGTGTGGGAAGACCTCACAGAGACCCGTTCAGACCTCACCTCTCCCAAGGACGTGTCACATCCCAAGCCCCACTTTGAGTTTAGTGTCATGTCCTACAATATCCTAGCTCAGGACCTTCTGGAAGCAAACCAAGAGCTGTACACTCATTGCACAGAGGAAGTTCTAGTCTGGGACAACCGTCTGAATGTCATCCTCCAGGAGTTTCAGACTTGGAAGCCTGATGTGAGTGACACCTGACTTCAGAGCGTGACTGTGCCTTTTAAATGTCTGGCGCACTTTAAAAGCAGATAAAGTTATATAAAGTTAGACTAATATTTAAAGGTGTCTGTGAAAACAATCAAACAATTATTGGAGTTTGATTTTGATTTTGATAAGTTATGTAATATGACCGTTGTCAGAGCATTATTTAAAATCTGTGAGGTGAGCATCCTTAAATAGCAGCCCTATTTCTTACATGACAGTAAGGTCCACCAGACTCTCAGAATTCAGCGGCTGGATTAATATCAAACTGTTATTTGTGTTTAATACATTTCAGTTTCAAAACTACGTCCCTATTATTGTACTCAAGTGCATAATTTTGAATTAATGTAATAATTTGGGTGGTCTTTCAGTTACACTTATTTGCTGTGGTATGTTAAAGGCATCTGGGGTTTGGGAAATGAAGTATGGATGTGTGGTATGCATTATCAAGAGAATTAACTGTCTGTAAAATTCACATACTAAAAATCAAATGTGAAAGTAAAGCAGTAATAAACCCTCTTTCTAGCCCGCTCTTATTCCACCCCTAATCTAATAGACTTGATTTGCTTAATCAGGTGCTTAAGTAGCATTCAAGTGGAATCGGTTGAGTGAGATTAGAGCCGGTACAGTATCCTGCAGGAGGAGTGCTGATGAATCAAATACTTAATGTTGTGTGTTAGGTTTTATATGATTTAACGTTTGGAAGTCGCTTTGTTAAATGAATAAATATAAATGTAATGTTGAATGGCTTGCATATGTGCATTGTGTGTAGATCATCTGTCTGCAGGAAGTTCAGGAGAATCACTTTATCCAGCAGCTCCAGCCAGCCTTGCATGACCTTGGTGAGCACACAACCCAAAATCCCAAGAGGATTTTGAACTTAACGGAGTTAGAGTCAGTCTTCCGATTTAACAGTGGCTTTTAAGTACCAGTAAAACTATAAGATGTGCTTGGGAGATTATTTTCTTAAACAGATAAAACTAAAATAAAAAATAAATCAGTTTCGCTTTATGAAATTTTCAAGAGAATACACACATTCATTTTCAAAAACAGTCAGGAACAATAGGCGGTAAACCTTGGCCTTGCTTAACTTGTGTTTACTTCCACAAATAAAGAAACACTGCTGCTGAAGTGAAGTATTTTAATGTGTTTGTCTCCCTGTGACTTATTCAGGCTACGCCTGTATCTACAAGCGACGTACGGGTGACAAAACGGATGGCTGCGCAGTGTGTTTCCGTAGAGATCGTTTTTCGCAGCTGTCTGTCAGACTGTTGGAGTTCCGACGCCATCAGTGTGAGCTCCTGGACCGGGACAACGTAGGCATCGTTCTTCTCCTCCAGCCAGTCAGCACCACGGAGGAGGAGACAGAGTTCAGTCCCATCTGTGTGGCCAATACACACCTTTTGTTCAATCCCAGGAGAGG
Organism: Chanos chanos; assembly: GCF_902362185.1. Lineage (NCBI taxonomy): Eukaryota > Metazoa > Chordata > Actinopteri > Gonorynchiformes > Chanidae > Chanos > Chanos chanos. The sequence goes on from NC_044495.1 coordinate 14,136,789, forward strand.
CGATGTGAAGCTGGCCCAGCTGGCCATTGTGATGGCAGAGATAGACAGTGTGGTGAAAGAGTGTAAAATTAAAGGGAGATCTCCTGAGGTCATTCTGTGTGGAGACTTAAATTCATTGCCCAATACACCTCTGTACCAGTTTATCACCAGCGGACAACTCTGCTACCACGGATTGCCAGCCTGGATGGTGAGTGTTTCAGCATGCAGTTGAGTTTGTCTGTCTTACGTATGATATTCTACTGTACAGGCAGTTTGGCTGTCTCACATATGATACTCTACTGTACAGGCAGTTTGTCTGTCTCACATATGATGGTCTACTGTACAGGCAGTTTGTCTGTCTTACATATGATACTCTACTGTACAGGCAGTTTGTCTGTCTTACATATGATACTCTACTGTACAGGCAGTTTGTCTGTCTTACATATGATACTCTACTGTACAGGCAGTTTGTCTGTCTTACATATGATACTCTACTGTACAGGCAGTTTGTCTGTCTTACATATGATACTCTACTGTACAGGCAGTTTGTCTGTCTTACATATGATACTCTACTGTACAGGCAGTGTGTCTGTCTTACATATGATACTCTACTGTACAGGCAGTTTGTCTGTCTTACATATGATACTCTACTGTACAGGCAGTTTGTCTGTCTTACATATGATACTCTACTGTACAGGCAGTTTGTCTGTCTTACATATGATATTCTACTGTACAGGCAGTTTGTCTGTCTTACATATGATATTCTACTGTACAGGCAGTGTGTCTGTCTTACATATGATACTCTACTGTACAGGCAGTTTGTCTGTCTTACATATGATACTCTACTGTACAGGCAGTTTGTCTGTCTTACATATGATATTCTACTGTACAGGCAGTTTGTCTGTCTTACAGATGATATTCTACTGTACAGGCAGTGTGTCTGTCTTACAGATGATAGTTTCTTTCACTGTAAGCTGTGATCACAAGATGTAAAGCTCCACTCACTCTGTCAGCTTGCACAAGCTGCATATTTATTGACTTAATAGATTTCAAAATGTAAATAACAAAAAAAAAAAAAAAAACGTTTATTAACAGACTATTGAAGTGGCATATCTGACAAGGCATGTCAATGATTTCAATAGACGGAATTAAGTGTTATAATAGTCTCAAGTATGAATTTCCCCTTTAAACTTCTGTGTGTGTGTGTGTATGTGTGTGTGTGTGTGTGTTTTGCAGATATCGGGGCAAGAGGATTTGTCCTATAAAACCCACTACAGGAGACTTTACGCTCCACTGTGGCCTGACACTCTGGGCATTAATGACAACTGTCAGTACACTTCAGATCACAAAGCTGAAACCACCAAACCATCAGGTCTGTGTGTGAGAGAGAGAGAGAGAGAAAGGCTGATATCCGTATGTGTGTAACAATGTGTAAGGTCTCCATGCAGTACACTACTGTGCAGTGGGAGTACAACATTTGTCACAATAAGTTCTTTGTCGGATTTCCTTTTTTTTTTTTTTGGTAGTCTTTAACTGAAAATCCAAATTTTCAAAGCATAACAGTTGTGTGTGGACACAGAAGTCACTTATTGTTTTACCGTGATATCTGCTAATAAAATGATCGTGGCTTTTTACAGCCTTAGATCTTCAGCATTAGATCCTCTGGTCCTGTGATGCATTCTGACTCTTCCCAGTAGATAATACACACAGGTTTCAAACAAAATGCCAGCATTTGTAATAACAACTGTTTAACATTGCGTACAGCTTACACGACTGCTGACATCTACTTTTCGCTGTCTGTATAGTTCTCCCAGTCACTTCTTATATTATAGATACAGACGTCGCCTCCATTTACTTAAAGTAGCTGACTGGGCTGATTTCCTGACATCCAGTTGGTGGAATGTGTACGTCCAAGTTTAGCGTTTTGCGGATCTGTTTTTGTGTGTGACAGAGCTGGGTTATATTTACTCTTCCTGTAGGGAAACTCCAGTACAACCATGACTTCCTGCTGCAGCTGAGATATTGCCCTGCGGCCTGTGTCAGACCCGCTGACTTAGAATTCATAACAGGAGTGACAGACAACACACCAGGTAACAGACCCATCTGTCCTTAGCTTTAACTGCTGTCGTCCTGCCAGACTTAATCAGAGTCTTGACTCCAGGTCAAACATTGTCTTAAAGAGCATATGAGCATAAATTAAAATGTAATGACAGAAGATTTTGTCAGTTCAAAGGACTTCTCATTTTTGCGGAGTCATCTTTTGGATGGGCATGTCTTAAAAATGGCATGCTTTGTGTGAAAGCCTTCTCCAGCTTTTCTGTGCCATTAAACTTGACTAAATTCTGCTTTTTTCCTCTGAATATGACATAAAAAAAAAGGTGATGGAAGAATCTCCACTTAGAGGTCCACTTAAGAAAATGACTTAATGTGGTATTTTAGTTGAACCCCAGAACACATGGTCAGCTTATCCAGTGCGATGAATTATTGCAATCAAGTCGGTCCTTTGTGTATGAGAATTAAACTCCAGTAAATTTGCAAACAACACTACATTATTTCAGTTGCAGTTTCATTTTACACTAAAAAATTACTGTATGTTCCCTTTTTGATCTATTCTCTGAACATAAACAGTCTACTGTCGGAGAGTTGGTAAGATTTTTTTGTTGTAGTCTTTGTGTCACATATACTTGTCTAAAAAATAATCCATCATATTCATTCTTTATAGACCTAAAGGACAAAGAATGGTGTAACAAAAGGTGAGTTTTAGTCGTTATTTACAAACCCTTAATCCAGTGTCTTAAACACGGCTTCCCTCAAGTTCCGTTCCTTGCATATGTATTAAGATACCGATTGAGATTAAAATCATTAATATATGTTAGATTTGTGTTTTTTGTTTGTTTTTTTTTCCCTTCACCAGATTCAGATACACCATCTGTCATGGTCTGAAGCTGAAGTCAGTCTACAGTCATGTCATGTCTGGCACAGGGCAGTATGAGGTCACCACCCTGCACTCGGAGGGAGGAGCCACAGTCGACTACATCTTTTACTCTCTCAAGAAAGGTGAGGCTAATGGCTAACAGTGCCACATTTCTATACAATTATTTATAATGTGGTCACTATTGAAAATGCTATGCATGCTCGCTCTCTCTCTCTTTTGTTAAACGAGACTGTATCTAATAAGACAGATAATATATAATACAATGCATTATAGTAGCACATGGGGTCGCTCTGAGTATGTGAATAACTTAAATGTGCTGATTAATCCGACATTCACAAACAGAGAACAAAGGTGGGCTGAGGTTGCTTGGCCGTCTGGGACTCCTGTCTGAGGCAGATCTGTGGTCAGTGAAAGGACTTCCAAATGAAATATTCCCTTCTGACCACCTCAGTCTGCTGGCCAAATTTCAACTGGATGCCAGTCGGTGAAGGTCCAGACCAGCTTGTCCAGCTTAGAGCAAACCAGGCCGAAGGGAAACCGGTGATTATTTTTCCTTTTGGTACCCTTAGCCAAAATAGTTTTCTTCCAAAAGACAAGACAAAAAAATTAAGAAAATGCAACTCCAGTTAAAAAATTTGAGTTAACATGGTGCATAGTCAATGATTTTTACTCTGTCTAGTCTGTGGGCAGAGTAGTCTTCTTCGAAAGATGTTTTTTTTTTTCAGAATTGAGTGAACTCAAAAAAACTTTTGGAATTGTAGCTTTGAGTTTTGTTGCTAGAGTAATCATTGAATTTTTGTTATTATAAACTTTTGCTTCCATCTCTTATTCAAATTGTGAGCTCTGATGTTCCAGCTCCAGTTTGAAAGGATGTTTTATTTGACACTCCCTCTTGTGCTGAGTGGGCCTTGAGGTGAATTTTAGCTGAGGTATGACTCTTTAAAGTTTCTTGTTGCTACTTGTTTGTATATTTTTTGTTGGAATTATTTGGAGTGATAGATATCAGAAGTGAAGTAATTTTGGGTTTACATAATGTAAAATGGGAAAAAGGAAAAAAAAAAAAACAGAGTGTTTACATAAATTCTCGAAAAACATTTTTAAACTCTGAAATGACTGAGCAATGGATGTACCTTGTGCTTTTTGTGCCTAATTTATTTTTGGACTTTCTGCTGTTCTTTATTGCCATGCAGAATTTTTTCATTGGAAGAAAACAAATGTTTGAATAAATATTTTGGGAAAAAAAATCGACTGGTTCATTGAGTGCATCTGCGATTTGATTTAGATTTTCACTTTTGAATTAAACTCACATAAACTCTCCTCTTTGCTTGGTCTGGCAGGGCGGGAAATAAACTGTACAACTCTCTCGCTATGCGCAGTCCTCACATGACACTTCACAATATCCTGTCACAAATTCAAGTGGCAGGATGTATTATAAATTGTCAAGTGGCAGGATGTATTATAAATGTGGGCACACACTGCAGTAGGAGCAACTGAATATCACAGCTGTCATGTCACAACAAGACACCTGCCACCCATGGGTTTTTTTTTTTTTTTTTGGTGCATTTTGGTGACATCTAAAATTCATTGTAGTGTCATACAGGACTAAGGAGACGAATGCTGTCATTGAGCTTGTCACTGTGTGCACCTTATGATGTTATGAGTCCCTTGTTATGGTTTCTCTGATTGATAAAATGAATCATTAGATCCTGCATATCAAAAGACAGACAAAAACTGCAGCCTGCACCCAGTTTGCAGTAGTATACACATAAGGACTCCTTAGCCTTCATATTATTGACCTCGGCTCAGGTCTGTTTTTTTATGTTCATTCATCTACATATTTAATCCCACGGTTGGATTAAGAGGAATTTAAGTCAGTTATAATCAAATAATGTATCCAAGATAATCCTCTCTTCTACTCCACCAAGACACACTGAGGCTAAGAAAAGATGTGTCTGTCTGTGAGTGAATGAATTATTCAGCTAACTAGAGAGGGAGGCAGCCAAGCATTACAAGACCCCACTGGATCACTGGAGGTGACTGCGGGCAAACAGTCCTGGGTTTTAGCCATCCAATCACGACTCATTAATATCAGAGCTTCTACATCAGTCTCAGTTAAAACAATATTCAGGATTAATTCTGCCTTGTGATGTAATATTGTTTTCAAAGAGAACATTCTAAAGAATTTGGACATTTAAACCCTTAACTGTGTGAGCAACTCTATTAGAGTTCAATTAAGAGAATAAGACAGGGAATAAAAATACAGGAGAATATGTGTTTGGAGAGTAGTATTAAATTCTTTACTGACTTTAAATTGTGTGTGAATGTACAAAGAATTGCCAGAAGGCAGCTCACATGTTTGAGTGAGGAGGAAGTAGGTCAATAGGTTTTTAAAATAGGACAAAATTCCCCTAGTCACACAAACAGTGACTGGAGAAAAAGTGTGCTAGTCAACATCAGGTCTTTCCTGTCGAGATTTCCCAATCTGCACACTTGCAATTCATTTACTTTTTACACTGGCTTGCTCATTTGACAAGGGAATCTTCAGGAAAGCAAGAGTGTATGATGTAAGTTCCAATTACTGTCACAATTAGAGACTCTTATACGGTTGTGTCACGTGTGAATATCAAGAATCTTGTACAGAGCAACTGGTTTTCCTTCTCACATTTACTGGAGATGTCAGTGAGACTCCATCAAACTCAATGCTGCATTTGGTCCAAGTAGAGTGTAGAGTATTAAGAGCCTAAACTGGGCACCAAGCCAAAAGCATAATGGAAAATGGAATATTTACAACCTGAAATATTTTCCATTTTTATTCATAATTGGAAAAATGTGTTTAAATGTGGGATTTGAGAGAACTTTTCACAGTTTAGCCTGACTCAGACAAGACTGGGGACCTATCTGTTACAGTATTTTGTTTCTCCAAAACACAGACAGATCACACTGGTATAAGAATGGCAACATGGCATTTCATGGGGAAATTCAATATGTTCGTCTAAAGATAAACACCGCTATCACTCTTGTCAACTCCGTTGTTTGGTATGGATTTGTGATATATGACAAGAATGAAAACCATAGGATACAACATTATTCCCTAAAAAGCACATCGGTTAAAATCAGTATTTTTCTAAATTTCCTTTTGCAGGTGTCACAGAAAAGCATTTGCAACAGCCAAAAATGCTGCCTTTCCTGTCTTTTGCAGGAATGTTTCAGTCTGGAAATGTCTAATTAGCGGTTTTTGGCAGTTAGTGGTTGCCAAAATTCACTGTCCGTTGAGTGAGGGTGAAAAGCTGCTTGATGACAGCACTCAGCTCTCCCTCTTCATTCACATCAGAAGAAACAGACAGAAAAACGTCATAAGACAAAAAAGACACAACTTTTCAGCTGAGAATACTTCCATGTTTTTTTGGGTTTTTTTTGTGATATTGGCCGTGCTTTGGATTAACTGCTTTTCTTTTGACAGTGTTAATCTCAGTAGATCATAATCTGTCTGTCTGGATTAACAAACAGTACCCTGGAATAAGACTCCACATAGAATGCAGAGAATATTCACAAGTAACTGTTTATGATACAGTCAACATTCATGCATTCATAAGATTGAGATGTAATTCTACAAAGATAGAATACGTGAAAAGAAAAAAAAAATAATTGTAAAAATTTATAAACATGATAAATCACACAGTGTGTTGAATTCTGCATATCTGATGCACTCTAGGTAGAAAATATCATTATGTGATTACTGAGCAAAAGGAAAAACAGAGCAGTAAACTCAAGGCTTCCACAGCACAATCAATGTCTCTGTTCCACTGGTGTGTAGTTGAGGTGAAGCTAGAGTTGAACGGAGGAATATCTAACTCTAGAAGATGTGAAGAGAGCACTGTAAACGGTTCTTTACTGTAAGGATCTCATTAAGAGTGAGCATCACAGGCCAGCTGAAATTCAAATGATTAAAAAGGTTAAAATGACATTAATAGATTTTACAAACTTGTCAGACTTCAGGGTCATTTGATACCGATAGCAATGATAGCAATGCTGTAATTTGTGAGAATACACTGTGGTTAATTTAATAAGAAATTTTTACAGTATGTTTATCCTTCTTTTTTCTTTCTTTCTTTTTTTTTTTTTACTTAAGACTTCTTGTGTGGCTACATTTTCACATGGTTCATGAATAATGTCAACTATCATTTTAGCACTTACAATAGGCTCAGAAACTAAACCACTACTTTCTGCATCAACAATATTAGTAAGATTGGCATGATTTCATTAAATTTGTACAAAAAAGTTGAACACATACTAAATCATTGTTTATATGGCCCTTGGTGCATGTGGCATGACTCCTGTTTCATATCAGGGCTGTAGTCTGAACTACAGTAGATCATATAGGCCCTAGGTGAGGTTAAAAATGGGTTCTAGTGTCACACAATGTGAACATGTTTGCTTAATGAGTGTCTCAAATGCTAAGTACACAAAAACAATTTTTTAGAAAAGGCACCAAATGCGTGAATTGCAGACTATTGTCTATAAAAGCCTAGTTACTGTCCAGCAAGGCGACAGATTACATATATTTACATACACTGAACAGCGGAAGCCTCCCACTGCACACACTCCAGCATTCAGCCATTCAAAAGTCACAGAAACTTTAAGTGGAGATGGGGAATGCTTGGCTGATTAAACATAGTACAAATCATGGGTCTAATTTGCACACCTACAATGTAATCAAAACCATTTTTCACGTCAAAACGATGTTTTTTTTTTTCTTCTTCTTTTCTCAAATTGCATATTAACCAAAACCCTGCATTTCCTCAACATCAATTTTTCAGAGAGTAATCTGAAAATGTTTTTAATCCAATGTCCCCACAACCATCATTTCCCTACTTCACTATATTCATAAGCATTACCCTACTCATATCTCCTACAGGCACTCAGAGGCCTGAGAGTCCCAGAACACAGTAGTTCTCTCATCTCGTCTATGGGACAGAGAACGTCCTCACACTCTGATCTGATACCCATTCATATCTGCAGGGGGCTTCGGCTCCAGAGGTTTCTTTTCTCCCGAGGGCCTAGAAACAGACAGCGGGTCAAATGGTATATTAGTCACGGTCTCTTTTGGAGTGTGTGGAGCGTCACAAAATATAACTGCACTATAAAATTGCAAATAACACAAGTGTGTATCATAAAACACCAAAAAATAAATAAATAAATAAATAAAAATAAAAGTTTAGAAAGGTCTTTAGATCTTAACATCATGGTGTGCTTGGATCTTGAATTTTTCATCACACTAGTGAGTGGCATCGATAAAACGCATATGACATTGAAATAGAGGCTGTTGTTGTTTAAATGAATGGTATGAATGAAGTGATGAGTCAGCTGCGTAGTACCGTCTCTCGCTGCGGCTGTTCCTCCGCAGCGGGCTGCCAGGGTTCCGCAGGGGAGATCCCACGTCTCTCTTCCTGTCTTTGGTGGGTGATGGAGGAGCAGGCTTACCAATCTGCCATGCATGATTAAAATAATAATAATATGTATATTACTCCACTGTGGATGCAAGTTTTTTTCAGTCCACTGCATGATCAAAATAAATCTACAAATTAATATCCTATCAACAGAACCTCTAACATTATTACCTCCAATGCCTCCAGCTTCCATCCAAACATGACCTCAGTAATGAATACAGCTTTGAACACGTGGTTTGAATTTTCTACCCATATTCAATTTTGTCAAAATCACATGGTTCTATAATGTGGACACACTGATTAGGGCACAATTGATTTAAAGCACAGAATGAGATCAGACTGCTCTTTTGATCATCATCAGGCTCAGACAATGCAACTGACACACAGGCAAGTCCATTCAGGCCATTTTCTCATCATGTGACACACAACTTTGTCACTGAAAGACAGCCAGTAGGCTTAGGGGGAACAGTACCACACAAGACCTACAGCCCCAATGCTCTAATACAGAACCGCACAAAATCATTGTCTCAGTTTCTCCTTTTTCTCGTACATGCCCATCGCTCCCGATTTCAATATTTTAGGGTAAGGGAAACCCTGAGAGCACCACTGGATTTCGGTCTAGTCCGCAGTGTTGGATATACACACAGACCAGCATCACACAGTGTGTTGTAATGTGCTGAGGGAGACATTTTGACTATGCTAGGAGAGCTCCACCCCATCTATAATGAAATTACGCGTACTCAGCAAGAGCAGCCCTACCCATAAAATACCACACATGAATTGATGAGACTTACTCACGCACGGTGCAAAGCACTGTGGGGAGAGAGTAATCAAAGTAATTCTGTCATCACAAGAGTAGAGGGTTCGTCAACACAATCAGTGCCTCCTCTCATTGCCACTCAGAATGATGACTGATGAGTGACCATCACAAGTAAAATCATGTGCAGTGAAGAAGAGGAACTGCCTGATTGATGCCCTTGTGCTTGTACAGGTTGACTGGTTACTGAAGTTTGTTCCTGTCAGGCAGACTTGACTGGAAAAAAAGACTGTGAAGGTTAGAGCAAATAGCTTTGTCTCCTCTTCTGTCTGTTATGCTAAATACAAAGTTCATCCACCGCTTTTCTATCTGCGCCAACTATGGGCTGTAGTTCAGCACAGATATATCCTAATACAGTTCATACAAGCCCATTTTTCAAAGCATCTGCTTAAGAGTTTAGGAAGTTTGGCCCATCAGCAAGTTTAGTGGGGCCAAACGGAAAATCTGTCCTTAACTGTGGACTTGACGCAGTCACATCCTGCCTGAATGTGACTGCTGTATGGAGCAACATCATATTTTGCCTATACGTTGTCCTCGGCAAAGGAGCTACTTCCAATGTGACCCCACGAGAAAAGTACGTCTTGTTAATTAAACCTCTAAATCCCTAAATGATGGCTTTCCCTGACCTGTGTTTAGATTTTGGCCCTGAAAACTCATCCCCAGCAAGTTTTGTTATCTTGACCATAATGGCTGTCAGCAGGGCGACGAAATGGAGGCTGATCATAAATCTCCTTAATTGTGTGCAGCTTTGGCTTGTCCTGAGGCAAGTTGTTCCTCCTGTGGGCAAAAGATTTCACCCCTTCAAATCTACAACTTCTCACCCTCTTCTAATTAAAATAACGAACCTCTACAAGATTCACTATGTCTGCCAGTTTAATTATCTAAAAGACAGTATTAGAACTTAATATCATGCTTGTAACTCATGCCTGATAAATCATTTCATTTTCCAGAACCCCTCCTTACATAAAAGATGTTCCATCTCCAACCTCATATTTATCTACTACAAATTTTAAATAAATCTGGATTTCAAACCCCTCTACAACCCAGATATTAATGGTCCTAGCCACACAAGAACTGACCACTTCAAGGAACCCAACACTGTCTAAGCCATCCTGTCCTAGACTCCGTACATCTATCTGAACTACCCAAAACTAAATGCCCCAACACCCCAGTTCACACAAACCTTCCTTTAAGTCTGCCCCAAAAGTCCCATGTAAACCTCTACTTCTCCAGACCTCCTCACCTTCAACCTCATGTCACGGGTGTGTCTCTCCAGCTCTCTCTTCAGCTCCTCCTTGGACAGTTTGTCCACCTCCAGCACAGAGTGCTTCCACTCAATCTGTTCCACGCTGTGCGGGTCATGGGAGACATACTGGCCAATCTTCACTTTTCGCAACGTATGCCAGTAGCCCTGGTAGGCCACCTGGAACTCCTGCAGCAGGTCAGCGAGAGTTCGATATTCCAGTGGCTTGAACATCAGGTCTTCTCTTCGGCTGATTCCCAGAGCACCAAAACGACCCCCGCTGTGGACCCCTAGTACGATGTGTCGGAACTGACTCCCTGAGAACTGAGTCTTAAAGCTGATGGGGAATCTCTCCACAGTCGGCATGCTGTTGGTGAGGTAACTTGAAACATGGGTTAAGGACTGTCTGTATTTAATTTGCATTGCATACCATTGATAGTGTAAAACAGTCAAAGAAAGGACTCAGTTGCACTGGTTTACTCTATACTAATACCTGCATTATCAAGGCTAGACCCTGAGGTCTTCATGTTTCTATTCTACCGTCAGAAACCAAAATAGCACACAGCTGTCTGTAGAGCATAAACCCTAGACCTGAAATGACTCAGTGGAGGCTGCAGATGAACAGACTGACTCATCACAATCCTAATTCTATTCTTTTCCCATTATCTCTTTGTAATGGGAGATTTATCCTCCATGTCCTAAGCTGAGTCCTTTACAGTAACTCACAGATGTAGAAACATTCTGACATAGGTGGGCTTCACCAGACCACAAACAGTCGGATTGTTTAGACAGATCTGTTTCAATCATTAAATTTAATAAATCAAAGCCTTTAATGCTTGATCCATTTTCCCAAATCCCGTTTCTTTTTTTTTATACAGTACAATGCCTGAACACCACATACTGCACAATATCCATGGAAAACCTCTTTAAGAACACAGATAAAAATGAGAGGTACTGACTAAATTGAAATTGAATAGAAGTCGCATAGAAGTATATGTTGTTATCCATAGACTTTAAAAGTTTGAAAAGACAGAGTCCTTACTTCAATAAAATGTGTGCTGTTCAATTTGATGGTATTTCATTTAATCAGGATAAAATTCTTAACTCCCTAATCGACCATGGAGAGATTAGCATATCACTGTCACCTCAAACAAGGATACATTCCAAGAATCACTGCCTCCAGACATTTGATTGGTAGAGATTCTCGGGTCATATCCTTGGCAATGTCCATCAACCTAGGAGGAAAGGTAAGCTTGTCATTGCATCCTCAGAGAAAGGTCATACACTTAAGCTTTAAAGAAATGACACACTTTATAGATAAAAAATGTACATGCTTGTCATATTTTACTACGTCTTGAATATTCCTTTCATAATTGCAAGTGTTGTGCTGAGCTATCAATTCCAATGCTTAGATTTATGGCATTTCCATCATCTAGCAACAACTAACTGTGTGTACTGACATAACACGGTGTACATATCCTGTTGTGGGCAGTTATGCTGTTTAATTTCCCTTTGCTGGTTTCATCATCTGTCCAGTATCATTCCCCAACATATAAACATCCTCTGCTACTTCCTGTTTGCTTACTCAGTGCCCCCAGAGCAGGGAACGGAAGAAGTGATTCTCTGAAACTTCACAGTCTTATTGGCTAGCGATAAAAATAGGCTGGGTTTGTTTCTCTGTCTGCTAACTGCACCGTGGTACATTCACAGCCGTTCGTCTGGTGTACAAAAGCTGAAAACCAATAAAGGTTCAGTCAGAGATATGCTTACGCTGTAAGAGGCCTGTTCTTCTTTATCTCAAAAAACTGTGTTCCAGTGTGATTGTACCTGGAGGAATCTGTTAAGGACAGAGAGCTGAAAGGACAGATCATGGACGGAGCATAAAAAACGTCACGCACTCAAGAAGGCTCTTGTCAGAAACAATTCAGCAGCTCCATTTCTCTCTGCTTAGGCAAAAATCTGAAAACAATTTCACTGAAATTATATTTGCTGTTAAAACATATGATGTTCACTCTATGAAAAGCTCATACAGTGAATCTATCAATTATTTCCAGATATAGGACACTACGGAAAATGTTGATATAGGGAAAATGGGCATTTGAGACAGCCATTTTTAGGTGGTTTATAACCCTAAAATGCAATCTGAGCATGCTATAAAATCCTGGCAAATTCTATCAGCCAATACATGTCATCCACACAGCCTTGTTGTATACAGCTGTGTTGGTGAGTTTGAAAGATTCAGCACTGGTAAATATTTCAGTGGTCACCATCAGCATCTGCACTTTATCTCAGTGACCCAATTTTCCCAACCGCCAACATGAGTTTGCCATAAATGAATAATGTATGACATAAAAAACAGACATAAAGAAGTGGACAGCCATTCCCAAGATAAACACATCATAATTTAAGGGTGGAAATCCAGCTGAGATGTGTTCTCTGTTCTAGCCTACAGTGTGCCAGCAGGAAAAAAAATACCAATGAGACTATAAGCATTTCCATGAACAATACCAGGACATTGTCTTAATAGATTTCTCTGCTACATTTCAGCTCTAAGGTCATGGCAGCAGTATTAACTCAAACTACACATTATTATAACTGTGCACTAAGTGGTTGTAAAACCACGGAAATGTGTCAGAAGCCAGGCATAATGCATGTGACAATAGTCTGGTAACAAAGGACATGATATTACCTCATTATTTGCTGTATAAGGTATGGTTATTCATAGGGTCTGGATAGCTATCTCAGAACATCACTCATTATCAAAACCTACACATCTTCCATTTCAGTGTAGATGGACAATGAAGTATCTGTTAAGAGGAAAAAAAGGGATACTGCAAGTCCCTGATGTATCTCTGTATGGCTTCCAGGCGTTGTGGGACACTGGTGGTTGGCTGGTAGGTAGGCACACTCGGCATTGGAATCTATGGGGTCAGAGGAGAACGGGCTAATGTTAGCACTGCTAGTGCTACTGTCCACAATAGCAGCATTTTCCCTGTGGCTAGAGAACGTCCACTTGTTCGGTTAAACAGTCCTTCCATTTTACGATGACCAAAACCCCACAGCCAGAATCTTAATTGCCTCCTCACATCTCTCACAAGAAACCAATTAAACAAAATGAGAGCATTTTATCTGAGGACAGACAAAGCATTCAGAGAGAGGTAAAACTACTGAAATGTTACGTGGTATTATGAATGTCTATAATAATCTTTTAGGCTTTTGTGTGAGAATGTGGTCTTTTTCACTGTTTGTTTTGGAACTGAGATTACCAAAGGGCCTGTAATATCCATGTCTGACTCACACCCTGTTTCTGCTGGAAAACACGACTGAAACTAGCAACCCATTAGTAATATTACACAGAGATGAGAGTAGAATTCACCAAAGCTATTTCAAATACACCTGTGAGGGACCTAAAGAGGTTATAACAATGCCCAAAACTATCAGTGTAGGATACTGAATATTTCTGCAGTCTCAGAAATATGCCCCTACAGAATTCTGAATCCCATTAAGTTTGTTTTATATACAATGTATTTTATGGGGCTATATGTCTTCTTGAAAGCTCTAATGCATGCCCATCCACATTTAAAATTATTGATTTGTTTTACTGCAGTGTATTAATGTGGAATGTGCATTTCAGAAGCAGCTCTGAGCTCTGTATTAAGTATCAACGTTGTGCATTTTTTGGCAGAGGTTTGTGTTAAGCTGTAGTTGTAAGGCTGCAAAATTGTATGCAGGTGTGCACTGTCTAGCGGATGTTCATCTTAATAATCCTAAATCGTAATAATTTCATGGACATTAAACAGTTATCGTATTGTCTTAACTGCGCCCTGTGTGGAAGATGGCATCTCTGACCCTAATTTTGTACTGCTTCTGGCTGTTTTGCCGATGCTCCTAGATCAGCTGAGACTATGGAGACTATGTGAAATACCTTAGGCAGGTCACTGGCTCCCCGAATCTTTTTCGCCACTGCCCCGCCGTCTGGGTGAATCCGGGCTATGTGCTGCCACATACGCTCCCAAGTCTCCTCGTTGACAGGAAACCCGCCCCGGTTCACTATAAAGGGAACCCCTCCATCTCGCAAGTCTTCTTCTCCTTCGTCCTCTTGTTCCTCATCTCTCTCTTCCACCCCCTCCAAACTCATGCTAGTCCGAAGCATTGTGACCCCAATCACTCTTGCTCCAGCAGAGGGTTGGCTCAACCTAACCTCCGCTCCGGACTTGTCTCTCAGTTTCCGTGGAGATGTACAGTGACGGACACCTCCACAACAGGTGACTGGCATGGGAAGCTCATGACACACTGAGACACGAAAATTGAATCATGATCGCCAAACCACCCAAGTTTAAGACATACACAAGGACGCGATCTGTTACAGACTTGAACAGTGGGGTATATTATGTGAATACCAGAAAAACAACTTACGAAGACAATAATGCAGATCAGAACAGCTCTCGCCACTTGAAATCATCGGCAACTCTATAATCCACACAGCAAGAGTTAACAATTAGAACCATAATACCGCCATGATTTCTGAAAAGATATGAGATGCTACAAGAAGCCTTAAAAATATTTCTCCTCATCCAAGTTTTCAAAAACAGAAAAATACACCAGCCCACTATGCAACTAGAGTAATTTGTATATTTGGATGTGAATTTCTCTGACTTGAAAAGCTTAAACAGATTTCACAATTGCTGCAGGCTAAATCTGATTCAACAACTGTTGGTTAGATGAGTGACGTGGTTAAAATACAATACTTCAGCAGCAATTTAATATCGAGGAAACCGTTTGTAATCAGACACTTAAGAAACACTACATAACATTGCCAAAATACGAAAAAACAAGAGATCTCTAATGCCGGCGGCGCACAACAGAGGTCATTCAGTTTAGATCAGCGCTACCTCGAACTCACGCCAACGTTACATTTCTTTGACAGGGATTTTAGTCAGCGACAGTAATCCATATTTTTTCTGTCCATTCGTATGAAGCTCCTTGTCAGTCCAAGTCATCGTCCTGGCAGGACGCCTTCAGCTAGCATTCGCACAGAGACTGCTCTCATTCCCGTTATAATACAATGTACTGCGATGACACTCCCATGCTCCCGGTTGGTGCCGCGCATGCTCCACATAAACCGATTATAACCAGGGTCTCCAGTTGGACGCATAGCAGGCTACTGCAATTAAGCTAATGTCTCTGGTGTCTTAGTAGCATTGTAATTAAGCGAGGCGTTATACTCAAAATTAATAAAAATGTTTTGTTAAAAGGCTTTGCTATGAAAAGATTGTATTTAAAATATGTGCCGTTTACCTTTGTGCTTTGTTTTGCATTTTTCTCTAAATGAAGGCATTTCCAAAACTGCTATTGATGATAGCAGTTAAGCTTTCTTGATACATCTATACTTTTTTATTTCATTTGGTGTAAATGAAAAATTACCTCTTTACTTCAGTCAACTCAAAGCAGGTTTACAAAATGCACAGAGAATTCAAATTGTACTGTTAAATATTTATTTTGTATCTTATTCATCCTCAAGCAAGCAGATCAGAAAAAAATAAAAAGGTTTCACTCAAAATTACAAAACATTGTATGAAACTTCCTTGGGGGAGGACAGATAAAATGTGTGCAAATGAATGTTAAACATCAACAAATGTGACATCCCAGTTTTGGACTCCACCTTCCTCCACCACAAAATCCATCCTCTGAATATTATAGTCTCGGAGCACCATAATCGTCTGGCATTCTCTCGATGTTGTACCTGTTAAATAAAAAATTAGCAGTACAGGACGAGAAACAACTCATTTAGCAAATAGCACAGGATATCAGACTGTTAACCATCGATGACTCTGGACTGATGAATATACAGCATCATAGTTAAAACATTGATTCTGCCATCAGTGGACAACAACGGTTCTCTGACTAATTGAACACACACACACTGCTTTGAAATATATTTTCCAGAGATTACAAGAAGAAACTAAACATCAAAGACGTCTCCACTCAACAGGACCATGCACAATTTGACCTCATCCATACCGGCATGGCTTTACTATAAATGTAGGGGAGTACTGGTGACATGATTATCTTTGTGGTAAAATCTCATTAGGATTCAATCCTTTCGTACTGAATGCATTTTCCATCATATTTGTCAGATATACAACTTGCTTGGGATACTAGCTGTGCCAGTAAAATGTTAAACAGTAAAGTAACAGAAGTAAACCAGTGCTTTCTTCAAAATCTGTCTTGTGTAAAGAAAATTCTCTCTCAGTAAGCACACATATTTGCATCAGTACTGTTTAAACACCCTGCAAACGTACAAAGCTATTGTCACAAAGTTCTCAAGGCTGAAGCCCTTAACATTCCCGCTTTCCTTACCTGTGATTTGAAATGTACATGATTGGAACCCCTGGAATTTTACGAATCCGTCTTTTCAAGTCTCTGTCTACTGTGGCCACAATGTAACACTTGTGCTGGAGAAAATGAGGGATTGTTTATTTGGGATGCTAAACAATATTCCAGAACAATGATTATGATAAATGTAAGAAAGGTAGAGAAAATGAGACTTGGGTTCACAGACAGATGGCAGTGTTTACTTACTTGTGTTACTCTTTGCACTAAGCAATCATCAGCATATGTTCCCTTATGTGTGCATGGTAAACGTTCAAACCGGGGATCCTTGGCTATCCTGCAGACATCAGAGGAGAGTGGGAGAGAGAAACAGAGTAAGGATGAAAGGGGGCATGGGTTAAGTTGGTATACAACTGATGACCCGGAAGAGAGCCTTTCTTTTTTTTTTTTATAATTAAGGCATCGTGTGGTATGTAGGTAGACTTTGGCCTCCACAACTTTTACACATAAAAGTGAAACATGCATCATTGTTCAAAGTGAATGGTTAAAACAGCCTACTGATATGTGAGGATGTATGGGCATGCCTGTTTATGTGTGTTAAGAAAGTTCTTACCTCAGTGCAACTCTGTACTTCATTCCCAGTTTCTCAAGTTCAGCCATGACACAGTCTGTGATGCAAGGAATACCTTAAAACCACAAACACAATACACATCATTTCACCATCAGTCAACATTCACAACAAGCCTAACTTAATGGAAGGGTCTGAGAACTCACACTTAGCATACAGACAGTCCATCATTGACTGTACTACGTCCAGTTTAGCCTTTATGGAGAAGTTGAAAAAGTTGGTATCCACCAGGATGTGATAAGGTGGACCAAGCTGAGTGTTGTACTGGAAGAATAGGCATGATGGATATTTTGGCCTGAGGACGACAAAGACAACTGTTATGGTAGTACTGAATTATTTTTTTTAACTGAAATTGCACTCTGTATGAGTCGATTAGTTCGATGGGTTAAAGACAGCGTTGGCATTCACATCTTGTAAAGTCAGCGAAACACTTTAACATCTAGTATATGTTATGGTATACTCACACTTCTTTTTCTTTAATTGCTGAAGGGTCTTCTTTCTTTTTCTGTTGTGTTTTGGCACGATCCTTTTCCTGGCTGGAAGACATTTGATAAAGTTGCGTTAATTAAGCGCAGAATCGATTCAAAATTCAGACATCAGCTGACCAGGCAAATCCACTGGCCGCTAGTTAGCAAGCCACAAACTGTACAAGACTGTGCCATTTAATAACGCACGCTGTCGAAATCTTACATTCTCTGATCTTTTAAGCTAATCATTCTCTTCATTGCAGCATATTTCTTCTGTTTCTTCTGCTTCCCCTGAAAGAAAGACATGAAAGATCCATGATTAGCAGAGTTCGCCTTGCTAAGTTAACGTATGTATTATTTAATAAACAGCCCTATTTCTCAAAGCTAGAAGTCCAATTCGCCATTCCTCGGGAGACACAAATAAAAGCATGATCAAAACCATTATGCCGGTAATTTTAATGCGATGTACTCAGTTTACCATTGCGTAGCGAGGTGAAATTTTTCCTTTTACAAATCCTCGTGTTTCAGTGAGCGACCGCGTCGGATTTTACGTCATCACTAAGCGACAATATGGCCGGGCCTGTGTCATAGATCACAGAAACAGAGCAGACCGTAATCTGAACTGTAGTTTAATGGAAACGTTTGTCGCGCCATAGGCAGGGAAGCATAGGAACGTTGGCTGTTGAACGTCGCAATGATTCGATATTTCTTAATTTGTGGTGGCATAATAAACATGATAATGAAACACTTGTCTGGATACACTGATTGCTCATACCATGTCAAGTATTAGTCCTGAGCACAACGCAAATATTTCATGATTCACGGGCTTTACCAAAATTCTTGAATCGATAGCATTTCATCTACAACGAATTTTGTTTTGTTACAGGTAAATTTATGATTTTTTCAGAAATACAGACCATTGTTGAAGAATCTTTTTTTTCTTTCTCGCCCTCAATACAAAATGAAAGCAACTCGCTCTCATCAATACCGTATATGGTCATACCGTCTCAGCGCTTCATGACACTTTCTCTCTGCTCTCGAGTTAACGGTCTGGGTCTCTTTCGTTGTTACCCCCCACTCGTATTCTGAGCATCTTCCGGTTGTTAATAGAACCTAGCTAGATAAACACTCACAAGGTAAGATGGATTTGTCGAGTCGATTGTTTATCAGTGAAAAATAATTGTTATTTGTATGAAAGTGAATGCACAAATAGACCATCAAGTAGTTAAGTAATCTGAATTTGATGTTTTGACTGTAGTTACTGTTAGGCATCTAGCTAACTTATTAAAGCATTGATATGAGCGTGTTGTGCTAGTGTACCGAGCAATTTAGCTAGCATATGTTCAAAGTAGCGCTGACATTGTTAGCATAGCCGATAGCCTGCGGTTGGCAAGAAGAGAGGATGGAGGGTTTAAGTCTAGTTGTCGATAGCTCAGTAGTGTAAGGATACAAATTCGATGCTTTAAATGCATACGACCGCGATGCATCTTGTGCGTCACTTTAACCAGTCTGAATTCATTCAACCTGTAAGACCTTTTCCTCTTACACTATTAGCTTTAAACCGACTTTCTTAGCACATTCGCTTTGCAATGTATTCTCCGCTTGCATTTAAAAGTCATTCATAATTATTCTTTAGAAACGCTCAGTGAATTTCGTTGGTTGGTGTCTGTATCAGTCAGCTACTTTACCATAGTCCTGATTTAATAACAGGTGAATGTTGTGTCGGAAATACCGTAGATGAGACTGATAAATACTTTAAATAAATAAAACCTGTTCGGAGCGTCTGGCTGTTGGGTTGTGGTCTGTCAAAGCAGTGCTGACATCAAGTGTTTGACTATATTCTATTCAAATGGGGATTGTGTCATCATGGTGTCAAATGCCCCTTACAAAGCCAAGGACACAGGGATGAACAGGGCAACTAAGACCATCCAGTCTGTTCACTGAGCCTTTAAAAACTCAGCAGAATGTGTCGCAATGAAGAGAACTTTTGAATTAATGTTACACTTATGACCTGGTTCATTCATATTTCATGTATCTAGATTGCCTAATACTATAACCCGACACCCACTCTCTGGCACTTATAAATATTAACACATTTGTTGGCTGTGCTGTAACAGTGTATATGTCAGAAAAAGAAGAGAGCGAGCCTAGTGCATGCTTGCCTATTTAATTCAGTTCTGTTAACAGACCCCCGCTTTATGACTAAACTGTGTCATGTGTATCATATTTCTACAGCAGAGGCATCAAAGGACTTTTGAGAATACAGAGGAAAATGCTCTGAGGAAGGTTTTTTTTTTTTTTTTTTTTGACTGTGTAAATTGTGAAAGTGAAGCAGAGACGGAGACACGGTTCATATGAAGTCCAGAAGTATTGTACGGCCCCTACTGAGGTCTGAGACCAGCATGAGGATGGTCTGATGGACCGACGCTTCCTGCTGACCCTCATCTTCTGTTCAGTTTCTTGGATTTTCTTCTGGGAAGTGCGCTGGAAGAAAGGGAAGGAAAGTCAGATTGAAGAATGGCTCCATGGACACAGTCTGTCTGAATATAAGCAGTTGTTTGAGGGTGAGTGAAACCATTTTAAAGTCACACACACAGACACACACACATATATTATATGTTAATCACATTCTAGCCTCAGTCTAAAAAATTCTGTTAGAAATCTTGTGCCATCCAGTTTTATCTATATATTGGCGGAAGTATCGGCCAGAGACAACCAGTGAATCTCCAGGACAGTTCTCTTGGTTTCAGTCACAGTTGTTTGCTCCTTTCTCATCTGAGCCAATTAAAAATACGTATCCTATGTTTTCATGAGCTGTTGCTCTTAATGGCTTTTGAGTGTATACCTACAAGTAATTTCCAAAACACAGGAAACGCTTAAGCATGTCAGAGAGTAGAGGTATTTTGAAAGCAGGTTCTTCCACACAGAGTATGTAATATCACACCCCATCATGCTTAGTCACTTAATGATTTGATAAGCCCGAAATCTTATGAAAAAACCACATGTCATAGCTATCAGCACATCTGTGTCTAGCTTAGCGCTGAACAATGCAACATAATAGAGTGGTGTCAATTACAGTGCTTTCCACCATCATTAACCAAACGCCAAATGATAGAGTTTCTTCAGAACAAATAATGTCACATCTTACCAACAGAGTTCCAGACACTTCTGTAGAATCTATGCTAAGGAGCAGTGAAGTTGTAATAGGTCAGATGTTCTATTAAGACTCTTTATGTTGATGTGTCCTTTATTTTGGCAGGGAAGTAGACTGTGTGGGCATTGTTATTCCTATCATAACCAAGGGTGAACTTCTCAAACATTATGTTTAAGATTAAGGTTCTGTTTCTTGAATATCTATGGGTGAATTTGTGTGCTCTCGTATTAATTGGTTGCTTAAAAATGCACGTCTTTGTTTATGATCATTGAATTATTACTTCAATTTGTTGATGTTGTTGCTCTCGTTACCATAGTGATAAGGGTGTCTCTGTCAGTAAATGTTAGGGAGTTTCTGTTGACACAGTTGTGAGTTTGCTTTGGTTATGTGGTTAAAACAGTCGGTTGCATAATATCAGGCAGTCACATAATATCTTGCTCTGTGTGTGTGTGTGTGTGTAGATGTCCAGACCCTGGAGGAGCTGAGTCTGTCTGTTTTAACTCGTCTGGAGGAGGTGGTGAAGGAGCCACGGCGTTGGAGGTCCATTGTTGATGCTCACATCCAGTTGCTCAGAGACTTCGCCTTTCAAGAGTGGCTGTGTTCACAAGGCCTGGAGCACTACTACCACACGTAAGCACACACACACACACACACACACACACAATGTCACTGCCGTTCCTGAGTTATCGTCAGATGTAACGACGACCTCTATTACCACTGTCTGGTATAACTCACTGACATGACACATCGCGGATACTGCTATGACCCTTCATCTTTCATCATTTATATTCAAATAACCGTAGGAGCTTCTGAATACCATAGTGAGGCTGGAATAGCTGTGCCCTCCCTCCCACCAGGACGAGGACTGCATACTCTGTTGTGTCCTGCAGTACCACTGAACTATAACAACAAAGCACTGCAACCAGCACGCGGCTGCTTGGTCAGCTCAGTGTGAACATGAGCGGTGGGAACTGATTATATGGTCAGTGTAGGGCTGAGCTGGAAACGGATGCTGTAATTAGTCGTGTAGACCAGCAGAGGGCAGTGCTGGCTCTTCACGGCCAGCTGAGCTGAGTGACATTGAGCGGTGGCGACTGCAGTACTGCGGGGTCATTGCAGTAACGGGTGGTTTTTTAAGGTCCGTTACACACGCGCAGCATCCAGCTGCAGCAATGCAGACTGAGCAAAGTAGGACTCAGGAAGTGCAGCTGGAAACAAAGCAACTGTTATACAATCAGGGTCATTTTGGATCAACCTCATATGCTATACAGCACACATACGAGACAACTTCTGTGTGTAGATCTATAACAGCAGTGTATGTAATGTTTTTGTCATGTTCAATATCATTAAAGATATTTTGAGGTCATTTTAGGTTCATATCTGTTTGTTTCATGTTTTTTTTGGGGTTAAAGTTGGGTGTTTGAGGGAAAGGAGGGTGTGACACTTCAGTGTAAATCTGCTCCATTGTTCCTCAGTAGCGTCTGTTATTATACATTCTGTAGCACAAGCCTCTCTACACTTCAACGATACATTTCTGATCTCTCTCTAACTCTGTGTCAATATTCAGTAAAATACATTTGTCTCACACACGTGCTGCATCATTAGAGTGTTGCCAGAGCAGACAGTTGTGGTACAGTGATGTAGTGGAGTTGTCTGAGTCACTGCTGTTTAGTGTATATTTTATGTTTTGTTTAATGACAGAGCTATATCTGTGCCAGCATAAATTAGTATTGGAAGTTATTAATAACATTTGGAAGACCTGAAATTTTTGATTGAAGGCCATGTTTTTGTTTTGAGTTTGACCTCCTTGCAGCAGACTTATTTGAACGGGCAGGCCGCATAAAATATGATCTTGTTTTTCCTATTTCTCCTTGGCAGTCTGAAGACTCTGGGTTGTACTAATCTGGATGATTTAGCACAGTTTGACAGCCAGCTTCAGCTCTCTCTGGCCGCATGGGGCTATTACTACGAGGATTATATTAAACTGTCCACCGGCATTAAGATCCTCCAGGCCTCTAGGGGCAGCAGAGACCAGGACTACGAGACCCAGTTGGTACACAACCTTGCTGAGAGGCGACTAAAGGAGAAGTGGTCCATTGGTAAGTACAGTTTAGCTTCTGTTGCATCAGGTGGGGCCTTATATGAGATGAAAGATATAGGTTGAAGGTGACTATTTCAACCTGACAGATGACTTGCGGCTAAGCCGGTTAGACAGTTGTATATTTTGATCTGTTACTTAACGAGCAGCTCTCGATGGCTTGTCCCAAGATTATTTACCAAGGGTTTGTGCGGAACTTTTGTTTTTTTTCTTGCTTGCTGTGGTTTGATGCGAAATTCAGAAGAGGTAGTTGAACCTAAGTGGAGTGCTATCTCACTGTGTTTATATAAAGCAGAAGAAGGCAAACAGACATGAAGAAGTCAGAGCTTTCATTATCTGAACTCGTCACTCCCTGAAACAAAAAGGAGCCTTTACCTGCGTACATTTCAGAGAGGCTAAAAAGCTTTTAGCTCTGCAGCCATGGATCATTACCATAAAACATATAGTGTTCATTGAATCAGATATGTATAATTCTGTTAGTAAGTTGGTTTCTGAGCTCAGTGTTTCCTGTACTAGTTTAATAAATTAATGTTTCACTCCATCTGGAAAAGCATGTTTTTTGTCACTATTTTAGAGTCTGTGAGCTCATAGCAGCTCAGTATCTACAGGAAATAGCGGTAGATGGACTATAAATCAAGTCAGGGACATCACAGGCTTCATCTGTGGACGCTGAAGCTTGATGTCTTCCGTATGCTGTTTTCATATGTTGCTCACTGTGGAAAAGAAAGGCAAAGAAATACACAAATGGCAGTTAATAATATCGGACATGGGCACGGACGAAGGTTTTGTCGTGTTCTATAGTCTGCTTTCTCTTATCTGGTCAGGAGTTAGTGTCTCAGAGTTCCTGTGTAAGAGTTGGTATTAAAGTGATCTAACAGGGGTGGGTGTGTGTGTGTGCGCGCGTGCGTGTGCGTGTGTGTGCCTGTCTGTCTGTCTTTCAGCCGGAGCTCTGATATTTGGCTGTACTGTAGCTCTGTGCTTTCTGATAAGGGACCTCATGTTTTACGTGATTGGTGAGTCATTATTTCTTTTTTTTTCTTAGATACACTTGTGTTCAGTAATGATCTTTATATGCATTATATTTTATATACAGCTAACAAAGTCTTATCAACAAATGTGTATTAGCAAAGCCTCCTTAAAACCCTGGTGATGCCTGAAACAACTGAGAAATAAGTAAATTGTCATTATGAATTGGTCTGCATGGCTTATATTCATTTAATTACTAATTATCAAGGTGTATAGGTTATTAAATGTATCATCACTTTTGTATGTGCCTTTCTAAAGCAGCCTGAGATATTTAGAGGGATGACAGGTTGAAAGAGGTCAAGTATTCGTTACCTGAATTTCAGGACTGGCTGTGACAGGAGTAATTAAGTTATTTTTCATTTCAAGATGAACATTGTCAGCTCAAGTTTACATCCACACGCAAGGAAAACCTAAACCAAAAAAGGAACAACATGAAGTTTTTTTTAATTCACTATTTTATTCTTAAGTCATAATTGGAAATATATTTTTATACTTATTAGGTTATGTGGTAGACACATTTTTTCCCCACAAACTACAACATCAGCTTGTATCTGTATCCTGGCTTTCAGTTGGTTAACGTTGCAGTATTTTAAATGGTTAAACCTAAGAGTTGACGTATTGAAATCAGTCAGACCCTTTACTGTGATCACACTCTTTGCTGAATACCTGCCTTGTGGGTTTCTGTCCTGAAGTTCTAGGACAGGATCTGGTTTATGGTAGAAGAATAACTCTAAGGTTGGACGTTCTCTTTCTGTGTCCTCTGCTTATGCTTCCATTTTCAAGTGATTTGTCAAAAATTCAAAACAACGTGGGTCTGCTGTTTGAGCAACAACTTCTTTTGCATAACTCGATGTTTATCTAGACTTGGTCATTATATGAAGTCAGGTCTCTTATTTTGTTCCTATTAACTCTCTCTCTCTCTTTTTCTCTCTCTTTTTCTCTCTCCCCCGCCTCCCTGCTCCTTCCCTCTTTTAGGTGGAATAACTGTTTCCATCATCGCCTTTGTCTTCACCATTAAGTTCCTGTGTGAGCTTGCAGCTCGGGTGGTCAGTTTCCTTCAAAATGAGGACCCTGGTCGCCGTGGAGACCGCAGCATCTATGACTATGTCCGAGGGAACTACCTGGACCCCCGTTCATGCAAGGTTTCCTGGGATTGGAAGGAGCCACAGGAAGTGGGCCAGACGATGAGCTTCCGTGTCCAGGTGCCGATAGACTGCTGATGTTAACATCCGCCAAGTCTTTTGTCATAGATCACTCATTTATTAGCAAAGAGCAATGAGAGATAATCATTACAAATACCTCACTCAGGAGTCTGTTTTCTTCTCTTTCTCCTTTTCTTTCTTTTTCCCTCTGTTATTTTGTCTCAGCTCTTCTATAAAAATGGCCAGCCGTTCCCTGCTCACAGGCCGGTGGGACTAAGAGTCAGTATTACCCATATAGAGCTTGCCTTAGACATCCCAGTGACCCAGGAGGTCCTGCAAGAGCCAGAATCCAACGTTGTCAAAGTGGCCTTCACAGTTCGCAAGGCAGGACGCTACGAGGTGGCTGTCAAGCTGGGCGGTCTGAACGTGGCTTACAGCCCCTACTACAAAGTCTTTCAACCAGGTAAGGGACTCCATGGTGTCACACCTGAGGAAGATGTGTGAGTTAAGGTGTAGTGTCTTTAGACTGACAGTGAGATTAAATGGCCTTTGGTTCCACAGTGTCTCAGCATTTAGAGGAGTATGGGCAGTGACACCGGTTTAGGGTGAAGAATGTGTTGGAACGGGCTTTGCAGCCTTGTTAAAGTCTTTTACCGCCTCTTTGGACTGGAGGATTCAGGCTGTACTATATCAACGTTCTCTCACCTCAGTTCTCAAGATCCCCATACCTTCCACATTTTTCCTTTAGTCCTACCATGACGTATTAGATTTTAGTGACTCACCACTGAAGAATTATCTGCATCTGCCTCTGATGTGTGTCTGACGTGTCCATGCATGGTTTATACAGAAATGTACAGGGCAGGGTGTGTGACTGGGTTGAGAAACGGCACCGCAGAATTTTTATCTGTGGTGACCAGTTCCAGTGTATGATGCAGTCTTTCACTGGATGTTTTTGTTTATGTTACATAACCCGTGTGTAAGAGAGGTTTCCCAATGACTGTAGATGTTTAGCAGCCTGTTTACTCAAGGCAAGACAGAAGAGTTTGGCCTAAAATGGTCTGAAGGCTCTTTGTCTGTGTCTGTGGTGTTAAACCAAACTGGATTAAGCTTCGTTCTCTCACACCCCAACATAGCTTTGGCAGTAGGGGACGTCTCTCTGTTATATGAGAACCAAATTCTGGAGTTGGGCAATCAAGCAATTTTTTTGAAGTTGTCTTAGCGCAGAGAGTTCTATTTAGTGTGTACGCAAACAAATATTTGAAGAGAGTGGCTCATTTTATGCAGTTGTTTGTGTTTTGGTAAGATTCCCGCCAAAAGTCGGGATAAATGTAATTACATTCATTCTAGAACGTTCTGCTTTTTAACAGTGTTTAGGCTTGTGGTACAGACTGATTACAATTTCGACTTTGTTTTGTCATCTTATTTTTGGCTCTTGTTTTTTTGTAAGAAATCCAACGTAATAGCATCTTTATGAAATTGCTCATGAAAATGTAGTAAATGTTACAATGGAAAATTGAGCAAGATGGGTGAAATCACTTCATCCTGATACATCATATGAAATAAATTATCCAGCGTATGGTGTGTGTGTGTGTTTGTTTTACAGGGACAGTGGTGCCATCAAAAACAAAGATAGCGTACCATTTCTCCACTCTGGTTTTGCAATATGGCCAGCAGCACACCCTGCAGATCGAGCCGCGGGATGAGTACGGAAACCCCACCAGTAACTCTGTGTCGCTCATCGACGAAGTCAACTACAATGTCCACGTTCACTCGGTAAGAGCGCCCATGGAATCAGAAGGATTTGGTCGTCCTCATGAAAATTAGAGTAGTACTCTGTGAATAGTCCTGTTACTGATAGAGGTTGTCAGTGAACAGCACACCTGATTCAACACACCTTTAAGCTGGCAGTAAGAGGAATGCTTTCAGAGTGTTAAATGTAGAGCAGCAGCGGTAGCCAGAATCCTATGTGGAGAGCCAGGCTTGCTTGGTACCCCTGGTTTTATGATGTCTCTAAAGATCTTGACTGGTCTCATCAGGCATGTTAGTGAAGGACTGTAGATCTCCAGCAGAGTAATTACAGAGCCTACGTACCTTTGATGTGCTTAAAGTGAAACAAGTGCCCACTGAAGTATATTTGGATGATTTGTACTTGTTTGTTTATTTTTATGTCTAAATATGCTTAACGTGAATGGGATCTGTTTGTCTGTCTGACAGTTGGGTACAGTGGATGAGGACAGTTCAGAGGAGTATTTCACCAAGTCTGTGAGCTGTATTAAACAGCAGTGTCAGGTCTTACTGAGACTGACTCTGAAGAAAAAGGGCTGTTTTAGAGGCCGTATCACCTACAGAGATCAGCCACTCAGCAACGGCGAGTTCGACATCATCGTACTTGACGGTCAGTGACCGATAATACAAAAGTCTACCCATATATGGAGGTCTTTTTGTTTGTTGCAAAAACAGCTGTTAAAGACAAGGTTATACAGCTGAATTACAGGCCTGACAGACACTGGAACTGTATGGGAATCTCATGGTATTTGTTATATATGAATTGTGTAGTATATATGTTAGAAAGGTATCATTTATACTGTTATCAGCACACAAATGATGTCTTATGTAGTCTGAATACTCAACACAGAGGCAGAAGGTGTTGACCAGAATTTGAACATTGTACTTTCAGAAGATATTATTAGTTGTCTTTTTTTTTTTTGGCTTGTCTGTCGTTGTTTCTTTTCATTTGTCCTGTGTCCTCTCTCATCACCCCTGTCGCGTGCAGAGAATGAGAAGAACTGCGTGGAGAAGAATGTGTCCACTCCCGGCATCAGCATCTATTTTGAGGCGTATCTCTACAGCACAGGCAACTACAGCAGTTCCTCCTGGCAGCTCCCAGCATCCTCTCTGCTCGCCCCGCAGAGACGACCCTCAATGGGCGATGAGGAGGACGAGCATGACTCGCCTGTCGAGGGTCAGCCCGAAAAAGTCAAGAAACCAAAAAAGGTCTATTGTTACATATCACCAAAGGTAGGCCATTGACAGGGACTGTCATCAAAACTGAGCAGAAATTAAGTCCATAAATCCGGTACCTGTATGATGAGTAATGTTTTTTTTTTTCTTCTTGCCTTTAGCAACTCTCAGTAAAAGAGTTTTACCTGAAGATTATTCCCTGGCGTCTTTTCACCTTCCGTGTGTGCCCAGGAACAAAGGTGAGACAGGAAACCTGCCCTTTTTGAGAACATGAAAGCATTTGTTCCGTTTTTATTCTACATGTGAAATGTACACACTGAATCTAGCAGTGATGCTGTCCCAAACCTGTCTGTAAAAACAAGATTAGGGTTTTGACTTTTCTGGAGCACACACATGTATATATATGGCAAAAGTGTTGTGATAAGTTCCTGCACCAATGTTAACACTGGCACCAGACTGAGTCGTTTTTTGAATAGGGAATTATCGTCTGAGAATGCACTGTGTTCCACATGTAGGAATCTGCTTCCGGAGAGCCGCATACATCATGTTTGAAATAACTTTAAAAACCTTTCTGACCGATGACCTTCTGTTATAAAAATGAATGGTCGTTTTTCTTTTGTCATATCAGTTCACCTACCTGGGCCCAGACCCCATTCATAAGTACCTTACATTACTTGTGGATGATGGCATTCAGCCCCCCGTAGAACTCAGCTGTAAGGACCGGAACATCATGGCTGCCACCTTCATCCGATTCCTCCATAAGAATATTGGTGAGTGTGAAGTTTGGCTCAGAGCGCATGTAAAAAATTGTTTGATAGTGTGGGTTGGTAAATTTTATGCAATTTTTTTTTGTTTGTTTGTTTTGCAGGTGGTTCAGAGACATTTCAGGACAAAGTGTGTTTTTTTCAGCGAGAGCTACGACATATACACTCCAAAAGACCTCGTACCAAAACCTGCCTGAAAATCTCCCGTCACTCCATGCTGGACTCGGTCAGTTGTTTTACCAGCGTTTAGGCTCTGACGGCAACTCTCGCATCCATTAGGAAAAAAAAAAAGAAAGATGTGTTTAGCTCTGTGTCCTTGGCCCGTGTTCATGTTATCGCCCCAAATTCCCTTGATGTTGTGATGTCAGAGAACATCTGTGACAGCACCACAGAAAGCCACAAAGTCGACGGCAGAGACATTATGAAATGGATTAATACCAAAAAAAAAAAAAAGAAAAGAGAGAGAAAAACAAGGGATTAAGTAAGTGCTTCAACAGGAAACACCACACGTGTCATTTGAGTATAGAAGAGGACACTGTATTCCTTATCTGGTACTTGTTTCAGTAATCTTCTGACTCAGTCTCACGTGTCCAAATAATAATAATAAAAAAAAAAGTCTGCCTAAAGTCTGCCTGTCTGCTCTGTCTGACTGCAGCATGAACTGTCAGAACAGAAGAATTACAACACAGAAGGCAACAAGCCTAATGTCCTGTCTGCAGAGCTTGTGCTGCGGCACAAACTTCAGTAACAGCGGTCAGAGCCGCAGGCAGTCAAAACAATCAGAGGCAGCGTCTCCAGGCAAATTAGTCGAGCAGCATGAAGGACATGCTCTCAGCTGGTTTGGCAACACGTACTGTTTAAAAAAAAAAAAAAAGAAAAGAAAAGCCCATGGTGCCATTTGACTGTGGACTTAGTGAGTGTTGCATGCTGACACAGATCTCTGCTTTTAGAGAGAGAGAGAGAGAGAGAGCCCAAACGACACATCCGGGAATCTGTAAACACACGCTGCTCGCGTTTTACTTACCCCGTAGAAGCCTTTCTGCTGGTCTAGCAAGCTGTCATGTTTCCATTTTTTCATTTGTTTTTTTTTTTTTTTGTTTTGTTTTGTTATTATTTAATCTCTGGAAAAACCTGGCCAGAGTAGTTATACTGCATATTTACTTGTCTCATGGTTGACGTAGCATTCTAAAGCTACAATAAAATGGCAGGTTTCCTGCACGTTCTCACCAACATGTTACAGATGATTGCATGAATGAATGAATGGAGAGTCCAGTTACACCTGTTTTGTAGACCATTGCAGTTTTCTTCTTTTCCCATAATCCCTAAAGAACATTCTTTTTTTTTCTTCTGCAGTCTCTGAAGGCAACTAGAAACTTCTCAGTGTCGGACTGGAGTAAGAATTTTGAGGTGGTGTTCCAGGATGAGGAAGGTTAGGTCCTTCAAAAGTCTTAATGATCTTCTCAAAATGACTCTTACTCATTTTTGTACTGAAAATGTATTGGTAATGCACTTTTTTCCTTTCTGAACGTTCTGGTGATTGGGAATTTTACTGGGTTTGTTTTTTTGTGTTTATTTTTCCAGCACTGGACTGGGGAGGGCCAAGGCGAGAGTGGTTTGAGCTGATCTGTAAAACATTGTTTGACACCAGCAATCAGCTTTTTACACGATTCAGCGACAACAACCAGGGCCTGGTATATTCTCTCTCATTTAACTCTGCTTTGTGAAACACTTCTCTGTCTGTGTTACAGGGAGACAAAACACTGTATCTGGCCCACTCATCATCTCTGTGGGCTCCCACTCAGATGTGTACATTGTATAGCTAAAAAAACACCCACAGACTGTTAGTTGTTGAAAAATAAAACCATACCCTTTAGCTGTCAGCAGCTTTTCGGGCTTTGGTTGTGGTTTGGTTTATGCAGAATGTGTGTGCTTATGCAGAGTCACTCGTGTTATAGTTATTCACCAAGACAATGCATGTTGTCTCACACTCCCCCCACGCAGCCAAATTCAGCATCAATTTGCATACATATATTTCTGCTGCATTTAAATGAGTTACAGTAATAGAAGGCCTAAAATAAAATCAACACTGAGTCATTTTGTGACGTTTTCCACATTTAGCTGCCCTTTATTTCCTTCCCTGAATGATAAAACAGAAAAAAAAAATATCAGTTATTTCAAGTGTTTTCTAACTCACCGTTGCATGATGTGTGGGCCAGGTGCACCCTAATGCTGATCGACCCCCCCACCTTCGGCTGAAGGTGTACGAGTTCGCTGGCCGCGTGGTGGGGAAGTGTCTTTATGAGTCGGCTCTGGGAGGGGCATACAAACAGCTGGTCCGAGCCAGGTTCACTCGCTCTTTCCTGGCCCAAATCATCGGCCTCCGCATGAACTATAAGGTGAGTCACAACACGAGATTTCAGAGATAGACATTACCTCTCTATGACAGAGATCAGCAAAATCAACACACACTGAGCAGTTCTTTCAACTATCGCCAGCAGTGGCTTAAAAGTAAGGAAGATGGCCCAGCATAGAGAGAGGTTTGCATCAGATTCATCAAAAATTGTACGTAAATCGTATCTGATAGAAGAAAAGGAGTAAAAATGATAAGAGCCAAAAATAAGAGCTTTCACAAACGCTCATGACAGAATATTGTTTGTGTGGGTTTCCATGTGAGTTGTTGTCACAGAGCAGATTGAGTGAAATGTTAGAGGAGTCTGCGCCCTTGCAGTGAGCGCTCAGTTTAGGCGCCTGCTATTCTGGTTTGCATCGACAGTCAAAATGCCGCTTTATTTTTCCATAAGAAGTTGTTTTTGAACCTAAAACCAAAGACATAAATCTGTGTTTACGCGTCCCGAGAGCCAAAACCCAGGCTAGCAAAAATGTCAACAGCTCCACCCTGCTTGTTTACCGTTCGACTCTCTTAATTCACTTGTTTAGTTTAGTTTGAAACTGACAGCATTGTGCTAATGTTTGTGTGGCTTTGTATCACACATTGCACCAGTCATAGCTGTGGTTAGAGGTATCTGCTCCATTTGACAAACAAATGCAGCGTTTGAATTTGTTGCTGAAGATCTGTTTCTCTTTGACCCTCTGTCTTCGTCACTGCAGTACTTTGAGACGGACGATCCAGAGTTCTATAAAACCAAGGTCTGCTTCATCCTAAACAATGATGTCAGTGAAATGGACCTGGTGTTTGCCGAGGAGAAGTACAGCAAGTCAGGACAGCTGGAGAAGGTGACAGCAGCCAAAACCAAAACATTTTTTTCTCAAGCCTGTTTATGACTTTTTATTCTCAGTGCTCTGTTTTGGATTTTTGAGTATTTTAAAGGTCAGCTATTGATGTGTGTATACAGGACTTTGACGTGTTTTTGTGTGTGGGTGCGTGTGGTAAGGTACACGTGCTACGCACACGTGCGCGCGAGCGTGTGTGTATGTATTACAGTATTTCTCTTCAATGCGTGCTCCTCGGAGACTGTCAGGTAGTTTAATATTTTGTTGTTGTTTGTTTGTTTTGGAGAGAGGGGTAGACTGTGTTTCCTGTTTTATATAACTGAGTGAATGACTTGGGCCTAGAGGTTTTTAACTGACTGAATATCTGTGTTCATAATAAACCTTGTAGGTTTTAATGAAGTGAATGACTGTTATAAAGTAAAGTTTGTTATAGAGCATATAAGCTTGGTGTGTATGCCTGTTTATTATAAAGTATATAGGTTGTAACTGAGTGAGTGAGTTTATTAGTTACAGAGCATATAGGTTGTGTGTGTGTGTGTGTGTGTGTGTGTATGTGTATGTGTATGTATCAGCACTTACTGGTGTGTCATCTCCAGGTGGTGGAGTTGATATCTGGTGGGGCCCAGATCCCAGTGACCAATGACAATAAGGTCCACTATCTGAACTTGCTGGCCCAGTACAGACTGGCCAGTCAGGTACGAGAGGAGGTGGAGCATTTCCTCAAAGGTGAGACAGCATCAGGCACAAGTGAAATGTACAGCTCTCCCTCAAAGAAACTGTATGTGTAACTGAACCTAACTTTTTTAGAAAAAAGGAAAGTGCTCTATTCATTGTTGACTTACCTCAAAAGAAAGTTCAACTTTTCCCTTCTCTGACTGAATGCTGCGCTTGTCTGGCTGTACAGTATAATGTTCACAGATTAAATAAAACTATATGCAGAATATGAAAGGACTTTTAAAATCCAAAATAAATAATACTTTTTTCAAAATCTGTTTTTGAATAAATTCATTAAATACAGTCATTTCAACAGAGGGAGTTTCTGTTATTCAGAATTAAAGAATCAATATTTTGGAATCCACAGGTCTGAATGAGCTCGTCCCAGAGAACCTTCTAGCCATATTTGATGAAAATGAGTTAGAGGTATGTCACCTCTGTCCTTCTGAAGTGTAATCAACTCTAATTATATTAAATTTGTAATTTAAGAGTCACCATGCTTAAACACGAAACACGTTTGCAGGGAATTACACAGCTAAAGTATTATTGTAATGAATACCTCTTGGGTTTTACATTTCTGTTCCTGGCAATGATTGTTGAAGGTTAAATTAAGTTTAAGTTGTGATGACGCTGTCTGTCAGTTTACTGGCGTGGTCAGTTAATTATTTTGAAGTTACTTTCTAGTTTCCTCATGCCAGAGTCAAAGCGGATTGGGTGTGTTTCCTAACCTGTTTCATCAGTCAGCTGTGATGGTTTGTCATTTTCGTTTGTTCAGTTGCTGATGTGTGGCACCGGGGACATTAACGTCCAGGACTTCAAAGCTCATGCTGTTATCGTTGGAGGCTCATGGCACTTCAGAGAAAAAGTGAGAGAACGGACGGTTGTGTTAGTTGCATTTGCACGTGTGAAATATCCCTCACAGTCTTATTTACAGCCACAAAGTTAAATCAGATGTGAAGGATCAGCTGATATCATTTTTTTTTTTTTTTAAATCTACCAGAAATAGCTCAGGTTGTCCAGCAAAATCCTATAGATCTGAAAATCTTTCACCGAGAGTTGTTTGTTGTTTTGTGTCAGCTGTATAATTGTCTTGTGTTTGTATGTGTGTTTGTGTGTGTGTGTGTGTTGTTTAGGTTATGAAGTGGTTCTGGGCAGTGGTGTCCTCCTTCACTCAAGAGGAGTTGGCTCGTCTGCTCCAGTTCACCACCGGCTCCTCTCAGCTCCCCCCAGGAGGCTTCAACACCCTCTGCCCTTCCTTTCAGATCATAGCAGCACCTACACACAGCACCCTGCCTACCGCACACACCTGGTAAACACATACACACTCACAGCACCGTGAAGACACAGGCATGTTGCACACATCATGTGACCACGCACATGCACAACCTGCCTGCTGCACATATGTATCAAGTACATAAACACACTTGTCTAGTCAACCAATCCAACACTGTCACACATGTCTCATAGCCCTTGCTTCCATGTCCCTGTTTAAACAGGTTCTGTATGTGTGTGATTGCAACACATTCATTCACACAGTTTCCCAAGTCGCACATAGGTACACATGTTTTCTCAAACTGATGTTTCTCTCTCTCTCACTCTCTCTCTCTCTCTCAGTTTTAACCAGCTGTGCCTACCTACTTATGACTCCTATGAGGAGCTGCACAAGCTGCTGAAACTGGCCATCAGTGAAGGCAGCGAGGGATTTGGCATGCTCTGATTTACACCTTCGTCTGGATCACTCCATCCATGCCACTCTTTGTTTGAGGAAAAGAGGGATGCTGTCATTCTTTATCCTTCATATGAGCCAAATAACCCAGCATCCTGTTTGCCTCCAGTGGCAGACATTTTTATCCCACGATGCCTTTGGCTTACCCTGGAGGACGGCTGATATATATATCGTAGATCTGTGATTTTTTTTTTTTTTTTTGTATTTAAAAAGGTAGTTAACAGATGAGAAAAGTAGCAAAGTGAAAAATTATTTCTAGAAGCTAGAGCCTGTTGGCTGCATTTCTTTATGTTTGAGGGAGTAATTAAGCTTAAAAAACAAAAGGCTTTTTTTTTTTTTCTTTTTTGCTTTCAACAAAACTGGGAATATTTAAAATGAACATAGCCACATATTACACATGTGGTCGGACTACACACACCCACAGCACTTTGGCCTTAACTGTTCAGGGAAGGTTGTCTTTGTGTATATATTGCTGTTATTTTATTTGAGAAGCTCTGTAAATACTATGTATAGATGTTCTTGTTTCATGGCATGTGTATATCTTTTCATCTTTCTGTTGGATATTTAAGAAAGAAGCACTTGAAAAGTTGTCATATCTGTAGAGTTTGTTTTTGTTTTGGGTCTGTGTTCTGAATGAGTGAACTTGGGTTCAAAATGATTAGATTTTGTTTAATGAGTAAATACTATTTGATAGCGCCCCCCCCCCCCCCCCCCCCCCCCCCCCATGTATGTCAAAAGAAACAAACTTCCCTTGTTCAGAAGCACCCTGGATGACTGAGACCCTGCATTGATTGGTCAACCATGCCATTTCCAAGCATGGTAACTGAACTGCTTTCACATGTCTTTTAGCAGCCTGCCTTATTTGAACCCTTTGCCTCTTTCTGTCTATGGGGAGGAGTGTACATATCTGGTGGGAAGTCGACTTTAGATATAGGCTTAGAATGGTAGTGAGCAATGAAGTATTGTAGGTTTTTCAATTTGATCTAATGGGGAAACTTTATTCAGAAATGCAAAATACATGCAATAGAGATACCCGGTAAACTTGTGAAAAACAAAAACAAAACAAAAAACTGTAGGTATTTTTCTTACCTTACTAGAACTTGATACACCCGGATATCTCTTAACAGTGTCTATGCATCTCTGCTGATAAGCCCAGTCGTGCAGACCAGATTAGATTAGATGGATCTGTATGTGTGTGGGAGAGAAATTTTGGGCTTCTCAGACATGAATGCATTCATTTTTTGTGTGGCATATGATGTCAGGATACAAAGGGTACTTTTGTGTTGTGTTTTGTGTTATGTCAAATCGTTCTCTTTTTTCCCCAATGCATCTTTAAAGACCAAAACAGGGGCGTGTGCATTTGTTCTTAATGCAGAGAGGATTTATCTGTTCGGATAAACAGAAAGTCTGTTGAATGTTACAAAGTCTCCTTTTTGTTCCCCTTTTCTAAATGTATCTATCCTGTGTAAATGTTTCATTCTCATATAAGCTGTTGTATTTGGTCACTAAGATGGCTGAATACAGGTTCATCATTTATTAAAATCAAACATGGAGTTAAATGGCCCTCCAGAGAAATTAATGATGTAGTTGAATGGTACTGCAGAACTAAGTATAGTATAACACAACATGGACCCTCCAGAGAAATTACTGATGTAGTTGAATGGTACTGCAGGACTCAGTATAGTATAACACAACATGGACCCTCCAGAGAAATTACTGATGTAGTTGAATGGTACTGCAGGACTCAGTATAGTATAACACAATGTGGATCCTCCAGAGAAATTACTGATGTAGTTGAATGGTACTGCAGGACTCAGTATAGTATAACACAATGTGGATCCTCCAGAGAAATTAATGATGTAGTTGAATGGTACTGCAGAACTAAGTATAGTATAACACAACATGGACCCTCCAGAGAAATTACTGATGTAGTTGAATGGTACTGCAGGACTCAGTATAGTATAACACAATGTGGATCCTCCAGAGAAATTACTGATGTAGTTGAATGGTACTGCAGAACTAAGTATAGTATAACACAACGTGAGCTGTATTCAGACCATTGATTGTCTGTTTTCATGTCCACAGCCAACACCAGACTCTATTTTCTACACACTTTTTCCTTCTTCCCTATATTCAACGCAGGTTTCTTGTCCAGTTTGTTTTTCTCTTTTGTTATCACACGTCACTTGAACTTTGCTGTTCAGAGCTTACACTCGACTGTCCTAAATACGTCTGCCATGACCTTATTATGAGGCCAAACGCAGCTGCCGTCCGTTTGGGCGCTAACGTTTTATTGAACCATTCATCACCGGGATTGTGTCAGATGGACAGCTCACCATGAGTCATACTCATGGAAATCTCTGTGCGTTATGTTAAATATTTATGAATATCTAAGTGTCTGTGACAGTTCAAGTTCCAGTTACTGTTAACCCTTTAATGGAGCTCAGAAGCTCATCCTCTCCCCTGAAAAAGATCCATCTCTGACCTTTGGGTGAACGCTAAGAGAGGTAGTTTGTTTAGTTTGAAGAGTCTCTCCGCCCAGACATATTAAATCTCTTGAAAGAGAGGTTTAGCATGTGGAGGGAAAAAAAAAATATGATATCATAGCAGAAAGTTTCTTTCAGTGCAAAAATATTGCGTTGACGTTGACAGAAATCACCTGTTTAGGACTGGGCAGTTGCGAGGCATAAACAGCCATGCTGAATAGTGGTGTAACACTGAGATGGTCATTACGTGTGCAGTTCCAATTGTATTCAGGAGCACCACCAATGCAATTCATTTCTGTTTTGGGAGAGCTACCTTTCCAAGAAAATTCCAGAGTTGAAAATGGTTTGGCCTAAATTGGCTGTTTTTTGTTTTTGCTTAGTTTTTGTTCTAGTTTTAATTTTTAATCTACATTTTTCCTAATGTTGATGAGTGCAGGTTTAGGCTGGAGATTCTGAGAAAATCTTGTGAGTTTGTTTTTAACAGAGATGTAAATACTGTAAATGTAGTCATTTGATCAAGTCTTTGGGGCGAGTTTTCGTGTTGAATAGGAATTTAGTCATTATATACAGAGATTATTGTTGGATTTGTTATCTCTTGCCCAATGGCTCCTTCAGGCCCCTCTTCACTGGATGAATAAACTACCAAAACCCTTTATTAAGTGACTGTAGTAAACGTACAGGGTATCACTCAACACCATCAGAGAGATAACCTAGGTAATAACACAATGTCCTTCATTCAGTGGGTATTGATAACATCAACTAGGGTCATCAGCCTCCTAATAGAGTTACTGTTACCATTTACTAAATGTAATGATATCAAACATTACAAGTACAAGTATTTTTGTTAACATGATCTAACTGTTATCATTTGCACTAAATAGGTAGTTGAGTATTTCACAATTTTTGCATCACTAGCAAGAGAGCAGAGAAATGTTTGAGTGCATGTGTGTGTGTGTGTGTGTGTGTGTGTGTGTGCGCTGATAGATTTTGCTCTTAAATACTCAGATGATCATATGTACATGGAACTTTTGCTGAAGCAACTCAAACCTTTCATTTAAGCCTGCATCGTCCAGCTTCAACTGTCGCTGATTATCCACTGATTGTACATCAAGCGTTTTTTTTTTTCTTTCACTCTTTCCTCTGGAACGTGCTAGACTGCACCTGCAGGAAGAAACTCGTTCTGCTTCAGCAAAGTGGAACCGACTCGCTTGACAGGCACATGGACAGACCAGATGCCCCTTTTCTACCACACTTCTTTCCATCTTTTTTTTTTTCCTGTGATGTTCCTCTAGCTTGTCTTGTCCACTGCCGTCATCAAAGGGGTGGAAGTGAGACGTCTCACCCATCTCTGGGCTCGGTCTGGCTCCAATTACCCAGTCTGGTGTGTGGAGACAGGCCTTTCTGGAGCCAGGTGCTGATACCAGGGGATTGCAGATGTAATGTTAGTGTTTCATTAACACTGCACGGGCATTGCAACCAGATGCTAACTTCCATGCGGTGACTACAGGAGATGTCTGGGCCTGTTCTGTACATTGAACATGTTGTATCTACTGAGCAAAGAGAGACTTTTGATTTTTTTTTTTTTTTTTTTTTTTTATGGGGCATTTTGTGAGGTTGTGACACTCAATAAGATATCTCTGGGTAATGCTTTGTAGTTTATTCTCTCTCAGCAGTGATGCAGAGAGAAAAACATAATCACAATACATGCTCTGTAAAGAGTGAATGTTGTAGCATACTGTATCAATTAAAATGGCCTTCATCAATAAGAGTTGCTTCAGGGTCTGTGTTATTAACTGACACACACAGGAATGATTGTCAAGGCACATCTCTCTAATGTCAGATCTGGATCTGTGCTTGTGTGTATTGAAATGTCATAATTAGAACAATCACTGCTCTTTCCTAAATTATGGAATTTTTCCTAGTCTTGTGTGGCTCACCCAGGCTCTTCCACTTGGGGGAAAGACTGTCCTTACCACAGACTGTAGGGAAAGTCGTGCGATGTTTTGCGTACTTGCACTACTATGTAAAAACACCAGGGGGCAGCTGTGACACATTTAGGAGGGAATCTCATCCAAATTCAGCATTTGACTTGTTGGATAGTTCTTAACTCAGTAAATGATGGCATGGGCTTACTGTTTATGAGAAAGTCTCCATTCTATATCTATACAAATGTAATAAAGTGCAAATAAGAAAAACACATGAACAGATTTTTTTTTTTTTTAAATCTTTCCATTTCTGTTTCAGTATCCCTCAGTTTCTTTCTCTCTCACAGTCCTACAGTACACACACAAAACTGTTTCTTAAACCTGAATTTGCCCCATTAGAAGGTACTCTTCCTGGCTGGACACACATTTGCCTAATTAAATTTGCAGTTTAACTGGACTCCCATTGCATGACTGTTTAATGAGCTCAATCAGTGTAATGCTTAGGAATGTGATGGTGCCATACAGTGTAGTGAAGACCAAGTTCCGTTATGTCCCACACCATGTGATGGTGAAATATGACCTATGACTTTTAACCAAACACATGGTCCATTGATCCATTTATATTTTTCTTTTTCTCTCTCTCTCTTTTTTTTCGGAACCTCTCTGCTTTCACATGGGAGCACACAGCTCTCTCTAGGCATATGTGGATGTGTATAAGGGGGATGAACTACCGAAAATCTTTCATAAGTATCAGCTCCTTCCAAGCATGAACATACATGCTTTCCTGTCTATTAATCCAATTGTTTTAGTGATGTCTGGAGCCACTCTGTCTTTTCTTTTCTTTTCTTTTCTTTTCTCTTCTTTTCTTTTTTCTTCTCTCCTCGTCTCCTTCCACTCACTCAATTCCTTCCTCTCAAAATCCTAATTACCTCTTTTTTCATCTCTGTTTTCCTCCCCTCATTCATCTCCTCCTCTCTAAGTGTGGAAATTAAGGGAGGAATGTTCTCTTGGTCAGGAAGTGAGGTGTGTGTTCCAGCATGGCTGTCTCTACTCTTTCCTGTCAGTCAGCACTGGTTGTGTGTGTTCTAATTCTGTCAGGCAGCAGACACCACCAACAGGAGCAGTCTGTCTGTTGAGAGCTCCGGATTTTGGAGACTTCAGATGCTCACAAGACTCGATATTATATTTCTTGTTGTGAATATAGACTTTCCTTGGCAAGAAAAAAAAGGGCTTCATTTATAATGTTGGTTATTTTAAGCACATTTAAGGTTTTGCGACCTTTTTCAGCCCTGAATCTTTCTATGTACATTGCCATAGTTTCTGTGTCAGATTACCTGAGATTACCTTAAAGGAGTCATGGCTTGCATAAATAACACTGAGCCAAGTTTTATGAAAAGACTAATTACAGAATGGAAACTACGTGGATTAATGTTTAATCCCATAAACCCAGTCAGCAGATTATTCTATTTGCCGGTTATCAGCATAGTGTGCAAAGCTATGATGTGTGTGAGTGTGTCCATTTGTCTTTCTTTCTTTGTGTGTATGTGTCGTGCCTGAAGGGTTTGTTGTTTTGTAAGAGCTTGTGGGATTAGGCCCAGGCATCTGAAAGCACTTGAAGAAGTAGCCAGTTTCATTCTTTTCCTCTGGCATGGACTGGGTATCTGCATAACAACACTTTTCTCTAATTCTCTGTAGGAGCTCTCCCTGGGCAAAGAGCAGATTTGTGATTGAAGAACTAAGGAATCTTCTGCTGGCTTTTCATTCCGAAGGCACTGCATGCTTTTGCCGTTCCCTTGTAGGTTTCTTATTTTAAGTGATTCCAAAAAGTTGTTCGTTTATGTTATTGTTTATCTTATCCCCTGTGTGATTATGTTTGATTGCTCCTATGAGCAATGTTGTCCCACTGCGATGAACAAAACTTTCTGATGCCTGTTTAGAGCTCAGAAATCTGTTTTTCCACCTGCACATGCAGACATGCCTTCACACTGACTGGACTGTGGAATAAGAAGAGTCTAAAGCATCAAATAGTCTGTAATATCCCCTGACATATGACCAGTTGTTAACTCTCTGATGTATTGACTCAGTAAGACCCAAGTAAGGTGGTACAGATCATCTAAATTCTGTCCTCCATACCATATGCAAATGTACACCTTGCTACCCAGCCAGTACCAAAGCTTCTGTGACAACATCCTATCTTACAGATTTTGGCAAAATGTATCAAAAATTGTGAGTTTAAACAGCGATTGCCTTGAAATATAACTTTCGCATTGTTCCTGTCTTCATTTTAAGATGAGAATGCAGTGCTTGAGAGTGGATTGCAAAGGCAACACATACAGTTATTGCTAATTTATGTGCAGTGTTTTCATTACTCAAATAGAGCAGGAGACAGTGAACGGGCTCTGAATGTTGAGTTGTTCAACCTGAAAGTAAATGGAAACTTGTACCTCTCAGTATTATCGTGCCATCAGAAAGCTGGAGATATGTGTCAGACAGATCTCTCCCACAGGGATGGACTGTCCCTCTGCCTGCTGCCCCACTCCTAGCTTTTGATTGGATGAATTGGCAGACAGATAAGTCAATGAATCAGAGCGGAACGTATAATCAGCATAATATCACAAGCTATCTTCACAATACATAGGCCAACAGACCTCAACAGACCTCAACAACAGGTTTAGTTTGTATGTGTCTTTTCATTTGTGTGGCTTAAGTTAAATCCTGGAGTTCACCAGTGACTTCACATTCCGTGCGACCAAGGCTGGATCTGGACACAGTCGAAACCAGAGTAAACAACTCAAATCATCATTCAGAAAAAAGCGAGAGAACATTTTAAACTGGCTCTGACAGCATGATAAATGAACCTAAAGGTCTTGGTAGATCTTCAGGGTTTGTCATGTCGCCTCTGGATCAGTTTCAGCCTTGAACCATATGATGTTTT
This sequence comes from Chanos chanos, assembly GCF_902362185.1. NCBI lineage: Eukaryota > Metazoa > Chordata > Actinopteri > Gonorynchiformes > Chanidae > Chanos > Chanos chanos. The sequence continues at coordinate 14,178,800 of NC_044495.1, forward strand.
ATTGGCCTGTCATAGTGCGATTGTGTGAAAGTATAATATGAGATGATACAATCTAGAGAAAGGATGATGACTCCTGGTGACTAATATACGAATAACAGGCAACAAACAAACCGGAGCTCCGATTCCTTTCAGCACTTATGGAAGATCTGCTATCTTCAAGAGAAGCCATCTTAAATAGAAGGCCCAAACTGGTCCCAGTTCTGACTGGAGTGATGAAGGGAGCTGGCAAATTGGTTCGGGGAGAATGAAGCAGTGGAATGCTGCTGATTAGAAGAGCATTTTCTCACCATGGCCTGCAATCCTTCACCATGCGTGTTGAGAGGATCTGAACTCACGTTTTCCACAAAGCCTTTGAGAGTGTCTCTGCTCTTACAGCTGGCACCTTTACATAGACAATCTCGTGTGAGGTCATTAACTGACAAAACCCCCAAATCCTCCTGCTCACTGTCACAATACAGTTGCTTTCTTAGTGCTCTCAAAGTCCACCAAGACCAAAAAGCAGACATGAGCTGTATCACCTATGGTACATTTGTCTGCCCCATGGAAACCATTTGAAGGTTGTTTTGGTTTTTTTGGGATATTTTTCATAGGCTGAACAAGGACTGCATATTCCTGTACCTTTTGTTGTTCAGTCAATGTACACTTTAAAATGTTTTAATTGGGTTTCGATACATATATCTGAAAAACTTTTGGCCGGAATTTCGACTGCCAAAAAAATTACTGCCGTAACTTTGGCAACCTCTGAATTCCCTCTCCTGGCGTGGCGTGGATCCTTACTTATGTAGATATAATTAGAATGGAACTTTCAGCAGCTTGGATCCATGGTGCCAGAGGAGCCACAGTGGAGGCATGAAGTTCAGCAGCGGAGTTGATTTGTGAACTGTTACATTAACTATGTGTTTTTTTTTTCCTGCTACAGGTGCTCCTCAACTCACGATGGGGTTACGTCCCTATAAACCCATCGTTAGTTGAGGAGCACCTGTACATATATGTGAAAGTTTAGTGAAGTATTGATTTTGAACCAGTCATGGTTTGGTTTTTCCCACAGGATTTGCATGGTTGTGCTGTACACTCAGAAGAGCCCGAGATCCTTTGTAATCACCTCCAGCTTAATCAGTGCATGCATGAAGATATCTGAGAGCCTCTGAAATGACTTCACATTACCATCAGTACCAAAGAACAAAAACATGCCTTCAATATCAGGCTACAGACAGCCATGTGGATCTGGCAAAATATATCTCCCCCGTAGAAAACAGAAGGTTTAACATGTGTTACGCGAGTCCTGTTTCGAAAATTACATAAAGGGACGTGTTTACATAGTTCGGGCTTAGGGTCAGTCGAACTGAGGATCTTTCATCCTCTCTCATCCACAGCAGAGAATAAAAATGTCATTGAAGAAGAAAAATAAGTTTAGCAGAGAGATGGAGTGTTCCCCAGGTCTTGTTCTGTCTGGGGTAAAATATGGGTCGTGAGTGGGCCACCTTGATTCATAGGGTTAGTCCTCCTGCAGGGATGTCGAGCCGCATTCATTTTTCTGCCTCAAGAAACATTTACAGTCCTCACATTTCTCCCCAGTGTCCAGTGTTTCTGTGACCTTGAGCATACGATTCGCTCCCTCTGATTTGCTCACCGACCGACGAGTCGAAGAACGCTATAAAATGTGTGCACGCGTGTGTGTGTGTGAGTGTCTGTTCGGGTTCTTCGAAAGTGTAAAAGCACATAAAAACAAACAATGGAGTACCTCACTGTTTTCTTGTCTTGCCTTGATTCATAAAAAAGGCCATGCCTAATCATCCCTTAAACTACAAACGTATGTTCAAACACTTTCACGGCGACTGTCTGTCCTAAAGGAAATCGCAAGACATTTTTTAAAATATGATCTCTGAGCATGGACAGCTGGGAGGAGAATGTTCTTATAACAGAATATTTCTGAGAGACTAGATTGTAAACACAGAACAAAAGATGGTTGGGATGCCCCTGTCTATGTAGGCACTGACCTGTGCCAATGTCTGGCCGTTCCTGTTGCCCAGGAATGATGCTGGCATGAGATTCTTTCCTATTTTCCAACCGCAGCTGCTCCCAAATTCGTAGCGTAATCCAACTCACTCACAAGAGCGCAAACTCTGCGACGCTCCAAGTCCCCTTGTATCTTGCAGTGAGTACAACAGGACAGCCCAAATATATAAATGTGATGTTTGTACATTTCCACACTCACATACAACGCCAGTAAAACTTGCATCACACACACACTATCTGCTTTATGTCTTTGAGTGTGTGCCTGAGTGTGCAGTGGTTTGTGTGCATTTGTTTGTTTGTGTGTGTATACAGTCACCTCTTCCAGTAAAAACTAATGCATTCATCTTTTCTCTTCCAAACCTCATTAATCTTTTTGTTATGCCAGTCAAACTCTACTGCAAGACTTCTCGAAATCGGACACCCTCCTGACTCTGGAAGAGCACTCGTTTTCAGAGACATCCTGAGAAAATGGCTCTAGGTTAGATTTAATGCAATCTGTAGTCATAAATATGTTAGAATATAAATTTCTGCTCTCCTGTAACGTGTGTGTTGTGCCTGGGATTTGTCAGTGTGAGTCCTAAAGGAGTGATTAGGACCCTGTCTTTTACATTGTAACATACTAGCGAACTTTGCTGGCCAGACTGAATCCTGCACATGTGAAAGATTATGAAATGGAGGCTGGGTGATATCAAATGAGGAAGCCCTTCAAAACAAGACAATTATTTAATTTGTAGGTCACACATGTTTCCTGCTTATTTTTGCTCAGATGTTGTTTCTGCTGATGCTAGATTATCTCTACTATTGGAGTGCAATAACATGCTGTCCATTTGATAGGTTCTTGTGAAAGTTGCATGTTCTGTTCAACATCAGTTTGAGGGACTTTTTCTTTAATCAGTTTTTATTTGTTTAAAACTAACTGGTCAACACATCTCATTATTGGCTTTCAAACCTCTTAAATTGCAAAAAAAGACCCCTCGCTATTTAATTATGGTTTGACACGGATGATTCTTTGGATTTGGTTTGATGATTGTTTCTGCTTGGCAAAAATGCCACCATTTTCATGACCAAAATGCAGAGACGTGGTCACACATCTCAAACACAACGGCAGCAGCAGCAACGGGGCTCTGTAAACAACAAAAATAAGCCCATCTGGCTCCCAAATGCACAGCAACTGCCACAGCGTAGCGTGTGAGCGTGTGGGTCATTAGATGACTTTAGGGCTTTTAGAGGGTTGTGGGGTAGCGCCACGGCCTTAATGTTCCCACCGTCCGTGGGAAGAGCTGTGAGAGATTGGCGTCTAGAGGGCTTCAAAGACAGGACCACAAAGACAAAGACACGATGGTGATCCGTTTGGTCGAGCTTTTATCTAGCTTGCACAGTTACTATGTAAATCGCTAATTTGTGGCAAGGTGTAGGCAACTGTCAGTTGGTTGTATTTAAAATGCTCAAACATATGCCCTGTAACTACTTTAGATATAATTTGACATAGCCTAATCTTGCATAGCCCACAGCGAGACATTCCAGTGACTAACACTGTGGATTGAAACAGACCCCATTATAGAGTTGCTTTCACATTATTATTTACATGGTGTAGGTTCATGCCAATGAAATCTCAATTAGAGGTCTGTACTACATTGTGTGTCTAACTTACAGAAAAGTCCTGATACTATGCTGATACACGGCACAAATAGCTCACTCAGAGAGTTTGTTACTTAGTCAACGATAAAAATAACGGTTGTTGTTATTCTGCAAGCAGCTGTTTCCTTAGTTTTTAAAATCATGGCAGCATAGGCTGTGTTTCTGGGACAAAATAATATTATTGCTTGATTTGTTTACTGCTTGGATTCCTCGGAAGCCTCTAGCGTCTCTGAGAACCTGATGATGTGCTAGATAACAGAATACCCTTTTATTCGCATGGATAGACATGGTTGCTCTAAAATACCACCTTCCACAGTTGGTCAGAAAGTCCTCAGATTCAATTATGCAACTGCTTCCTGTGGCTCCACACAGACTTAAAGTGAACTGATCTGGGAGCAGGTTTCTCCATTTGCAACAGATACAACAGGAGTGAGCAAAATGACATAACTCTATCTGTGGATCAGTAGGCAAGAGTATCCAAGACACGAAAAGAAGGGATAAATGAGGCCCTTTCTCTCCATCTCACTGATGAGGATAGCATATCCCACACACCTGGGAAGAGGATCATATAAAAACCAGTCAACGTATAACTTCAGCAGAAAACATGTCATTACACGACAAGGGCCACAGACAAGGCCTAGCATGTTGATTTGGTTCAGGACTGTGAATCGTAGCAAAGACATTGTACTGTTTTTTTTCTGTTTCTTTAATAGTGACTGGTTGAATGGACTGAACGGTGGTTGTTCACTTCACTATTTGACCAGAGACACTTATTAAAGAAATGTGCAAACAAATCCTCTAAGCTTCAGAGTTTCAGAGAGAAAATCCTGACATTTTTACTACCCATTTACATTAAAATATGGGCCCTCAGTGAGACATTTGGGAATGACTTTCTTATAGAAACATGGTGTCTGGAAAAAGGAGGTTACATGTTTTGATATTTAAAGCAATGCAGTTTTTTAACTTAGAAATACTGCTAATTTTTATGGACGTCATTTATTTGTTTTGCATGAATGAAACTTGAAACCTAAACAAGTTCTTTTTTTGTTTGTTTGATTTTTCTTACTCTTTTTTTTGTCTGTTCTCACTAAAAATGCACGTAAATATTCAAAGACATAGAACTGTTTGTGCATAAACAGGAATATTTGCTGCTAAAGGAAACATTAAAGCAATTTAATGAAATCAAAACTCAGTTTACTGAATGACAATAATCTAAGTTCAAAGCAGACATCAGAGAGCAAGAATTCATTGTTGAGTTCAGTCAGTAATTGTGACTATCCCATCTCTGCTGAGAACTCATGTCCAGCTCTTGCTCCCATTCAGAGGAAATTGTGAACAGCGGAGCGTCTGTCTACATGAACCTCTTTCATTTGAGTTTGTCTGAAGGACATTTGACTGTTAATTGAAATGTTGTATCGTTGAGATAGTGATCATGACAGAGAAAGCAGGAAAGTTCAAAATGTTTGTTTGGTGCCAGAAGGTGCATGAAGGTCATGCTGCAGCTCCTCAGGACAGAGAATCCACTGGCAGATTTTTCTTGGGGTATTATGGTATTAACCAGTCTTGTCGATAATCTCTGTATTGTCATAATAACTGGGTGTTTCAGGTCCTTGACTTCTGTTTCCTTGTAACATTTTAAAGGCTGTTCCAGTAATGTCCAAATAACATTAGAGAGAAATTTCTTGTTAATCTCTGTTTATTTCCACAAGAGATCTGCTGTTTGCTTTCTCTCTTGCCATATTTACAGGACTAGCAAGTTATTATTTAGTGATACTCTCTAATTTATCAACCTCAGTGGTGATGTGCATGAGTGTGTCCTTATGTGCCTGTCAACTGGAACTATGAGAGTGTGTGAGTGTGTGTGCTTGTGTGTGTGTGTGACACACAGACACACACATACGTCCACACACACACACACTCTAGTAGTTCCAGTGGAGGTGTCCACATACCAAATGTCTCCTTCGGTAGGAGCCAATTACTGAAGATAATTGATGAAATGCATGGAATGTCTATGCCATTTTGAAACATTCCATTCTGCAGCCATTCCGCTGCAGAGATCACAGCGTTGGGCCAAAAAAGCCATGATAGAAGTTAAATTCCTGACAGACATTTGTTTAGTAGTTTTTTTATGATTTTGAACCCGTTTTACATCAGCAAATGTAAATATCGTAACATACAAAATAGCGTGGATTCTCACAAACTGTGAAGTAACATATTTTGTTTACGTGTAGATATCCAAACTGCTATTATTTCTTTTTTTTATTTTTGATTGCAGTTTTGTTGCCTGCAATTGGAGCATGACAGTCAGAAACCAATGATAAGTGTTTGAATAATCATTACTGTAGTTTTCTTGTTTGGGAAACTGATTACTTATTTGTCAAAGTTTCTTGGAGTGAAAGCCATTTCTAGCTCAGCTGAAAACATGGATGAATTGAGCAGATAAATAAACTTATCACAACACACAGGAAGTTATTCTACTAAGTATGGTGCACAGATGGTTGGATACATTTTCCCACAATGAATAGCGAAAACATGAGTATCTGAGGGAAAAACTGTACTGCTCTACCCAACAATAACTGAACAAATAAAGAGTACCAAATGGTGGTATTGTACCAAACAGACCTGTTAGACATTTGTTTAATTTGGCCCAATATAAGAATTATAGATTACTATCATTGGGTTATTATGTGCAATTTGAAAGAGAGAGAGGAAATCTCAGTTTGGGTACCATCTGGAAACCAGGCAAAGGAAATCAATTTGAATCTTACTAAAAATCATTAAGCCCCGGAGGCAAGCTTGTTAAACTGTAATGTAAAAGAAAATACTAGGAAGACTAACCAGATCCAATTAGAATTGTTTTCATTCACCATCTGAATATTGTGAAATGTAAGTCCATTTACATCCTGACAACCTAGGCAGCATCTAAAGTATACTGAAATCATGGTACAACACACTGACTGTTACGGAGTTATCTGTGAAAAAAAAAAATAAAAAAATGTTGCATTGGTGAAAAGAAGTTGGTGAGCTTGTTGGAGTTGCAAAAACTTGCCCTACGGCAAAGGAAAGGCAAGCTGTGTGTCAGGACAAAAGGAACTGCTGAAATCCATCAGTCTGGTCAGTATTACAAAACTTACTTATGAACATCTTGAGCTGCACATATCCACAATTCTAATTCAAAACTGCTGTGACTTTATCCAGAATCCACAGTTCTGCCAAAATTGCAATCTGCTCTGATAATATTTTACTTTTAAAAATATGCAAAAATGCAGACATCCAAGTAAAATACAGACCATCAAAGTGAACCAGATGGCTTAATACCTGCTTCGTCCAGGTGTAAAAGAAGACCACCAGAGATTTACACCTGGCCAGAGTCTGTTTTAGTCTAGTGACCATCCTCTCTTTTGAGAGAGGTATAGGCAGCTGTCACTCAGAAAACAAATCACCACCATCTGCACCACAAAACACTGTCCAGTGTTTACTTTCAGAGGGTACCCACTCATTAAAGTCTCACAGCTTGACTTTTGTAACTCAGAGGACAAAATTACAGATGCTGCTACCATGCTGTTCAACTGTACTAACTGCCTGAAGGAACATTCCTCAACCAGTGTTCCCTTAGTCAGCTTGGACATAACACTGTTATTGGTATGACCATTCACACTGACAGCAAAATACTATCAGAGTTGCGCAACTTGATTTCTTTGGTTTGAATGGCAATGTTTCTAATATGGTTATACAGAAATTATGCCACTTCTCAGGCAGAGCTATGAGATGGTTCTACTGTAGAGCTAACAAATGTCTTTTCAAATGTTCTTTTCTCAAAAGACGCAAATTCAATCTAGTTAATAACACAGTTGTCTCTCAGGCATCACACAGACATGTTATAAGGTGAAAAAAAGAGTCCATAGTTTGAGGTTTTTCTTGTCCCTTTGGTGCCAGATTAGTACAACATTCACTGGGTAACTTCTGTACATTTAAGTGCAATATGTTGAAAGACGTCTGTTAATTTTGTTTCATCCAGTTTTCATTCAAACTGTCATCAAATACTTCCACACACTGATCACACAGAGTGATACTTCTGTTCTTTTTAATATAGGATAATAAAAGTTTTCTTCACTTTATTATTAATAAATGATCCAGTTTTTGACTACAGAAGAAGAAAGGCAATGAGATGGCCAGTTTATACAATCCAAGATGATGAGGTAAAGATGAAAGACAAATTCCAAAAAATTGGAGATGTTAAGATGAATACAGTTAATAGAGTTTTGTTTTGAATACTGTAACATTTCAGTCACTTGGATCACATATACAAATATTGCTCTACAGAGTTTTTTTCTGGGAAAGTACTTGTTACAAATCATGCTGAGATTCTATGGCATAATGTCAGTAATGCTGAGTACTGCTTATTGCTTTGGTGTGTGTCTGTGTGCATAGACCATATGGTGTGTAGTTAGTTTCAGTAAGTCAGTTTCAAGTTGGACCAAATGTACAAAAAGACCTATCCAGCTTACTCCTCATGCCCAAAGGTTACAGTGAACATCTGGTTCAAATGTGTGTGTGTGTGTGTGTGTGTGTGTGTATTCCATGCTCTCTGAGCCCAAATCCAGATCAACCAAGAATATTACCCACGAATAACAATCCTCTTTGGATGATAATATTTTATGGACTCAAGACTGAGTGAGTGAGTGTGTGTGATTGAATGAGTGAAAGAGTGAGGCTGTCTATATGTCAGTGCATGAAAGTGTAGGTGTACAAGTGTGAGCCAGAGGTTAAATGTTGAGTATATCTTAGCGACGATGACAACAACAACAACAACAACAACGACGACAACAACGACAACAACAACAACAACAACAACAACAACAGCAAATTGCCCCAAGTCATATAGCATGTTAATATAGGTTTAATTACACGTTCAACCGATCTTATAGAGGTCAAAACAAAGTGTAAATGCTTCCAAAATATTTACAGTGGGTATTGCCCAACAGGCCTTCCAGGTAAATTGAAAAGAAACATAAACTTTGATGCATTCACCACTCTGACAGAACACCTGTCTTCTCTGATAGTCAAAATACTTAGATAAAGTCCCACCACTGTTTGCCCCCTATCTGTTGTGTGTGAGTGTGTGTGTGTGTGTGTGTGTGTGCGCGCACATGTGTGCACATGTGTGTGTGTGTGTGTGCGTGTGTGTGAATGAGTGGCTGAGTGAATGCTCAGTCTCTGAAGGCTAAAAACTAAAAAGCCTTTTCCTGGCACTCAGGCTCTGTGTCAGCATGTCTGACTGCAGGCTTATTAAAACTCTACAGTTTAATGAGCATTTACCTCTAAGACACTGCTGGGAACCCAAAATGCTGTGCAGAATGATTTTACGCCCAGTCAGAGAGGCCTGCTGCCAGTTTAATGCCCACACTACTGAACAAATATTACCATTCTACAAAGATACTTCCTACAATTCAATTTAGAAAGGCTGTAAAGAGGTAATATGGACTTGAATTTATCTGTGCCTGTGCTCTCATTATCGCTCTCTACCCAGAGGTTGTTTCCAAGACATTTTGGTTAGGTTTTAGTATCTTGAAGACAACTAAAGTGAAATGTAAGTGTGGAAAAATAAGAGGAAGATTGAATGCTCTTACTCTTCATATGTCTGTCTCTTCACTGACATCCTTCAGAATGTTTCTCTCTTGCTATCTGATTTTCTCTCAGTCTCTCTCTCTCTTGTATATCAGGAGCCCTGTGTTCAATGAGAAAAGTTGGTTTAAGAGGTCCTAAACATGAGAACAACATTAAGCCATTGTCAGCTAGTTACTCAAGCCATTTTCATACAAACCAGTGAAACTTAAGTGGAGTACGACAGATGATGTTTGTTGGAAAAAAGAAAGTCTGAACCTAGTCTTTCTTCTCGTACAAATAACTGTCTTTAACACATCAGCCAAACCGCAAACCACATGTTCTTAGAAGTGGTGTCAATGAAATGACCCTTTGATAAGTTGATCCCTATTGCTTTGTGTACATGAAGGCATACTTAGTGCAACAGATATTCAAAGAAAGATGTTGTTCAAGGGCAGGCAATGAACCGACCTTCGTTTCAGCTCTGGGGGCAAGTTTGGCAGTACACCCTGAAACTGAGTGCCTCCAACTTCTTCACTCCACCTGACAGAGCTGTTGCTGCAAAGCCTGAGGGCAAACCGACAAAAAAACTAAAGAGAAAGTTCAAAGAGACGCAATAAAGGAGGTGTAACTGATGAGGGCCTTTTTTCCACACATCTGTCTGAGGTATGAGAAAGGAAAGATTGAGATCTCTGACCTTGTAACAGCCAACACAGCAAACATGGTCCTACCCGCTAAGAACTGACCCCAGGACCAGTTCTTCCTACGGAGAACGTTAGATGATGGGATAGTGAGCTGACCTAGGGTCAGTATGTCAGGTTGAGGTAGCATTGACTAAATCCCTCTTTCATTATCCGTCAGAAAATTCATGGCTGCTTTATACAAGACACTTAGATCTTGTTCAACCAAACATCAAGCCTCTGAATTAGTAGTTGAAGAAAATAGCTAATGTGTGAAATGACGGAGGTTATATTGTGACTTGGAGCAATCCCAGATGTCCTGGACATTTTAAACTATTAGATATTTTCCATTGCACTATGGTCTTGGAATCAAACTCAGCTATTGAACACAATCTTTGGTCTGTCCAGGCTTTTTTTTCCTCCTTCAAAACAATGCTAAATCGTTTGATAAATCACTCATATCTCATGCTTAATTTAGGCCAAATTGGCTTAACAGGGAAGGTTGAATCTCATCACAGCCTCCCAGGGTTAGAGTTTAGTCATTAATTTGACTCAATAGGAGAAACTCATTCTTTATTATTCACTCAATTGGCAAATCAGAGAAGCACATGATCTGGTGCTCACAGTTAATTAGACATGTATTCCTCCCTGAGACAAAAGCAACTGGAGAATGTCTTACGGGAGACATATTCGCTTTGTTTATTTCATAGCCAAGATGTCTGGTTCCCAAATGGACACTTGATAAAAAGCAGCCTATAGGCTGGCTATGAATGTTCATGACACTGAAGGGAAATTAATAAACAATAGGATTCAGTAGAGTTATCCGAGTAGGTTGGTTTGAGTTTGGCTACAGACACATGAACTGCACAATTAATGCCACAGTGGTCATGGGTATGAAAAAATTAAGGAATAGCTTCGTGAGCTTTTTTTCTTTTTGTAATATAAATATAACAAAGCTGGTTACATGTTTTAGCAAATGCATTGTGGAATGTTCAGGGCAATCAGTTCATTGAAATGCCTCAAGGCTAAAATTAATAAACAATTTGTTCAGGAACTCCCTAAGAGTTCCCCAGCTCCGGTCCTGAATGATTTAAACTGTTTCCCAGGGTAACATTCAGAGAAATTGACAAAGAGCGCTCCTTCTTGTGTTGTCTGATGGCTACTTTGCATGCCATTTGCATCTAAGCCATCAACTAGTTGACAGAGCCAGCAATCACAGTCTGAAAATGACCCTCTCTCTCTGCCCAAATATATCCTAACAATCCCCAAACCTCCATTTTATCTTATTTAGTCCAGCGATTGTATCACCTACTGTTCAAACAAAAGTCTTTATCTGTGAGTAAAACTCATAATTATATTTTTAAACTACTAAGTGCCAAACAATGAATAGAAATGCAGAGCTACTACACAGAGACTAAGAGTCATAAATGAATCTTTGACTTTCAAGAGGGATAGGGAGAGACAAAAAGAGCAAGCAAGAGAGAGGAGAGAGAGAGAGGGAAAGAAGAGAGAGAGTAAGATAAAGACACAGAGAGACAGAAACAGAAGGAGAAATGGAGAGAAACTCTCTGGATGGTTAATCAGTAAACACGTGTTTCTGCTTCGGTAGATCACAATTACTGTCAGGGATGTCCCAGTCATCTTATGACACACACTCACTGGCAAGAGAATTAGACTGAACTATAATTTGTGTTTACCCATCAATACCACAGCAATGTGAGTGTTTGCTTAAGTATCACCCTAAATGATACGTATGGGCCCACAGAAGGGCGTCAATGGCTTGCCTGTGGCCATAAGTATGATTTAAACTGACATCAGGTCATAAATACATTTGCATGCATGCAGAAATGTTTATGCTGCCTTGTTAAACAACAGGGGTAATTTTTCTGTTTTAAAGTTCAACAAATGCAGGGCTGAAATGTAAATTATTTCCTGAGCAATTAGGTGACACAGGAAAAGTAAACTTGTATGGTTCTGTTCGTGCAGATGTTGGCAGAGTGGGCTCTTCGCCAAATACAAAATCTGTTTCATTTGGATCTCCTTGGCACACAAAATAGTTGAAAACATAAGTCCTTATGTAACCTTTCCAGTATTTTTATTTGTCTTATTCAATCCAGCTGCTACTGAACACTACTGATCAATACTGAGTCACTACTAAGTTGTACCAAAGCACTACTGGACTACAACTGATCATCGAACCATAAATGAACATTGCTAAAGCAATACTGATCATCACTAACAACTGGTGCCAGCATGTGCTTCCTGTAACACAACAATACATTGCAGAGAAGATATACCCCCCCCCCCGTTCTGCTGATCTAGAATTGTCATTTCTCTCTCCTATCTTCAGTTCCCATCATGCCAGAGCCCCAGTGTCAGTCAAAGAAAAGAGAAGAAAAGACCGGCATATGTGTCTTTCTAAACACGCAAAGTCATCCAGCCACTCTCATCACACAGCTGTAATGACTCACACCATTTTAAGATTCACTAAAAACTGTATGGGACACACATTCCACCTGATCACCCCCAAATTGAACCTTTTTCCCAACAATGATTCATGAATGTTCGGATACATACAAGAATGTTAGGGTTCGTGAATGCTAGGATGTGTGCCGTCAGGACATGAGACTGTTAGAATATGTGAACGTTCACGTTAGTGGGTGTTAGCGTGTGTGGATGTTGTGAAACAAACTTTGAGGAACAGTATGAATCAGACTGAGCTTGAATGACTGGCTCAGCCTTACTACAGAATTTGCAGCAGCTGGTGCGGGTGTGTGCAGGCTTCTGTACCAACTCTAAACCTGTATCCTTAAGTTTCCTCTCCAACTTAGTCCCTTCTGTACCAACTCTAAACCTGTATCCTTAAGTTTCCTCTCCAACTTAGTCCCTCTTGAATGTCATGCGCTCTGCTATTTTCAGTCTTCAGGTATTTCACAAACACTGTTGACAGTAGTCATTAGCTGAGCTATGGCTAAAGTCCATTATGAGTGAATGGCGTTGTGTCCCGTTAGCCCCCCCCCCCCCCCCCCCCCCCCTCCGCTTTCTCCACTGGGCGTGTAATGCTGAACATATCCATTTCCATCATCTTGGGCAGTAAACTGCCTAATGTGGAAAAAGGTTGACCTTAATTTTCCATGCTCTGTTGGAGAACGTATTCTTGGAGCCATGCTGAAGCAGGGGCATGGCCGAGGTTCCTGAGGAGGCGCGTAGAAGGGATGGGTGTTAAGTGGAAGCAGAAGACAGCCCGGGACAGACGACCAGGTCAGATGAGAGACGGAGAGATGGGCCATGTATGGGGAAGAAGCCCTTCGCAGATTGTGTTACACACCCCCATCCATCATTGGTCAGATCTTCACAACTTTATACCAGGAGGGAAAAAAAAAAAATGTTCCAACCAAGGTCCACTGACAGAAGTCGAACAAAAACGGCTACCTACGCTACATCTCTGCACACTAAAGACATAAATGTCACAACTTATTTTTTAAAAACGTATTTTTTTTTTCATGTCAAAGATATATTAAACAGCTGTCTTCCTGTAAACACAGCAAGCCTCAAGGATGACTTAAAGATACGTTCAGAATTCTAATGATTATAGTGTTTAATTTGATTGAAAGCACCCTTAAAAATACAGTGACATGACGACAATTTCATCGTAATTGTGAAACTGCAAATGTTGTCCCGTTTTTCCTGTTTTCATTTGAATAGCCCTTGTATTTCCGTTGTACGTGTGTGTCCACCCATGTGTTGCTAAGTAGCTCTCTATTCACAGAAGTGCTTTGGCTGTTTACCATTGTGTTGATTTCAGCTGTGTTAGATGTTGAGTGAGGGAATGCCTAAATTGTACTGATGAGGAAAAAAACTTGTTTTTGGAAGAAGTATACTTGCCGCAAGCCCATGGCAGGGTCTCTTTTTCCTTGATCTAACTGGTGGCTCAAAACATCTTAAGCTTTGAATCTGTGCTTGCTCTTGCTATATTTCTCAAGGCCATGAGATCATCCAACACACATTTAATATCAGGGATGCATTAAAGCCTCAGTAAAGTCTTAACCAATACACAAGCATCTCAGTCACAGACTCTGTGTGATTTCAGAATGACATATGAAAGAGGATTTTAATTGATTTAATTATGGTTTGATTATAGCAGTTGATTAAGTGGCGCCCTGGATTTTGATGTGTATTTGACACTTGAACAACATCTTCTATTAGCACGCTAAAATCAAAGGGAGAAGTGGTCTGATATTATATAACAATGAAATCAGCTGAGATCTGTGGATTAGGAAAGCAGAAGTCTATGTTTAGGACTGAGCAGTAAAGGAGAGGTTCATCCTTTTTTTTGACATACTGTCATTAACATGGATGATTTTTCATATTCTGAAAAGCACTCAAAACTACACTGATTGATTTATCATTGACATAATGGCCCTGTCTTCAGTGAATTTCTTGTTAATATGAGGTTTTCTGTTTGATGTGCAATATTATAGTAACAATAATATATAATGATGTTGATATTATTCTCATTGGTTTTCATTTTGAGAGCAAATCATAAACTATTTTTTAATACTGGATGTAAAACTTGTTCTGTGTTCTGTTAACTCTTACAAGTTCCACATTTATATACTTTTTGGATTTCAAAATTCAAACAGCAAAAAAGCGTTGGTAAATATTGTTTTACTGTGTTCTCTCTCTCTCTCTCTCTCTCTCTCTCTCTCTCTCCCACTGATGTCAGTTGTGCTGACTGTACAGTATAGTGTTTCATCCAATAAAGGGCCATCAACACCAATATATCTTTTCATGACTACTGGAGAGAGACCACATTTAGGCCGTGGTGGGCTCTGTATGGTCTTTGGGGTATTTAGGTTAGAAACACCTCAAAAACGGCACCTTCTCAAAAACCAGCGTTGGACTAATCAAACACACTCACACGCACAAACACACATGCAGAGCTCCTCAACTTGACCAGAGCGTCTACTGAGGTGTTCCTACCTCCCAAACTGTGGATTGGCATCTTTAAGCATAAAGAATTCTTTCTAGTAGAATGAGTTGACAAATCTGTGTTCATGTATCGTGTGTGTGGTGTGGGGTCCGTGTCTGAAAGTGTGTCCAACACCATCAGTTATAAAGAAAGACTGTCATAAATGGGACGTCCAGGTGCTGATCTATGTTTCCGCTGTGAGACTCCTTAACATGAAGACTCGGTGTCAGTTGCTGTCGTTGGTGTTAAGCTCACTCCATCCAGCCAGGAGTGAGCCATACCACTCACTGAACCCCCCAAACTCCAAATGACATATGTGTTCGACTTGGGGGGTCAGTTCAGCACCAGAGAGAAAACAAACACCTGTCTATCAGCCCATGGTTCAGAGGAGGTCAAAAGGGTGTTCTGCCACACGGAAAGGACAAAGGGAGGGATTATTTAAACTCCAGCAGAGGGGTTTGTACTAAACAATTACATGTTGAGGCCTGTCATACCTCACTGGTGAATCATGGAGAAAAGATACTGAAATCATAGCCGATATTAAATGATACATTCCTAAGTTCTCAGGAGGGCTAAATGCATTTGGCTGATTTGACGCCAGATACGATGCTTGTAAAGTCCTGTCTGTTATAGATTATAGACTTATGCGGGCCTGAGGACAGAGTTTGTGTGTGTGTGTGTGTGTGTGTGTGTGTGTGTGTGTGTAATGTATTATGTTTATAACTAGTGGTTTTATTCAAGAATGTTTCCAGCTCTGTGCGTTTGTTCGTCTTGATACTGGTCTTGATTGAGTGAACTGGGAAAAACTGATGCTGCATCTGCTCTCACAGGCACTGGAAAACCAAAGCTAAAAAGTTTCTAAAAAAGCCTTTCTTAGGATATTTAAGCACAAAACAAAGTCTGATACTAATAAACATTTGGAAATACAGACATATTCTTGAAACATTTTCATGATGGATGAATTGGTGTATTAAGTCATATTGTAAACCACGGACAAATCACACTCCTGATGGAGGACCTAGTCAGTCAACTGAACTATATTGTTTTAAGTAAGCAGTGCCAATGTTGGATGACACACACACACACACACACACAGAAAATACATTGGCAATAATGCTGAGGCCAGTTTAACTTTGAGGTCTTACTGAAGCTCTTTGTTCATTCAAATAGTTTGATGTATTTTTCCATTTTGTCTCCACTGTGGGAAGAGACAAGTACCTCTGTGCTGGGCGTGCACTGCTCCAAACCTATTATGTGAACAGACACACACACACACACACACACACACATATGAATGCACACGCACACACACACACACACACACACACACACACACACACATACGCACACACACACACACACACACGCGTGCGCGCGCTCACACACACACACACACACACACACACACACACACACACAAAAGTGTGTGATAATGTGTGAATCTCAGTGACACAGTATGGTTAAGACTAAGGCTAACATCAGAATAAATCTTTTTTTTAATAGAGAGTCTATGCAAGCTGTATCTCAGCGAACATCATATTCACCTCAAATCAGGTTATTTCCCAGAGGCTGGGGGGAACAGAATTAGTTATCTATGTAATATAGCTCCAGTTTTCTTTCTTTTCCACAAGTGTCTGTTCAAAGTTTTCCCACACGTTAACACACAGCAACTAGAGTCTCCTCTAATATCCTCAGTCATAAGTGCTGCTGTCATGTTCAATAAGAGAAAATATGGACCTAACAGAGAAAGAGCACAGTCTGCTCCATGAAAGTCGTTGTTGCTTAAAGGGAAGAAAAAGAACAGAAATACACTTTTTTTTACAAATATGTTCTGTATTCTTTCACCTCAGCTTAGAGGGCTCAGCTGCAGGTCCCTCCAGAACAATATCAGCATTATGACTGTCTCTGAGCAGGGAGAAGCCAGCTGAGGACAAATAGCAAAAATGTAGGAGACTTTATTCTTCGTTTGGTTGCCTCTCGTCTAACATACTCGGTTTATCCCAGTTCCTCCCTCTGGTGGTGTCTTTTTTTCTCTCTCTCTCTTCTTACTGGTTTTCCTTAACCAAGATGATTACCTGCACCTGGGGAAAATTTAAGAGATCCTGACTTTTTTTTTTTTTTGGAACATCATGTTCTGTACCTCTCCCCTTTTTTTGGATGAGAAAGCAGTAAGAGCCCTGGAAGATTTTTATTTTTTTTATTTTCATTGTGATTATTGGTTTTCAGTTGTCGATTGTTTTGTTGGTTTTTTTGTCTTTCTTTTTGAGAAAGGGGGATTTATAATAGTTTTGTTTGTTTTTTGAGATCTGCAGAACTAATTCTATGTTCTATCATACTCTTTCCTTAATATGGTCTAGTGGTTTAGATTGTTCTATTTGTTTACTTACATGTATACATGTGAAAATAAAAGTAACCCTCTGATACATTGGCCTCGTTTTTCTTGATGGTTTTGTTTGCCACTTGGGGCACCATCCTGCCGGCCCAGCGGAGAGAAGGGCAGTGTTTTTGTGGGTGTAGCACCACCAAGAAATTTCTCAAAAGGGTCAATTGAAATGGAGCACTTAAGATTCCATGGCCATGCCTCCAAATGCGCTACAGAGGCTAAGTCACAATGAGGTCCCTACATTTGCAGAGCAACGATACTATTTGGATTTCTAATGGGTACACTTGAACTCTGACCCCTTGGTTAGCTCTCTGGTGGCGAAGAGGCATTCAGTCATTTTAACTCTGAGCAAATGAATGCAAATGGGGCCCTCCTGGGAGATTTGGCGCTGACAGGTCAATCCATTGGATTTTGTTACCCCTCTAAAATTGATTAAGGGTTGTCAGAGTTTGAGATGATGATGACTCAATGGTTGCAGAATGCCATCCATCATTAGGACACTGCTGCAGCTGCTTGGATTGTGTGACAATAAGTGAAAAACAGTCCAAAGGAGAAATCAGAGACTTCATTCAAATGTCCATACACGCACACACACACGCACACACACACACACACACAGACTCACACACATTCAAACACACCTACACTCAAATATGTAGACATGAATATACACACACAAATAAACACTATCATATAATAGCTTCTTACCTATTACAAGACAAATGATAAATCCACAAGCCAAGTGGAATACTCTCATAACTTTGATACAACGTCATAGGAGGACACTCTGAATTAGATATAACACCACTCTCCCTGTAGACAGTTTAACTCATTTAAATATTGCAATGATCTCAGTGGCGCGTAATACATTTTTGTGACTGTGATTCATCTTCACTAAGTGGCTCAACTGTTTGTCCACTTGAATCTTTTTAATTTGGTTTTCTGTTTTGCCATTTCTGAGGAGTGGCCTCGTTGTCATGCTGAACTTTTATAAGGAATCTTTGTGTGAAGATCTCAGATGCGGCCAGCAATATCCTCCTGATATTCATCTCTGAGTCATTCCAGATGCAGCAAACTCTATCAAATTGGAGCAGATTAACACTGTGCATTCATAACGAAGCTGGCAGTTCCAAAAATCCCTTCCCTACCCTGACAAAATGCTAGTAGAAGTTTCATCAAAGTGTCAAATCAAATTAATTACAAATGAACCTCTTTCAAGCAATGTCATCACCAATATCATTAATAAAATCCTCACTGTCAAGCACTAAGGTAGCCACAATGTGTTCAGTGACAATTCCTAAACACTATCTTAATTAATTAAAATCACATAAATTCATTCTAATACAAAAAAGACCTAAATGTTTTTATCTAAATATCTATAAACTTTAGACAAGTCGCTTTTTTAAACTTTAAACTTTTTAAAACTTAATCAAGCCAAATGGCATTAAGTACAATTATTAAACACTACAAACCAAAAGTATCCCAAAAATAGTCAAAAGTAACCCACACAACTGCATACATTTCCATGGTGATTTAAGAAAAAATCAGGGGAAGATCCCCTAATGTCAGGGTCAGCCAGTGCCAAGGGCCTGGAATGAGAGGAGAGAGGAGAGTCATAAGACAACCAGAGCCTCTTCTACCTAATTAGATTTACTGTGGACGAGAGGAGGGGTGCTATGCTAATGATTCAGAGTGCAACTTGCTAAAGTGCATGAATGTTTTTTCGGCTTTAAAATCATAGAGTGGAATGTGATAGGGCAGGTTCTGAAGAGTGACAATTGAACATACTGTAATTGTCAGAAAATGAAAAACCTACTTGACATATTTGTGTTCTGTAGAAAAGCTTACCTGACATCCATGTTTATGTGAATTGTTTGCTTGATGTGTTTGTTCACTCAAGAAATATAGTCTGTCTGTCATGACTGTGTATTGCTGGGATGATGCTCTCTTCATGTGATTTTTTAAATGGAGGCATAATCAACCCAAATGTATCTTACAATTTCAACTTTAACAAATAGAAATGCTTAGCTTAACATACAGCAAATAGGCAGAACTGTAAATAATAATGGAAGAATTTTTTAGCTCAGATGCAAATGTGCCGTAACTCAGCTTTATGGTTACCCCCTCCTCTCTTTCACACAGTCTCATAGTAACCTGGACTCCATGCAGTTCCTCAGTGAAAACTGGCATTTTCTTGTGCTTCTTTGCCTCAAAAGACTGTACTTTTTCTTCGCAAAGTTCACAAAGGTTTAGAGCTTTTCCACTGAATATTCAGTTTTTTTGGATGTCCTTTTTCTCTGAGCTAAGATCTTTTTTTTTCACAACCACAAAACCAACAGCAGTTCCAGTTGTGGTTATGGATTAATAGAATTGACTTGCATTAACATTTATTGTGGAGATGAGTTGTAGTTTAGTCCACCACTTGATCAGTCTTTACTTGGCATTTTCCAAGAAGATGTAAGATATCTGTTTCACAATTTTCAGTGCTATGCAATTTCCAGTGAATGGGGGAAATGTCCAGTTCAATGTGCTAGCCTTCCCAGTTGTGTTCTTTGGAGAGTATCTAATGGGGCTTGGTTGGTTTGGAGGAGATGAGGAGCAAGACAGAGAGAGCAGAGAGATACATAGATAGATAGATAGATAGAGAGAGAGAAAGAGGGAGAGAGAGAGAGAGAGAGAGAGAGAGAGAGAGAGAGCGAAGGGGAGATGGGGAGAGGGGGAGAGGGACGGGGGAGGGAGAGGGAGGGAGAGGGAGAGGGAGGGAGAGAGAGAGCAGAGAGATAGATAAATAGATAGATAGCTAGAGAGAGAGAGAGAGGAGAGGGGAGAGGGAGGGAGAGAGAGAGAGAGAGACAGACAGAGAGAGAGGGAGAGATATGTTTGCCAATTCTCTTTGGATGGTTTAAAACCTTCAGGGAATGAGGGATATTCAGGGAGGAAGGGAAAAAGTGTTGTTTCCAGACAGAAAATGAAAAAAGTGATGATACAGCATGGATGGGCTACAAAGAATGAATGAGACAAATTATATAAGACTGTTTTTATCCAAGAACTCTATTTAGTTAAGAAGGAATGCACACACTAGCTGCGCTAACACACACACATGCACTAACACACGCGCACGCACACACACACACACACACACATACACACGCACGCACACACACACAGAGGGATGGAGGGAGGGAGGGAGGGACAGAGAGAGAGAGAGAGAGAGAGAGAGAGAGAAAGAGAGAGACCGAGAGAGAGACAGAGAGACTTAAGGGCAGTAATATAGACACAATGAATTACTGCTAAACGACCAGCAACAAAAGTATCAAACCAAAGCCCCTGCAGAGCATTTTATGCCTTGTAATACTTTAAAGTCAATTTTTAAAATGTGGCAGTGTCTTTTAATAGCCCCGGCAAATGATAATCCCCGTCAAAATGAACATGTGCAAGGCGTCTAAATACCTACTGATACCTACCTAAATGAAAATGAATTTCAACATATTTTCTCCGTTCACGGGATGATTTTGCTGTACATGTGTGCGCAAAAGTGAAGTTTAAGAAATTGGAAGGATGCCATGTAACTCTCCAGAATTTAACGGCAAGGTGAAGCGCAGCCTGCACAGGCTGCGAATCCATTCAACCACGTAGACATGAGGAAGAGGGAAAGGGGAGTTACCGATTACGAGAGCGCAAGCCGTCCAAAAATTCCCTATGACTTCAGATCCAAGGAGGTGGTCAGATAAGCGGCAGCACGATTCAAACCGGAGTACTTGAACGCTGAGTCGCATCAGAGCTTCAGTAGCCTATTTGAAATCGCGTGGCTTACCGGACTTCTCAGTTCACTGGAACGCAACAACCATGAAACACTGCGCGTGGATTGTAAATAACCAGCAGCTCCGTAAACCAGCGGATTTGAGTATGCGTTAATCGAAAGCATAGTTATTTAAAAGGAGAAAAGGAGTCTGGACATTCTGTTTCATTCAGCCGCTCTATGCGTAGTTTACCTGTGAGTTACAGTATGAGAGACAGAGCTCGCTCTCTGAACTGGATTCGAGTCCGTTGACAAAGTTTTTTGGGACAAAGTTTTTTGGGGTCATTGCGTCAGTTAAACTCTTGAGCGTAGATGACTTTTGGGCGATTTGAGTCCTGTTGACTGTGTTCGGAGACAGATATTTGGAATCTCCATTCATATCGTTTCACATACTTTTTTTTCGTCTATAATTATGACCTGTGTGTGGATCTTGGTCTTTTCAGCGGCACTAGCCATCTCTCAGTTGCAGACGTGCGACAGTCACAAGGATGATAACACAGGTGGCAGGCACGAGGCTGCCGCACCTCGTGCAGCGTCCGAACAGCTGCGTGCGCAACTGAAAGGTCCATCACTGAGAACCATGGAAATGGGGTCTACCACTGACAAACTGACAAGTCATAGTCTCCAACAAAATAGACTCTCAGAGACTGTCTCGGAGATTAAATCTCCACAAAATGCCAAGAGCAGACTCGTAAATGTTGCAGCAATAGCTAGGGTTTCTCCACAGGACGAATGCGCCACTGTGCCCTTGAACAAGCCTCGCAGAGTACCACGACAACTGGGCAGAACTCAATCCGCACCTCAGAGAGCTCATACTGTCACCAGACAGAGTACACCCAGTCATGAGAGGAAATCCTCAGCCTCGAGGCGACTTGTTGGGTAAGGTACAACCCCCAATTACCTTATTTGTAAATATATAGCTCACACCTGATGATAATTGCAGTCCAGGTTTTTGCTTATTCTCAACACATGTTCTAGACCAGTTCTTATGTAGGTGTTTGCGAACTGGGTTTTGCATGTGGAAGCGTTTTGGGGTTAATTTAATAAATATGTATATATATATATTTTTACCTATTTTCTTTATTTTTTTTCATTTATTTTGCCAAAGGTAGGCACACTTCTCTGTTGGTTTGGAGGTCTGAGGAGTCACATATAGATGTTAGCAAAGCCCTTACCCCCTAAAAACCAATATTGGCAAAACATTTCAGCAGTACTCTCCAAGCTGCTGGTATTTGTAAACGTGTTGTTTGGTTTTCATGGTGGCCCCTTTTCTACCAGGCTCTTCAGGGATCATAGTGAAAGATTGATGGGGCAACCTACAGTATGCAGTGGTAAACATTCTTACCAGAAGAGAGTGTGGGACTATGCAGCTCAACTGGGAATCCTTTAAAATCATACTGACATCCCGACTGCTTTAAATACATGGCATGGAAGAGTGCAGGAACGTAGCACTGGGTAGGCTTTAGACTGACTGTGTCAGTAGGACATACTCTTGTGCTGTAGAGAAATTGCAAACTTCATGATGACTTTTTGCTGTGATGGCTATTTCACTGCTTCTGTGCTTGCTCCCTAAATTAGTGCTCTAGCATCTCCCTGTTTTAAGGAAAACTTAGGGGTGAACCCCTGTAGCTCTTGTGTCAGTCTTATTAATAGTTTGTTTTTGTTTTGCTCAGTTCACTGTGGTTCAGTGGCGTTTGGTCACCTGTTCTCTAATAAACAAATGAAAATTTCTTTCTTTCTTTCTTTCTTTCTTTCTTTCTTTCTTTCTTTCTTTCTTTCTTTCTTTCAACATGGTGATGTCAAAGGACTGGCAACATGGGATATTTACAGTAGTGTATGGGCCTATTCTTTAGAGGGAACATCTGACCCACATACAGGCTATTGTGTGTAGCTGCCCACGGGCCACTCCTGTAGTCCTGTGTGTATTTGTGTGAGTGTGTGTGTGTGTGCGCACGTGTGTGTGTATTTTTGGGGATGCTCAAAGCACACAACCATGTGGTTCTGTACAAAGCTCTGGCACATTTGTAAATTCACTTAGTGATCAGAAGCACCTGTTTCTCTGACAGCCCTCTCAAAAGTGAAAAAAAAAGAAAGTATCCGATCATTTTTCTTGGTTTGTAACTCCAAACAGATCCATCAGTAGTCCCCATGAATCCACCCATTCTTTGTTCTTTTCACTAAATCAACTGTCATGTGATGACCCCATTTTTCTGTCACATGGACAAAGAATTGTGCATGCACAAGGATAAATGTGTTTATCTGATAATTGTTATGAGGTCTTTTTTAAACACACTCTTTATTTAAATGTAATATACTCTCTCTCTCTCTCTCTCTCTCTCTCTTGCTCTTGCTCTTTCTGTCTCTGTCTGTCCCTCTCTGTCTAAGTGTGTGTGTGTGTGTGCTTTTGTATCATGCCTGGACAGGCTAACATGAATTTGGGGAATCGTATATATACATATATACGGCCTGTTCTGAATTTGAATTCTTTTTAATATTGTTTTGTGTGTGTGTGTGTGTGTGTGTGTGTGCGCCTGTGTGCGTGCGTGTGTGAGTGTGTGTGTGTTTGTGTGTGTGTGTGTGTGTGTATGTGTGTAGACTGTTTTGAAAGCAGTGTATGAATCAGTTGTTGCATATTGAATGGGAAAGGCAGATGATTCTGAGAAAAGAGATTATGTTGCATATCATTGCCCTGAATGGCCAGTAATTAGCCTGACGGCATGTCATGACAGTTTATTATTTGTGGATATAAGCTGTTCCCATCCAGGGCACCTGAACTGTCACAGTAGTCTAATGACAAAAGGCCTAGAACACGGTTCTGAATCAATGTTATGGAATACTCAGGTTGTCTTGTACTCTATGTCATAGAATTCCCCAAGTGTCTAAATCTCCAATAATTCAATACTTCATTCAGGTGGTCTTTTTTTGGATCGTTTTCTCAGTAATTTGGTTATCCTCTGGTTTCTCATTTTTCTTGGAATTTTTCAGCATCAATCAGTAGAAAGGTTGCCAGGTTTAGAAATGTAAGCTTCAACCAGCATCTGTAACCATGAGTGTGAATTTCCTGTAAAGGAGAGCATCATGAGTAGGTGTAAAAAAATGATCTGGGCAAATTCACTTTCTCTTTCATATGTTCTTTGGTCCTTCAACTTCAAATGAATCACCATATACAGGCAAATAATGTGAGTGAGTTTGCATGACACATTTCCTCTGAAAATTCCCACTCATTTGACTCATTCCAACCTCTCTCTCTCTCTTTCCCTTTCCATCCCTCTTAGACCTAGGCCTCTTTTTGCATGTAGTATTTCCACATCCCTATTATATTTGACTTTGAACCATGTGCCATACACCACTCACTGCACATCCAAACAGTCAGGATGAAGACCGCTGTGGAGTGTACCAAACACCCTTCTGTCTGGCACTCACTAGTCCACCTTTTTCCGCTTAGTTATATGATGCGCTGAGATTATCAGCCTTGTCTATGTGGCTTTAGAATTAACATTTGACTCCCTGGGCGTTTTCTATCCTGTGTTTGCCTTCCATTCAAAAGTAACTCACTCCCATCTAGAGTTTGGATCATAGGTCTATACAGGATGAACTATATTAAGTTATTCGGAATTTGAATGTCAGATGAACAGATGGTGATACTTGACAAACAATTACCTCTATTGTTTGGTTTTAATGAACTTGAATGCAACAATCCAGACATTGCCATTTGTTTGCAATATGATGTTCTGAGGTGCTATGAATTTATGTGATATCAAGCATGAGGTCGTATGTGTAACATGTACCACACATGTAGCCTAGAGAAAAAGTGTAAGAATCCTATTTTACATACAGTTTGTGCTATAAGATGTGAGCTATCACATAATTGAAATTTAGATTCGTATCCGTACTCTTAAATTGGGTTTAATTGCTCTAATTTGTTATGACAGGCTGAATAAGACACTGTGAGGCTGGTATAAATTCTTTATAAATGGCTATGTATGAGCCAAGGTCATGCCACATTACTTAGGTTGTTTTTAGGTTATATTAATGCCACAGTGTCTTTTCATGTGTCACAGACTGTCAGTCGAGCTATGCAGAGTGGCGCTTGCGGATAAAGTTATGTGAGGAATCCAGTTATTACCGTTTTAAACTTGTCACCCTTCATTTGTGTGGAGATTTATGCACTGCACAGGGGTACGTTTTCATATCCACTGGTGCTCCTCTCTCCGTCAGATAGACCTCAGAGTTCATTTTCACACACACACACACACACACACACACACACACACACACACCCATGCAGAGTGAGTGAGAGAGAGAGAGAGAGAGAGAGAGGGAGCTGGGGACATGAAGAACCACAGAGACAGATACAGTTACACACACAGGCTTGAAAAATGTTATTAAATCAAATACAATTATGTATACCTCTCAGAGGTGAGGTTCCTTCTCTGGCCCCTGTTGCAGTAAAGCAATCTGAAACCATAACAGCTCTCTCTCTATGAAAATCTTTAGCATGTTTGATTCTTTGGTCACAACTGAAATGTTAAGGTTTCAGTTTGCACTCTGAACACTGAGACCATTATGCCTTTATGAGTGATTGGAGCGCTGTTCATAACGTACTGGTTTATGTTGTTTATGGTGAGCAACTGTTTTTGTAACCCCTTTTTTCCCTTTAACTGCTACAGGCCACATGTGTGTGGGGGGCAACAGTGTTGTTCTGGATGGGCTGTCGCTCCAGGGACAAATCGCTGCATCAAACGTAAGTGCACTGTTCAGCTGACAGGGTAAATATAATAATCATTTCACTGGCTCATTTAAGTAAAACAGAAGATGTTGTCGCCATACACTGTTTTCCAAAAACATCTCCTCAAAGTTCAGAAATAATGCTGGGTGAGGAGTGTTTATCAGGGGAGAATCTGAAAATTATACCTCAAAAAAAAAAATTAATTATACCAAAAAAAAAAAAAATCTTTCACAGTTGGCAAAGGCTGACATCAATACACCAACACTGTTGTTATGGCTTACTGTAAGAATCAAAGGGAGGAAGTGTAAATGACTCAAACTATTGTTCAATACTGTTTATGCATTTAAGAGAATATTTTTTCGACTGCTAAATCAAATTTGATCATGTTTTCTTATATACCCTTATTGAAAAGTCCTAAAGTCACATGAGTGGCCAATCTAAAGAATTTAGAGCTGGGTAAAAAGGATTAATTTGTGTCGGTTAATTTCCATTCTCTTTGACACTCTCTTGGCTGTATTTGAGTAGTAACAGTATGGGGATTATCAAAATGACAGATGGAGGTTGGCTTATGCATATTTCTCATTTATCTCATGTACAAGGGCACAGCTTGACTTGGAGGTATTCCCATATTCCAATAGTCTGAAGACTTACCAGTTCAAAAAGTATGGATCTTCTGTTTGAACAAAAGCCTCTACTGTAAATGCAGTCCTCATGGCCTCTGTCCCTCTGAATGAACTTGTTCCAGAGGAATCCATGTCAACATTTACATTATTGTGCATGAAGGCATTTGCAACAGGTTTGAGTAAAATAGGTCATAGAAGAACAGGCGTATTGTTGGCTGTTCTTACAAAAAAAAAGGTTGCTCTCATTTATGTAAATGTATTTACTTGATTAATTTCTAGAGATGGTCTTCTCTGATGGAAAATGTCTCAGGTGGCTACACTGGGCAATTATTCTGACGTAGTGGGACCATAGTGTGTGTTTCTAGACTGTCGTTATGGCTACTGTTGTGATTGCCATGTTAGATTGAATATTCTCTTCCTGTTCAGTGTAAGCACAACAATTACCAGCCTTCAGGATTTGGCACACACACTTTTTCCTCCTGAAAGGAGAAGAAAAAAACTGACACAAGCTCCTAATTATGGGTGTAGCTCTACCAGTTCTTTTTTTGACCACTGCAATATTGGACACCTCAATTGCACTGTAGTGAAAAGCTAAATGGCTGATAAAATGGTGTGATGTTGGGTGAAGACTGTTAAAAAGGGTAATTTCAACAGAATGTTACCAATTTACAACTGTGGCTCAGTTTCTCTCTCTCCATGTTAGTATTTGGCATTTTGGGGACCTTTCAAGAGCCATCTGGTCCTAAGCCATATTTACAAAGTGCACTGACACTGGTTTGGGAACCGTAATGTGTCATAGTAATTAGCGCTGTGAATGACATAAAAAGGACAATATAAGCCTTGTAGGTTGTAGGCTACTGAGATTTCATGACTGGATTCCTTGATTTCCTGAAATTGTATTTTTCACAACTGCTAGCTGCTGTGAGCCAAAATGATAGATTCCAGAGGCTCAGGAAAAACAGGGGAAAGACAGAGAGAGAGAGAGAGAGAGAGAGAGAGAGAGTGAGTTTTACCTTTAGGTTTTACAAGCTCAGGGTGTGTAGGACAGACAGGGCTTTGCTTGAACATGTTACCCAGGGAGTGGAGGCTTTTAGCTTGGGCTGACCTGTGGGCTGCACCCAGCATAGAATATATTAGTTGCTATTGTCAGTTTTTCTCACACCGGGATATACACATTTACATATGATCTCTTTCTCTCTCTCTCTCTCTCTCTCTCTCTCTCTCTCTCTCTCTCTCTCCGTCTCTCCCACATACACCCACACACACACACACACACACACGCACACACACTCACACACGCACACACACACAGACACGCACACACACTCAATTAGTTTTAATTGAGAAATGTATTAGTGTTCATCTTGCCTCATAAACCCACATAAGGCTTAAATTTGCCTGCTGGTTTTGACTCTTGGAGAACTTTCAGTTCTTTTGTTTGGCTTGCGGTGGTTCTCACTGGTTACACCATCTAAATGCCTTCTATGTAACTTGTAAATTCCGGATAAAAACACATTAATACCATAGTCAGTCATGTTTAGAAGAGGATCAAAATGAAAAAGAGGAATTCATCTCTAATTAAAACCATTACAATGTAATGACTGAATGAACCATTTGTGGGTTGGTAGGATGTCTCCCCATCATCTCCATCTGGTCTCTCTTAAATGTTTTAGTTCTTACCCAGGTGTGACTTAATTCCACCATCTGGGCACTGGCCAGGCGCCAACACATCAGCCACAGTCTGACCTCTGATGGACTAGTACTTATGACCACCATGGAGAGAGAGATCACAACACTCACGCACATGCTTATGTACACACACAAACACACACACAGGCACACACACACACTCATTCACACACTCACACACACACACACATGCGCACGCACACACACACACATACAGAGAGAGAGAGAGAGAGAGAGAGAGAGAGGTAATCCACACCTGTGCTTGAACCCTCAGAGAGCAGACAGAGAAGGACACAGAAACACACAGGCACAAACTAACAGTCAGACGATTTTAGGGGGATTTAAGGTTGAGAAGAACAGAGGACACTTGAAAATGCTTAGTCACGGTGGGGAAAAGCGAAAGACCAAACGGCCAATGAGCCCATTTTTAAAAGCATCTTATGGGGGTACAGTGTACCTCCCAGAATTCTATATAGAAAAAAAAACTGGAGAGACATGTGATTAAAATGGTCTGCCTTAAATCAGTAGGGAGGATCCAATATCTGTGAGTTATGGGTCAACAACAGTACCGGGAACTAATACTAGAGAGAGAGAGAGAGAGAGAGAGAGAGAGAAAGAGAGAGATTATTTTATGGTATATTGAAGGTGGAGCCTGTCCGTGGTGTGTGCTGAACTGAACCAGACTTTGGATAATGTCTTAACCTCAAGTTGTTTGATGTTGAAATTTACAGTATTTCAAGACTTCAAAAAGAAGCAAAAGATGATGCAAAAGTCAAGCAATATTTGAGTTCATCAGTATGGTTACATCACTGTGGGATATCTGTTACCCTTCCTTTCCGCATGAATGAAAACCACCCTTCATTTTCAGAGTTTCTTTTATTGTGCTTTCATGTGGTAATATTCCCTGACACGAACTTCCGTCTGACGAAGTTTTTGTTTAATCAGCACAGCACACACATGAAAACATTGATCATAATTATCCATTTGTTTTCTGACATTGTGTCAGTGTAGGTGACATTTGCTTTGTTTCTGAAATCTGGAATAAACAACTTTAATATGGTTAGATACTAGGTTTCAGACACTGGAAACAGTCCACTTTTGAAGTGCTTTAATATGAAATTGTAAGACCCAATTATCGTTTGAAGGGTATCATTTGATGGCCAATTCATCTGTTGCCTTTCACTGAAGTGAGCCATCATAGATTCGATGCCTTAGGTATTTTTGTGCATTTTCTCGTTGCGTGTCTTAACCCTGAAGTCAGGCTTTAGTCTTGACCTTTTTTTTTTTATTTGTAAACAGTGGTAGGGTCAGGTCAGGCTGGCATTTTGGATTATCTTATGTTGATGTTTGATAATTACCAGATCTCCATATCTGCTTTGGAGAGATGCTGGCCATTTATGAAGCGATTTGAGATTACACATTGCAAGGAGTCCTCTCATCTTGACAGATTATCCCATGTTTGTGCATTCAGAAGCTCTCAACATCTTTTTTTGACAACATATTACATGGCACACAGAATCTGTCACTGCCAATGAATGTGCACACGTGGCTCTTTTTTAGAATAAGAGAAAGTCAAGTTAATATTGGCAACCGATTTCTTCCTAATCCACGTATGTCCATAATGTTTTGGACAGTTAAAAGTAATATTCTGTCTCCTGCTCCTATATATTGCATTACTGATCCACACAAGACTAAGTTATTACTGATACTACATCTACTCTACTCTACATCATTTGCTGGTAGGTGGGCACTTCTGAATCACATAATTCGGTGCACCCAGGTCTCGCTCAAAAGCAGGCTGGGTTTTAACCTTACTTTCCGTGCTTTCTACATCCTGTAAGAACAGTTAGAAAAGCACCGAACAAGTATGACTCACTTCATCTGGCCTTAAAGTAAACCACACATGAATCTTCTGAGTGACAAATGAAAAACAAGTGGCACTCCAGAATGGGATGCAGTGGCAGGTTAGCACCTACATTTGCATTAGAGTAAACAGACATTTTAAATTATTTTCTTGCTATTGAGGGAAAATGATTCTGATTTGAAAACCAAATTCTTTTGTGGCGAAGTTCACTTGATAATTCCACAGTCTTAAAACCATCTGGCCATGTTACCACACATACCCACTAAGTAATGATATGCTGTTTAATCTGTACAAATTAGACAGACATTGGCCATGCACTGAAAGCTTAACTCCTGGCATCCATACAACACTGACAGAGTCATTCTCCATTAGCGCCATGGGAACGGTGATTGTAGCGTCTAGACTTGACATTTTCTCATTGATAATTGGATTAATAACAGTCTCGCACACAAACCGGATTTAGGGTTTAGGATTTCCCGTTAGATGTTGGCAGAAGTCTCACAGGGTGTTCTCAGCAGTACGAATCACTCTACACCCTCAGCACATATGACCCTGCACAAGAAACAGCAGCTCTTAGATCTTATCTAATGTCAGTTTCAGTTATCCTTTCTATCATAACCAACATCACCCTTTAAATAATAATAATAATACAAGTTTATTTAGAGCCCAATATCACTATGTGTAGTCTCAAAGGGCTTTGCATGTCCACAACAAAGTTAAATCAAAATTATATGATCCATAAGTAAATACATAAATACAGTTTTCTCTTCTGACTCGTAAGAAACTGGACTGGAATGTCGGGCTGAAATGTTCAAGGCAGAACTTGCTACCAGGCAACCACCCAGAATACTATCAAGCTGTGCTCATTTAAAGGGACTCTTCTTTGAAAATCTGATTATCTGGATATGAATGGGACTGTGATGAATTATCATGCCATTATTATGTAGAATGTGTAAACCTCTTCCATTCACACCGATGCACACTTCAGTTACCTCACTAAACAGCTATTTCAACATTTTCAATAGAATCTCACTTGCGAATTCCACTATCTATGTAAAAAGATCTTTTTGGGGGGGGGGGGGGGGGGGGGGGGATACAAACTTTGATAGCACTTTATTTCATAGTCGGTTAATTACCAGGTATTAACTGGGAAATGAGATAGTAATAAAATACAGTTATTAGGATAGGAAGTACTAAATCATTTCCTGGTAAGTACATAGAAACCCACTAGAAAACTAGATGGCAACAATCCTAACCCTAACCCTGACCATCTAGTTTCCTAGTAGGTCTCCATGTACTTGCTAGATAATAACGTAGTACTTACTATAAATTTCTAATGGGTACTTTCCAAATAACTATATTTTGTTGCCATCTAGTTTCCTAGTGGGTTTCTATTTACTTATCAGGACATTATTTAGTACTTCCTATCCATTTTTTTGGCACTTTCCTTTTATTACCAACTCATTTCCTATTTAATACCTGGTAATTAGCAGACTGTAAAATAAAGTGTTACCCAAACTTTTTAATTTTTATTTGAATTGCTCTAAATCATGGATCTCAGCCCCTCAGCAGACTCTGCTGTCGTGTCCTCAGTAACACTAATTCATGTTTTGTCTGTCAGCGGGAAAAATCTAACTGTATATCAAAACTTACACTCTCAGAGATTTGTCTTTGCTCTAGCTCTAGAATGCTTGTTAAGAGTTTATGCTCGTGAAGTGAATTAGTAGAAGGCACAACTTACATTGCACAGCTTTTTCAGCCTAATACTGATTTTATAATTTGACCACGGAAACACTTAAGGTGGTATGACAGAGAATAGCTCAAGGAAGGGTGCATGTCTGGTTAAAACCGAATATTAAATATCTGAAATAGCTAGTGACTGTTTTTGATTGTGGTCCTGCTTTCTTCTGACTAATGGGTCTTTCCAGGCCCCATTCAACTCCTAAAATAACTCCTCAGGCAAAAAGCCCCCCCAACACATTCTAAGCTACTCTCTTTAAGCTCCTGCTTTTTTTCCTCTTATTTCTCATTCTGTTTTCCCTCTGTCTCTCACTGTCCTTTTCTCCCTGTCTGTGCCTTTCATGAATGTTCTTCATGTAATAACCCATGTACTCTGGATAGACTCCTTCTTCTAGTCTGAATTGATCCTTTTCAGTTGTAAACTAGTAGGGTGTCTTTGGGAAATTTCTGTGCACTGTTATTGCTACAGTTTAGCTTTTAGTCAGGTGTCCACTGATAAGTGAAGTTTTTCATCGTAGATGGAACACCTTAATGAATATCTGCTTACCTTGTCACCACCATCACCGCCATAATCATAATCATCAACATCATCATCATCATTTTTGCAAGCTATACCTATTTCTTTTTTACTACATGCAGTCCTCATCTCCATAAAGAGTCTCTTCTTTACAGTCTTAACTGTCAGTACTTCAGGACCACATATCTGTTTTAAACTTTCAATGGGGACCTGTCAAAGTTTGCAGAATGCGGGGTGTAGTAGGGTGGGGGGTTGAAGTCATGACCGTGCTATGAGTGAAGCAGAGGATGGTTTTAATAGGTTCCCCTCACCCGTCGGCATGTGTCTACCATCTGCCTCTGATCCAAGGACAGACATGTGTGAGCACTGCGTAATCATGTCTCAAAGCAGCACTGTTAGATGAGGAAACTCTGAAGGTTTCTTTCAGCTCTCATGTGAAAATGGAATAAATATGTAGACATAAACAATGTCATAGCATCATCAGACCTCAGATAACCCTTCTGCTGTGCCCTTCATACCTCCAGTTTTCCCAAGTGCACAGGCCATCTGATACTCTGATGTTCGCTCCTCGCTATTTCTGCAACTTATCAAAATATACTTGTCAACCCTACACTGCCCGTAAAATCTTTTGCGAGGAGGAAGGAGTTCATGCAGTAGTTTGAAGAGTATCCACTGCCAAATGTTTTAACTGTATGAAAGTAACTATTTTCTGGTTAAAAGCATATTATAGCTCTGTTTATTGAGTAACACACAAAAATGCTCACAGAGATCTCACCATATATCCCCCTAACAGACCTGGCCAACATCTCTTTGAAATCAATAGAACATTGGATTCTCATGTAGCCTGCAAGCTAACAGGGAAACATCTAGAACCTTTGAGAATTCACCATGAAATATGCTTCCTCCTCATGGCTGGCGGTGTCTTTTAAAACAGTTGGTTGGTCCGTCACTGAGGTAACATTGTCCCAGGTGATGGTGAGGTAGTTTGCTACACAGACAACCGTGGAGCCCTTTTACTGCTTTACTAGCCCTGGGTGAGTTAGCTGAGGGGTTGCGCAGTTCATGGTGCAGGAGCATAACTCTCTCTGACAGGCTAGGGAGGGGAGGACTTTATGAGGCTTTGGACACAGCCTGTAATCAATACACACCATAGCAAAAGGCATCATTACCTCTGCCAGGCCACAGGCTGTTTTGCTTTCAATTAGCAGGACAAACCAGGAGTTTTACCCTGAAGCCTCCAGCTGTCATATTTGTGGTAATAGCTTTCCTATATTTGGAAATGGCAAGAGACTAGTCCCAAGGCAAAAGTTTGGCTGACACTAAATGAAATGATCTCCCTTTGTCCTAAGGTGTTTGATTATCCAGTTGCATTTTAAGAGTTTTGTTTAAGCACAGCCTGCATATTACTGCAGTGCTACAAATGAAAAGGGACTTACAAGCAGAGAGTGCAGTTTCTGTGGTATGTTAGTATTTTATTTTAATTGTTTTAATTAGCAAATCAGGATTTGGCTTTTAATCCAAATTTGGCAGAAAGATGAATGTATGGTTTAATTTGTTATGAAACTGACTTTTACATTGCACTGATTCTCTGATTCTTGCCACTGGAATTTCAGTCCAACACGCTTCCACTAATACATCTGTTGTCCTTTCCCATGCCATATTGGAACTCTTCTGATGTTATCTTTCACAGTTTGGAGTTTGGAGGTCTACGGTGAAGTGAAACCCAGCAATGTCCCAAACAAAATGGTTCGCACATTAAGGCAATACTCATACAGTGTGTCTCTGCAGTGTCCATTGGCTCTCTTCAAAGCATTATAGCACGTTCTTGATTAAAAGTTTACTGAATGGAAGTCATAGAAATGGTGAGGGTATGAAATAGCTTGATTTTAGAGTAAAGTAGAAAATGTCAGGAGTCAGGCCAGGGTTATAAAAACGTTACCATCATGTTTTCGGGGAAGCATAGACTTAAAACTTGAAACTACTGTATTCGATTTGAAAGAGATCCGCAGCTGAACAGAGACACTGTGAAATTCACACTTCAGTTTTTAGAAATCAAATCCCAGCTGTACTGTTTTCATTACCCAGGGGAAAGAGGTCCTGTCAGTCATTAACTGATCCCTCTACAAACTCTTTCACTGTTTTCACAGTTTTCTTTTTTTCTTTCTTTCTTTTTTTTTTTTACACACAGTGCAGAATATATTCCGATGTTTCAAGGAATGATCTTGTCCCAGAGTACATTACCTAAGTAATTGTCATGATTCAATTTAAGTCCTTTATTACTCAGCAATAACACTGAAACACTTGATAGGTCTTTTGGCTTTAAAGAGATGACTGTACATCTGTAGAGATTTGCTCCATGTGAAGAGAACCGTTAGCCCCCATACTCTGGATTTGAACATTTTTGGATTTGAACACATCCGGAGAGATTGCAAGGGAAATTCTCACACATGAATTAGCTGGCACATTCTTGATTCTAATTCCCTAATGAAGACGGAGCTTTCCCAAGCGCCA
This sequence comes from Chanos chanos, assembly GCF_902362185.1. NCBI lineage: Eukaryota > Metazoa > Chordata > Actinopteri > Gonorynchiformes > Chanidae > Chanos > Chanos chanos. Next base: position 14,213,565 of record NC_044495.1, read on the forward strand.
GAACGTTTGACCTTCTAATGGCTCCTGACAGCAATGCAGCTCTTCCTGTTGAAAGAGACGTGTTTCATGTTGAGAGAAAGAGGGTAATCACCTTGGTAGCAAAAATGTGGGTTGCCCATGCCTCCAATAGTCTAGTTCCGGTATTAATTTTGAAAATCTGAAAAATCTGCTCAGGTTTCACTCCTAATGAAAACCTTGGAGCAGTGGGGAAGTCTTGGCCGTGTGCTGTTGTCGTTCTCTGATATCAAACATATGGCCTATTGAATAATTCGAAAAATGTTTCTAGGTTAAATTTACCATGCATTTCATCATACATTTGTCCCTACACAAGCCCATGTTTTTTAAATTAAAATCATCTGCATGACATTAAAATGATTAGGAATTAATTTAGGCTTACATTCACAAGTCATGTAGGTTTTGTCTTGCTGGTAGTCTTTCTCAAAAGAAAAAAAATGTAACACAAAGACTCAAATGACAATTTTTGACCCTTAATCTCTTAATGTCAGTTCATGAATCCAAATTCTCAGACAGGCATTTCAGAGTGGCAATTATCCTTTCATTATTTCTATTACTTTGGTGAGGAGCCAGTATCAAGGTAGTTGCAGTGTCATTTTTGACTTCAAGAAAAGAAAATGGAAAGCTATCTCAAATATATGGTTTCCATGGCCAACAAGACAGATTCTAAAAATTTGAGTTGTTAGATGCAAAGAAAGACTCTGACAGTTAGTGGGTGAAGAAGAAGAAGCAGAGGAAGAAGAAGAAGAAGAAGAAGAAGAAGAAGAAACATTAGCAGAAACAGTATCACACTATGGGAGATAGATGCAGAACTATAGTGTGTCATATAGGCTTGGAGAGGACATGTTATAGAGAACATTGGGGCACAGGCAGTCAACAGACAGCCACAGTGGCTCCAGGGCACAGTGATACTGTCCATAGTCAGGAAGACTGCTCCCTAGGGGGGCTCTCCGTCTCCTTATTACACCAATTACACTCTTAATGCTCCCAATTAAAACAGCCCTACACTGAGAGTCAAGTTACTTACATGCCCTAGATACAAGAATACTTCCAAAGGTCATTATTTACACTATGCGCTAACACAGAAATCTGTCAGACACCAGGCTGAAATGTCATTCCATTTTAATTACTTTTCCCTTTACAGATATTTCTAACCTTTTTTTCAGTCTATGTGATGTCTTTAGTGACAGACTGATTGGGAGAAGAACGTAAGCTGATACATAGAAGTACGCAAAGTGTCCTCACTGTGACTTTAAAAAATGTCATTTTGGTATTACCATTGTGGAAACACTCAATATATAATGTGTGTGTTCTCTGAGAAAAGGTTTTAGCAACACAATGTGTTTAGGAAATACCTTTTAGGTACATTTCTGACTACAGTTAAAACAGATGAACAATATCTTACCATGATATAGTCCTAGAGTGTGATTGATAAAGGGCTTTAGCATGGACCAGTCCCTACTGTGTTACAATGTTATTTCTCATGTTAGTAATGAGAAATACATATAGATACTGCAATTATGTGTATTAAAATCTTTAAGCAGCAAAATCTTTGTGAAATCTTCTGTATTTTTCAAAGTATTACCAAGTGTTTCATTAAAACCCACCAAACCATGAAAATGGATTTTGACTCACAAAGCTGCTCTCAGGAAGCTATGGTTTAAATGCGTGAAGGATAGCCCAGCTGTTGTGGATTTGCTTATACTGTTATGTCGGCCTATTGCTTCCATTAAGCTTGTCCTTGAATGCCATTTCTATTAAAGCAGGACAGACTAATAGAAAGGAACTTGTGGGTTGCCAGTCATTTGACTTTACAATTACCCAAAGAAAAGATTTTTTTTACTTCTGTGTGATTGCTAAAATCAGTAAAAAAAAACAAATCCCCTGCAGTGTTTATCTGTTTGTAAGTGTTCCTTGAACAGGAAGCTGCCATTCGTGTCTGAACTGGGTAAATGTGTCATTACACTAATTGTGGGATTAATCAGCACAGACGTAGTAGTGGGGGTCAAATACAGTGAAGCATTCATCTAATAGTTTGTGTTTCCTCGGAACAAGAGGGATGGTATTTAGTCCCATTATGTGTGTCCAAAGGTCCAGATAGGTCCATTAAGTACCCAAATTTATATGAAGAGTGATCTAGGCCCACGTTTGTGAAAGATGCTCACTCTTCGGACCACTGAATTCCTTCTTTTCCCTTTACCCTCGACTAGACGCTCTGTCACTGCTGTAATTGCTGTGACAATGGCTATGTAAAGAATGGGTCCCATTTCATTTTTTTTTTTCTTGCGATTTCTTTTTCTTTCTTTTTTTCTTTCTTACAGTGTAATGTGACAACTGAAGCACATTTTTGTCAAATCGATGGAATGTGAAGCAATTAGTTTTAATGATGTGCCAGACAAATCGGAATGGCAGTAATGAATGTCACAGAGTGAGGCGGAGCTGGTTAAAGAGACCCAGTCAAGAGGCAGTGACAGCAAAACAGTCATCACCCGTTCAACCCCCCCCCCCCCCCCCAACACACACACACACACACACACACACACACACACACACACACACACACACACACACACACACACACACCTACATACCCACACACTAAACTCAAAGAAAGTTGTTTTTTGTTTTTTTTTTAATATATACAATTTATTTAACCACAGTATTGTCACACTGATGTGTTCACCTCTTTTTGGATTCAGTTGTATGTTTCCTCAGAGCTGAAGCTTTCTCTGTTGTAAAATGGATGGTATCCATGGCAAGGTCACTGAGTTCAGGATGATCACATACTCATAGAGAACAGAGAGAGGGCAGACACTGGAGCTCTGAACCGGCCCCTCTAGCTGATTATATTTTGAAGATTGTGGTTGATGGTCTGTAAGTTTTCCGTTAACTTGATTAGCACATAGATGATTTGATGCCAGACTATTGTGTATACAGTGCAATTCTTCACTGAAATCCCTCTGTATGATAGTGTGGTGTCTCTCTGTTTGGTGCATGCTAATGTATTTTGAGAAACATTTCAAACACTTATCCCCAGATTATTTGCTCCGAAACTTTTTTTTTTTTTTTTTTATCTAGAAACTATATCCCAGGAGAAATGCTAAACAGTGTCTCTAGCCAGTGTGGTGACAAGAGGCCTGTTATGTGTCTTGTTACCTCATGATATATTTACCTCATTGTCAAGCAGAGCATAAACAAATCTTTTTTTACATCACGGTGGGAAACACACATCACAGACTAGGTTATATGATTCTTCCAGCAAGTTCTGTCTGACTTCATCAGAATGACCAGCTTGTTTTCCTTGAGACCAGCTAAAAACTGAAAGACTGTTTGTTTTTAAATAGATTTGACTTCACTATAAACACTGGGAATGCAGTCCAAGCCTATTATGTGAGCTCCGCCTTTTGTTCTTTGGTTGTTGGCCATTAAGTTTATTCAATGTACACATATATAGATTCTGGTCATAGACAATGGCATTTTAAGTACAGTGGATGTTGAACTACTTTCCAGAGACCTCAGCTTTCCAAAGCATTTTACTGATTCAAAAGGGTTTGCATTTTATAATGAAATAAATGCAAAAATTAAGCCCTTTGAACTTCACACGCTGGACTGCATTATTTTGAAGCTACTCAAGCCCAGGCATAGGGCTTTGACTCTGAATTAGCGGTCATCAAACATTCCTTGTTTTTCCCATTTATGCAGCATAACATTACAGAGCTGGGATGAATTTGGGATGCCAGGGTGGCAACGTGCCACATAGTTCAGTTGGTCACTATGAAAAAGACACAGATCATTTCAGTTCTGTGAGAGACAGTCAGAGACTGACAGTGAGTGGCTGAGCAAGGCTAAAAAAGGTATGAAGTTAGAGCATGTTCTGTCCATGGGATGGCACCGCACATTTAGACCCCTGAAGCTAAGCCCAGAGACTTTGGGAGCAGTTTGTCAGCATTAGTATATGAACGGCACGGGTCAGAGTCTTTAAGTGGCATAAATGATTCTCCTAATCAAACATGAAATCATCCGTTGACATATTCAACGAGGTGTGATGATGCAGGGCTACAACAAATATGCAAGAACAGTTGGTTGTCCCTTGGGAGCGGATTTAGAAACACTGCTCCCATAACTACAAACAGTCAGTCGGCCAGCCGGCCAGCACTCTGCCAGCAGAGCTGAAGAAAGCCTTTCGCTCTCCAATGTGTGTGTCAGTTTGCCTGGCATCTGTGTCAATAGCATTCCAGCTCTGTTTGTTTTAGCCGTCAGAGAGTGCAGCTGCCTGATTTACTGTTTGAGGACAGTGTCGTAAATTGTGGAGTGCCATTCAGTACACTCAGCCATGTCAAACGAAGGAGAACCTTATTTGCACCGAAATGGCCATCCATGGGTCCCCGGGGGATGCCAGTAAAGTAGCCTGCCGGAATCACTTGCTTGGAGCTTGGATTGTTTTTCACCCAACCACGATGAGGGAATTACCTCACATTACCCATGTTTTTAGAAGATTGATTAATATTTTTCATCCATCAGTCAGTTTAAACATATGCCTGTGGATCCCAGATAGACATATGTTTATTTTATGTATACTGCTCAATTGCAAAAACTCTGGGGTCTATAAAGTGTGAAAACACATGAAACATTCACAGTGTATATATCTCAAATGTGATTAAACGCTCGTGCTTCAAAATAAATGATATTAAGCACTATAAGCTGAGAATTCTGTTTACTTTGTATCGTTTGCCTTTTTTATGAATCTTTTTAAGATGTTTGCCTGTTGCTCTCGTTAAGACCTGAGTGGGGAAAGAGTCCTTTAAGAATCTGTTGACTTTGGGTCCTGTTCAACGTGCGCCTCATCATTTAGCCCAGGCAGACTGCTTAAAGACATATTATCTATTGTTTCTGAAACAGATAGGGCTTAGGAGTCTGATCGTTCACCTGATTCATTTGATTCAGACTCAGATCCAGGCTGATACACTATAAGGAGAAATCAACCGTGACCAAGTCTTTTGCAGGGTTATAGAGGTGACGCAGATGTGTAAGAATGCAATAACAGCTAGGACAGAACTATAAGACTAATGGCCCATGCACTAGATTTTTTCCTGCTGATCTGGGAATTGAAATGACTTAGATATATATAATTTTATTATGTATTTTCTCTAACAACCACAAACATTGTGAGCTTTCAGTGAGCTATAGCCTTAGATATTAATGTGTAATGTATGCATAATGCTTTTAAAAAAACTGGCTTCATGCTTCTGTTCTTTGTGCTGAATGTGGCCAGATGCTGAATTTTGTGCAGATTGGTGATCCTTCTGCGTCTTTCCACTCTTTGTCCTACAGCGGATTGCCAGCCCCCATGTCAGAACAGAGGCTCCTGCAGCCGCCCTCACACCTGTGTGTGCCGGTCTGGTTTCCAAGGATCGCGGTGTGAGGAAGTGGCCCCGGAGCAGGTGTACGTCCGAACTGGAACCTCCAGGGTTCTGACCCCTGTCCGACCTGGCAGCAAACCTGGCCAGCGCCATCACGGGCGTAGACGGCCCACTGAGAGACAAGCCATCGACACCAGCGCAAAAACACAAACCCCCAAACCAGCGAGCACCAAACTTCCCCTTTCCACTGTGTAAGTCTACCACCACCTAAGCTTCTCTTTGAACACAGTACATTATCAATAGCTGAAGACGGTGTGAAATATTTGGATGAAACACATGTAAATGGAATAGTCTCTCTGTGATCGTTCATCTCGGACCACACGTTAATTCAGTAATGACAATTACCTGGGATGGGTATTCGCTAATGCAGGTGTAAGCTGGATCACAGCAATGCTTCTCCTCTTTTTTTTATTCCTCAGGACTATGTTTTCTTAAACATGGTGAAAGGAAATTGAAACTATTCTTCTGTTCCTATTACATAATTTAAATAATCCTACAAAGGAATGCTCTTACATTCCATTCTTCTTTCTGAGGAGAGAAAAAATTGCTGAACAATCCTTAAGTACCTGATTTTTCCACATTTTACAAGACGTACGCACTTTAGTTATCTTATGAAGAGATCCATTTTTGTAAACCACAGTTGTCTGCTGCAGATTAAATCCTTTAAACTGTAACAAATTCTGTTGTGCTGGAGTTGGATCATGCTGAGAGATTTAGAACTTAATTACATTGAAATGAATGAGTGATTTAAGTATGTGATAGCAGTTTTATCTTGAGTGTTTGATCTCAGACTTTGACATGTTGGTCACCGGCCAGAGCTAATGAAAAATTTTGGCGTGTCATTGAGGAAAGATAAAGGTATTGCTGAGGAGAGATAAAGATCTGTATTTGAGCTTGGAATGTATGATGCTGTCAGACCTGGATGTGAGCGCACATACTGATGTTTTATCAAGTAGAAAGGTTTGTCTTGCATGCCTTCTTTGTTAATATGTGTATAGAAGATATAGGTGACAGTTTCCATCACAGATAGACGGTATTCAGTTAATTCATTTATCAGGTTGACCTATGTTCAAAGAAAGTGGAGGGATTTGAGTACACAGTAACAGTGAATGCACTAAACAGTACACTGAACCACCAGTTCCTATAGTATATTGTAGTATTGCCTTGTTCACAGCTTGAGTGCTACAGTAGTCTATCAATAACTCATTCGTTATTGTTTACATTAGTTATAATGTGGCACATAAATCAAAGCAGATGACATGGGGTCTGTATTTAAAGTGTTTATATTAGCCCACAGAACAAGACTTATTGTAACAAATAGGCCTCCCACCCTGCTGTTATTAGATATGACCCCCTAGCTCTTCCCAGGAGTGTATGACAGAACCACACTTGGGAAAACAAGTTAAGGAATAACAGCACGTGCTCTTTTGCCAGAGAGGAAAGATGTGGTAACTCTTGCCATTTGCAGCAAAAATAGCAAAGCCGATTTTGAATGAATAATGTGTTTTTCTTTTGGCTTTATGTAATGCTATAAAAATTTCAGTTTGCTCTGTGAGTCATTGGTCTCCACAAACAACGACTACTGGTGCACATAGCGTGACTGACTGAATTGCTATGCTTCTCTTTGCAGTGTGTTCAGATACTCTTCAAAGACTAGTCATCACTCCACAAAATGGCACAAAGTTCTTTTTCAATTTGACTACAGCACTAGACATGATTTTTCAGTGACATAACCGTGATCGCTAGAAATGTGAACTTTGCTGTTTGCTTAGTCACAAAAGTCATGGCCTCTTTTGTGGAAGTGTTGCTATGTGTTAAATGCATATTCTGTCTGGAGATGTTGAAAGATCTTGCTTGATGAGTGAAGGAAATGTGAAGTCAAAGAGTTCACAATGACAGCTCAATGTCCAGTGGGTTTTGAATTCTGTCATTTTTTGAGAGCTTATGTCAACATGTGCTTTTTGCCAATCAGTCCTCTGGGGGAGAATCTCACACATGTGCTGCAATGTTTTTGATCAAAGCTGACTTTTAGGCTGTGGTGTTTGATAAAGGCAAATGGCATTTATTGGGTAATATCATATTATTGTCCTGATGGCATTGCAGTATTGAGCATCTGAAAGGAACACAATGCAATATTTCAGCAGATATTTGGCTAAATACATAAAAGATCTTTTGTGTGAATTTGCAGACATGTGCTTTCAGGTTTAATAAATCTTTATTTTATAATTAATCCAAGGTCACCATTTAAAGCCCACAGTTGCTGTGCATATGCTTGCTTTGATATCCTCTCAAGGGCATACTTGTCTTCTGAATCACTGCTTTGTGACAAACACAAAGCCAAAGCTCTGGGTACGTCGTGTTATGAAAGCCAACCTGACTCATTCATTCTAAAGGGATGAGCTGTGTGACCCATGGCCTCTGGTAGGGATGACTAACCCCCCCGTTAACAGGTGCTTCAGATCTACTCATGAGCCATTTCCTCTGTTAAAACAGATTCACCAGTAAACATACTGTGTTTTAAACCGGTCAGAAAAGGTTTCTGTCAACAAAGATGAACCCAGCAGCTTTCGAAGTGTTTATGGACATGCCAAGTCCATCCAAAAGGGTTCAGACATGTTCTGTTATGTCTCTTGCGCAGTGGTGTCTGAAGCCAGGTTAGTCCAAAAGTAACTGAGGCAGAAGTTTTGCTACAGAAGCAGAAGCTGTGAGAGTCAATGCAATCCTTGGTCCACTCTAAAACACTTGTAGGCTACAATTAAATATGTCAGCCTCTCAAGTGGTGAATCTAAGCAGTCCAAAGGTTGAAAGTGGACCAAAGAGAACAGGTTGAGAAGTTGACCAATGTAATTAATCAGAAAGCAATGAGCTCATGCTTTTGTTTCGGATGTTTCTTTAGCACTGCCGCGTGTCCCTCCAGCAGTACACGAACAATGTGCGCTCAATACATGAGTGCCAAATCCAAATTAAGAGGTGTGGAGATCTGCCTTGGCATAGTTTAGAACATCCTGCTTGCAGCACTCTACTCCTCCTCTTACCCTTCCTTCTCACCCTCTTCTTCTCTGCTCTGTCCAAGGCCGGCCCAGATCACATAAGCCTGCCCCAGATTTAAAACTTGATGTATCCTCACGTGCGGATCTAAGAAGCCTCTCTGCTCTGCCCAAAGCAAAGGTGTGAGGTATGTCCGGCTGCTGGGAAATCTGTCTGGCAGACAGATTTATTTTCAGCCCTTTGAGAAGAAGAAGAAGAAGAAGGAGAAGAAGAAGAAGTCCAAGGAATTTGTGCCAAGGAATTGCACCTTCTAACTTCTGGAGTGTGTGCCTCTATTACCTAGCCATGCAAGGCAGCACCAGAAACTAACAGGCTCTTGGCTCGGGGTTCAGTCGATTTGGAAGCCAGTTAACGGTCAAGGGCTTGAGAGGTCGTCTGGCTGTCTGTGTCAAAAACGTCTTTGTGTCCAGACGGTCTGCTGTGGACCTTTGGACGCTGCCAGTTGGCGTCCAATAATAATGAAATCACTGTTTGGGGACTGTCAGCAGAGCAACATATGGTGAAATGGGCTGATTAGCTACCGTATTTAAGATGTTTGTCAAATCTTATGAGTACTGATATGGCCTTACCAAACAAGATTTTATGTTATTGTGAGAGAGAATATACTTACATTATTAAAATAGAAGAGACAGAGTGTTTTATTTGGATCCTGAAAGGGTTCTGTAACCAGGTTACTGGTTTGTTAGTCTGCACTGATTTATTAGTAAAGATGTTTTTGAGCTGTTCGTGTCTTATGACCTGTCAGCATACACGCCAAATACTTTTGATTTCGTAAGAAGGGTTTTTTGTTTTTGTTTGGGTTTTTTTTCAGAATTCAAAACACACATTTTAAAGTCAAGCCAGTAAATAACACAGTGATGATGTTTCTGTATCTGTGTTATGTATCTCTGAATCTTTTTCCCCCTCCCTCACACAGACCTCTAAAATCCAAATCGTCTTGTAATGCCAAATCCTTTTAGAGGCTTGTTCTCAGAAATGACCGTTACACTTTTGCACACAAGATAGATGTTACACAGCTATTCCCCCACGCTCAGGGCACCTGCAGTCCTGATGTCATAGATCCTCTGCTATGAAACTGAGGGAAGAGCATGCGTTTTTTTTTTTTTTTTCTCTAGGGAAAAGAAGACGGCAGATGAGTCCAACACATTTATGAGTGACAGTTTGGTCCTAAAACATTCTGGGATGGATAAAACATATGAGTATTCAGGAGTGGCTATCTTTCTTTTTAGAGTTCCCATCTCAGATCTTTTTCTTTTCTCTGTTCTTTCTCTTTTTGTGGACCTCCCAGGATTTGGACACCTTATCGTAAGCTTTAAGAAGCTAGGGGTTTGGAGGTCACGCTTGTAAACTTTAAAATGAGCGCAATTTTTAGACGTTGCCAAATAAATAAAGAGCTCCCTGAGCTGTCTGTGTAGCTTACACCCTAATGCAGGATTTCCACAGAGACTCTAGTCCAGATTGGCCTAAGCTAAGACACTTCCTCCTGTGCTTTCCTTCTGACAAAAGAAACAACTTGTATCTGTTAGAGAGGTATTCATGTGTTTTTACTCTCCCTTTTTTTCTCTTTCTCTTTCACTCTGTCTAGTTGGGTAGCTGCCCTCCATCCCTATTTCTCTAACAGCCTCCAACAAACACACACCCGCAACCTCCTGTTCCTCTCTGACGTCAGTGGTCCACAGGAAGGGAATGATAGGCAGAGGCAGGATGTGTGTGTTACGTGCCCTGTGGATCCTTCACAAGGTGCTGTGTGCTGGCAGCCATACCCCTTACATAATGGATAGGGCAAGAGTGGCAAAGCTGTCTTTTTGTGGGTCACTGATGGGTCACTGTACACTGATCATTTGCAACAGTAAGAAAAGCCCCAAAGCCCAAACTTCATGATTAGAACACCTCAACGTGATCCAATGTCCCCACAGGTAATATTTCTTTATTTGTTATGTCATATCTGTATTACAATTTTTACATAATCCATACATCATTTCACAGATGCTTTCAAAAATGTGATTTACAGAAAATACCCACATGTAGGATGTAAATGTGCAAGTTAAAATGAACTGTAGCAAAAACAGAACCTTTGCTCTGCCATCTTTGAACCATTTCCATATTATGATGAAAAGTACTTGTAGTGAAGCTTAGTAGTTAAATACTTATACTGACAACTCTGTTAAATGTTTAAACCTGATGACCTTATACAAGTCCTTGTCTAAGTCCAAGTCTACTGTTTATAACAGGTAAGATAAGCTGAGGCCAGTCAGACCATTTATTCTGTCTGAAAGCTTTAAAAGTGTTCACTGAAGTGAATGATCCATCCAGATGTGGGTGGACAGATTACTGTTAACAAGGACCTGAGACATGAGCGGGGTGGATCATAGATAAAGGCGTATGCAGTATGTTGTCACATCATAAAGGCAAAATAATTGTGTGTTTGGGCGGTTCGTTGATGTAGGTCATTCACACTTACATAATGAACTGATGTTTTGGGTCAGGAAACCTCTACAGTTCAGTGATAAAATGAGTATTTTTCCCTTTTAATGGCTCTTAGTCACATCACTCTGCATTTGTCTCTGTATGACTAAGCCCAGTAGTTACTGACCTAAGGTTTACACAGATCTTACAACCTTCCTTCCAAGAAGCTTTGTGGTTTCTCTGGGAGGTATTAGGGCTTTAGCCATGAACAGACTTTAACATTAACCTCAGAACTGTAAATAAGGGTTGTAGTCACCACTGCCAGCGATGACCAAGATTATTTGTCGCGGAGAATTTCAGTGTCGTAGAAACTGAGCTAGTAGATCCAGCTGCAATATCAGTACTGCCTCAAAAGTAAACTGACACCGAACCTACTTATAAAGTAGCTGAAGTAACTTGAGGTAGTCCAGTTGTTAGCAGTAGTTGTGCAATTGTGATAGACTGAATGGAAATATTAAGGATGGCTTTAGCTGTATGTGTAACTGTGTAATGGGATGAGTGGCAATATGATGCTAGACTTAAAGTTGTGTGTTACCAGCAGCAGTATCATATACTCAAATTTGTTGATTTCTGTTTATGAGAGTAATGGTGGGGTGTAGGGGTTCTCTACACACAACCTCCCTTTAGGTATGATGTGGCCAGTAACATATTTCACATTTCACATTGAGCTTGGGGACAGTTTGCGTAGTCTGCGTTTTTTACAGTGTGGGCCTCTGTCTGGGGAAGCAATCCCATCCTGCCACCTGGCAATCCGCTTTCCCCAATCAAACAGGAAGTGCCAAGTCAGACAAGCGGGAGCAGTGCTGCCCCTCCCACAGCTTTGAGAAAAAGTCACTCTGTGGACCAATGAGGGGTTTTTAGAAAGCTTTGGACAAGTCATGACAAACACCCGCATATGGTACAACTCTTATCCATTTAAAACATAACCATTTTGACTCCTGTTTCTTGTGTAGTTAGGAGGCTGGAAAACACATATATGAAAGTATTTCAAGATGAGTTTTTTAAAATTTATCCTTTTCTGCTTCTTAAATTAGAACTCAGTGGTGTTACTGAACCTGAGTGGTATTGGTTAGGAATGGTGCCCAGCCCTGTGTCAGGAAGAGTGTGTGAGAGTTTGTAAGTGTGCTGTTGTGCTTGTGATACAGGATTGACCCTTGACCTTTTGGGGTCCCCAGTGAGCACTTTGTGTGAGCGTGTGTGGAGTGTGGAGGGTGTGTAAAGTTTCCAGAGCTTCCCGTAGCAGTGGTGACATCCTCTCTAGTGATTTAAGACAGGAGAATGCTGGATTACGTAAGATGAACATGACAGGGAATGTCAATTCAGCATTTAACATGGCCTTGTATGAACCCTGAAAATGGGTCTCTGATCTATGGCTATATATACATATGGCCTTGATCATTCACAATGCAATCATCACAGAATTGGATGTTGATTTCATGGCTGATAAGGTTTAGTCTTTTTCTTTACACGATAATATTTTAGTCAACAGCAATTATATTTAAAATACTGTGTTATTACATACTCATAATAGGCTTTACTGCAATAGTGCACTTTTTACTGTATTTGTTAATGATGTTGAATGTTTGCATGTGAGTGGTCTCTGTTTTGTCCCAAGCACCCATTGGTCGTTCCTACACCTGTTTGGCTTCAGTTTTGATACCCACCAAGGTTTTCATAAAGCTAACCTGCTATGTTTCAAGACCTTGGCTTCATGTAAGGCTCTGTGTGTTTTATCTGGCGAGCTCCGATTTGGCAAATTAATTACATGTATGGCTGGAACATTCTGGAAACATTTTGCACAATTCCCCAAGTTCGGCATGTCGTCTCCAGGCCTGTTGGGCCGGTGCCTGGAACCACAGAACCACAGGCACTCTTCCTCTGCAGGAGCCACTGGTCTCTGGCCTTTCTCTCACTCCTCTATTCTCACTCCACACTTTCAGCACTGAGGGGAAGATTGATTGGCTGGAGCGAGTGACAGAATATATTTCCCTCCAGGGGGGGAGCAACACTTACGGTTATTTGAGAGCTTTCAAAAGACCCTGGCCAGGACTATTAGTGCAACCATACAACATGCATGCACGTAAACATCTGCTGACCACACTTGGAGTGAATGAAAGCTTCACATTAACACGGAGAGAAAATATAAGTATAAGTGAAGCAGAGTAGGGCCTTATGTCTGCTGAGGATGCACACAGACCTATGGAGGAATCCAAACTAAGAGTCCGCAGTTAAAAATTTCACACGTATAAAAGTCAAACCCTGTTTGTGTTCTCACTGCAGCCACAACTCTTCTAGGTCAATGAAATACACTGAAAAAAGTGACAGGCATTTAAAACTGCATTTTTAGCTGACATTCATATCCACAGCACCTTGCAGATTTATCTGTGTCAGTGATCATACACCAGTGGAGTAAAATTGGGAGACAGGGAGAGCAGGGGTTCAGAGAGAGTGGGAAAAAGAAAAAACAGAGCCTGAGTCCAGTTGTGACACACCTACCTTTGCATAAATAGAGAATAATTTGCCAGGAGCAGCAATTATCCAAACCATAATGAGTTGAGATTCTATCAAATCACTGTAGACTAATTGAAGACCTAATTGTTCTCTGATGTTTGGCTTTGTGTTCTTTGTGGTAACAAAGGAGACCAAAAGCCTTCTGTTTAAACTTCAGGTTCATTAACAGTATGGAATATGCTGCTACTTGTTAGCTTCTTTTTACCCATAAATACATCTTCTTTGCATTTATGGGTAAGTAAGGTATACTCAGTAGGCAATTTGTAGGAGGATGTCATCCACCCTGTTAGCAAAATGACCAAAATGCTTCCCCCTTGTTAACATGCCATATCCCTATATGCTCTATAGCAGGGGTTCTCAATGTTTTTCGACATGTGCTCCCAGCCCCTTTGTCTACATTTGAACTTGCCCCCCCACACTGTATTTGGCAGTTTGCACCTAAAAATCTCATAATCTTGCACCCCTCTGGGGTGGGGGGTGGGCCCCACAGGTTGGAATCCTCGCTCTATAGAGTAGTGTCAGTGACCACTGGACCATCCCCCCTGTTAAAAAATAACAAATCACCTACTGGGTGTAGGCCTACTAGTGTGTACAATTGAAATAGAGACTAAAATTAGAACTATTAACTAGGCGTCATGAATTTTATTATGAGTCAAAAAAGAATAAATTTTTCAGTTGTCTTTGGTTCCAGCCATTTTGCATTTCTCTTTTGTTCCATGACAGCAAGTGTTTATGAAAAGCGATGCTAATAGACCGATTAGCTCTTACTATAAAGACAAGCAGTGTTTTAGTATGACATAGTGAATTCTTGACATTTCGTAAATGCAGACATATCCTTTAATCAGTTTTTCATGTTTTTCTAAACTGTCTCGTCTTATTCTGGGTGTAACTCATTTCAAGTGACATTTTCAATGACATTTTTGTAGTGAACTTAGTCTTCAAGCACAATAGAAACTGTCTCGGTTGATTTCCAATCCCATATGGTAGCTTAGCATGTCAACTTGTAGCTTGGCTGAGTGACGTCTGAAATGTTTCTACAGTTTTCTGGGGCTTTTAATGTGGTGCAGAAGCTGTGGCCAGCAGAGGGAAGAATGCTAATAAAGTCTGAGATAGCTTCCCTGACTGTTGCTACTTCTTATAAAAAAGCAAAGACAGGCTTTTGGAGAAGGTTGTAATGAGAAAGCTCTCCTTGCTCTTTGTCTCAGAGTTTTTCAATCAAACCCACATGCATCTGCTTAAAATATTATGGCATGATAAATTGATACTGTACAGGGAGCTAAAAGGAACACAGATGTTTGCGTTAAGAAAATAACAAAATGTTCCTAATTTCAGAGATACTCTGATAAGGTGAAATGGCATTTCTTAAAAAGAGATCTCATGTTTGTTCGGACAAGAGTCATTTCTTCCCAAAACTAAAAACAAAGTCAAGCTGAAAGGCAGACATCGAAAAGGACCAAACACCATTTCTTCTCAAAGGCCTTGCACCACAAACTAGCAGCTCAGTCGATTCGTGCTCATAAGAGTGACCACCAGAGATTAAACATTTCCCAGAGGACTGTAATTAAGGGTCACGCTTTGATGTCACACAAACCTCCAGGTTATTTTAAGGTTCTCCAATGAAAACTAGCACCACATCAGTTTGGCTTAAAAAAAAAAAAGGTCGCCATGTTGTCAGGAACGAAAAGAAGAGCCATACTAACCTAGAATTCTCACTAATGGGTATGAGAAGGAAAGACATTACAGTGTACAGTTTCACAGATGTGTATTTAATTTTTAGTATGAGGGCTTTATTGAAAGAGAACAGGCAAAAAAAAAGGAAATTCCCACTGGTGGATGTCTGCAAATAGGCTTTGTAAAAGCAGACCTGTCAATCAAGAGGTGGTTGACCACGAAACGGGCAGTTCGGGTGTTATTTTTGTGAGTAATAGGGGATTATAATGTTTTAAAGGGCATGCCTCCCCTGCATCTCATTAGACTTTCCCAGGCAGATCCCAAAAAAGAGTAAGGGTAAGATAATCATTTTACCTTTTCATTCTTTTTGTCAAGGCTTTCTCAAGACTTCGGGAGGCTTTTGGTCAGTTTGGTCATAAGCAACTGAATCCGTTCTCTGAAGTGTCCTGCTTGGGTATACAACATCCCCTTACTTCATGTGTGTTATAAGGTTCTCCTGTGACTGGGATGAGGACAGAGAGTAGCGCTGTTTGCAAGTGGCCTTAGTCTCTCAGCTTGGCATTTCGTGACGGCCGTATCAAAATTTCTCAGACAGAGTTCAATGTCAGTAATGTCGGTAATTTTTGGTTATAACCAGGTTATATTATTCCTATCTGGGTTGTTTCTTGATTGGCCTTTATATAAGTATTAATGGGCGCAAGCCAAGAGGAGCTTCACCAGTTTCGTGTCTGTAGACATGCAAAACCAATCATACATAGCATGCAGCAGTGATGAAATTACAAGGGTTAGCCTGGGTTCTGTCCAGCTTGTCTTATTTAACTAACAGTCTTGTGAATGCATGTCAAGTGTTCATTAGTCTCCATTTCAGTGTAAATCTGATCTCAGATGTAGTCTAAGCTAACACAGTTATCTGAGTAATGTCTTGGGGATTCTAAATTCAGACCTCATTTTAAATTTGCACCGAAATTTATGAAGGGTGATATAACACATGCAGAATGATGTCACACAATGTGTAGGGTCATGATTTCTGTAGATATATTCTGCCTTGCTGACATGTTCTGTGCACTATAACCATTCAGGCCACACATCTTTTACTTCTTGATCCAAATGTAACTTTTCCATATTTACTCCAAAAACCTGTACTAACTCAACTAAATCATGATTCTCTTCACTCCAAAAAAATCATTTGAATAGTTCTATTCTTGAAGAATGGCTATAATTCTCAGTTTAATTGCAGGCCACAAAAAAAAGGCACTTTTTTTTCTTGGAAATATTTGGTTACAATGTTCTCTCTGTTTCTGTTTCTGAGCTCAAAAACAATTACCCTGTTTGCAAGAGTGCCCTTGTTCTAAATTAGTCCGATGATCTACATGCACAGTCTCCTGCTCTGAAATGAACTATGTTGCGGTTTCATTTATTTTATGAGGACTGTGAGCAAACTTGGATTTCTAACATGTCCCCACCTACCCTTCCCTGCACCAGCTGTCATTTAACTCCTTACAAGCCTGTCCACCTTCTGATTACTTGTAATCATGCTGAAGACTTATGCAACAAATGCCCTCTGGGTAGAAGGAAAGTCCTGTAAAAGGTAAATAAAGCCATTTGCTATTTCGGGTAAATATTGCTGAACGTGTTTCTTTTTTTTTCCCTCAAGGGTTATTTTTTGCTATGATGATGAAGTGTCTTAATGTGCAGGAAGTCGTGTGGTGATTTGTTCCGATGTCCTAGACAGAGCTTTGGCCACTCTAGGTTTCCTGTCCAAGGTCGTTCATAGTCCATTGCTCACTATGAGTCTTGCAGCACACGTACCCTATTTACAAAGCCCTCTTAACCGACATGCTGAATCCCAAAGAATCCCCTGCCTGGGCCACCAGTGCCAGAGAGACCTGTCTGATGTCAGACGGCTTTGTTTAGACAGTCGGTGTGCAGCCAAATGGCTCCTGCCAAGCTCCAGACAGTCTTCATATCAGCCTGTTTCTGTATTCTCTGCCCCCTGCCAAATGCTGGAGCCTTTAAATGTGTGCTTTGCTCCCCCAAACAACTCAAGATGACTAATGGGCATTGCCAAGGTAAAATGGTTTTTGTTCAACTTACCTCAATGCTGTGAGAGAGAGAGAGAGAGAGAGAGAGAGAGAGAGGCTCATTGCAGTCTTCTGAACCTGTGTTTTACTGTAGAGTACTGTAGAACAATCACCTTAAATGACCAAAATTCTTGCCACTCTGACTGTAGGAGCAGTCCACATAATCCCATATTTGATGTTCATCTTGGCTCCAAGTGCCAAATGCCAGATACCCAGGATGCTTTATGTCTTACACGAAAACGGACTAAAACAGTACCCGTGTGTGTTAAGATCTGGTGGTCCGGTAGAATTTATATATGTAAATTTTCAGTCTCAGTTTGTGCGGTGGCGCAGAAATTGACAAACGTATTTCTTTGTGTGTTACTTTCAGATCATGTCATGGGATGAAAGCCTTGACCTCTACAATTACTGACTGATTAACTTCTTTTATCACATTAGATACAAAGCAACATTTCACTACTACATGATAATCATGCAGCTCTAGTGGTCTGTTTGGACAGGCAATGAGACCTTGAGTCGGTTCCTGAACACTATTGCACACTTTAGACCTTTCCATGCATGAGGTGGATATAATGAACCAAGGTCTGAAACAGAATCATCTCAAGTTCAGAAATATTTTCAAGTTTGAGGAAGTGATCTGTTTTCAGAACTCTCCTGCCCTCTGTATTCCTGGCAGCCCAGCAAGGCCTGTTTCCAGAACATCACAACCGATGCACCCCTCTGTGCTCCTACACAGTGGTATGCCTGCTCTCTGTTTGACATGCTTATGTCAAGCACAGGGCGACCAGGTTTTTAAAGCCTTACACCAGGACATCTAGCGGTGTAAGTAGGCCTCGTAGCAGGGTTAGGTCCTTCTGGATCTACATCTCAAATAATCACAAATTCTACCAATAATAATGATGTAGTGGCAAAAGGTTCAGTTTACATTTTGATTTTATCAGTGCATTTCAAGAATAAAAACCAAACAGAAACACTGAGCGCAGTTTGCCCTTGAACATTTAATTAGTCAAAATTTGACATGAAAAGTACAGGTTTCACTAAACCCCTTCAAAATCGTTCAAGCTACATTACCCGTGGGATACTCTGTATTGTAATTCAAACATAAACAATTTTAAGGCTAACAGACATTTCACGAGGCAGAGTATTTGGAGCAGGAGTGATTTTGTCTTAAAAGGCTCTTGTTTTTCAGGAGCACCTCATAAAAATCTGATCTAGATTCACTTTACTGGTAAGCAATGCCTTTAGTGTCAAAACCTCAATACAGTTTGTTCATCTTTCCAAGTATTGTTCATGATGGAGAAAAGCCATTTAGCTGATGCATTGGTGCCAGGTAAGCACATAACAAACCCATTTTCTTTTGGACATTGTTGCATTATAGCAAAGTTAGCTAACAGGCGTCACAGCTTCTTGCCAGCAGTTGAGAGGATGGTGAGGAGCAAAGGTGTACAAGTCATTGTCATGGTAACCATACCGGTGCAAGCTGACCTGTTGAAATATATTCCAAACACCAGGTATACAGCAAATCAGCTTGTGGTGGCATAGGCAGAGTTTTCCTTAGGGATACATTTAAAGTTTAACAGCTGAAACCAGGACATATTTGCATATTTTTGAGAATGCACGAGACACTGGGACACACTCGTGAAAATGGGACTATCCCAGGTAAACCAGGATTCCGGGTCGCCCTAATCAAGCAGCCCACTTAATGTTTACTTTGTAAGAACTTTGTACCAGAGCAACAGAGAATGTGCATGGGATGTGTGTTTTTTTCTTTCATCTTTCATTCTCCTCCATCTCATGTTTTCATTGGGGTATGCTAATGAAATTTAATGGACTTCTTTTTGACCTTACATACAATGTAGTTTGCTGTTCAAATGTATGAAGGAATTTGAACATGCCCCTCACCTCTCCCCCTTTTTTTTCATAAAAAAAAATCAACTCTATACCTTCTACAACACACGACTGTTTTTTAGAAATATCTCTGCCAAGTTAACTAGAGCAAGAAGACCTGTGCTTGAAGAGGAACAGTGTGATGCACTTTTCAGAAAAGCTGTGGTGATCATGACTGTCTATTTCTGTGGTCAAACTATCCTAACAAGATGCTATACATCAAACATAATGAGCTAAGGAAGTCTGTGCGAATCCTCCAGTTTTTTCACATGGAATGGTTCTCGCTATCAGTTAATCCTCTCGTCAGGTGTTCAAAGGGAAATTGTCTCATATGTTTAAGGCCTCCAGAAGCATGCTACAGTTTTGATTTCTCAGTAACGAGTGCTTAATGCCACAAAGTAGAACCAGACATCACTGGGTGTGTAGGGAGTCTAGCTGACTCACAACGGATTATGTGTCCATACATTAAAAATCAAGCCCACACACAAGTACACATTCATCACACACACACACACACAGAGAGAGATCATGTCACACACAAGTCAGATCATGAGGTACTCCAAACATTGATATCTGCGGAGGTCCTGAAATCAGGAGTGAAGCATCCCCACCTCTACTGAAAGGTTACATGGGAATATTACAGAGCACCTCTGTCAGGCACTTAGCATTTAGTAATTTCCTAATTTCCCTGACTTTATATTTTGCATATATGTTTCACAGAACTGCATACTGATAATGTGCAAAATTGCCAAATTGTTTCATTTAATTCACACAGGTGCTCATTCTAATTTCCATAAGTACAGAAGACTTCAGAATGTTGAGCTGAGAAAAATGCTGCTGTTTCAGCATTGTAACATAAGTGGACGTACATTTTTTTAATTTGAATTTGCTATTCACATGAACTCATTTATCATCCTGATCAAATATTTCTCCTAATCAGCATTGTATATGTTTAATCTGATTCATGCAAGTCTGTTGGTCTCTGAGGACATGTCTGTCATGAAGGGTGGTCTCCCCAGGCTGAACCACACAAAGACCGTCAACAACAACAACAGAAACAGCAACTGGTGTTCTACACCACAGAGAATGCTTTCATCAAAACTGAACAATCACAGCTTTTTGGATCTTTTCCCATTGAATACAGCCAAGCACATGACCAGGAACCTCAACATGACACCAACACACATACATGCATACGGATGGATGCACACACATCGCACATTCACACATTCACACATTCGCTTGCTCGCTTGCTCATATATATGCACATAAACACACACACACACACACACACACACACAGAAAACAGGCACAGAAACATACATACCTGAGGCTTCATACCTGAGCTGTGTTTACTGCATGGTTCTTTTGATAGTCTGGTAGACCATTTAGATGTTGAGTGTTTGTGGACATATGGAATGATAACCCAATAATAATAATAATAATAATGATAATGATAATGATAATAATAATATCTAAAACAGGTGCTATCTAGAGCACCTCAGTCATGTGCCGTCGCTTACATTCCAACAGTTGTGAGTCAACAACAGCACACGACACATGTTATTGACTTATTCACTTACCTTTCATTGTGGGAACTTGGTTATATGTGTGGAGGAGAGGAGAAAACCTAATAAATCCACCTCCACAAATTCAATTTCTCATTTTACATCTTTCTCTCTCTCTCTCTCTCTCTCTCTCCTCCGGATTCCTCATATGAGCATGGAGAAATATGCCGTCTGATGCTAATTTGATTAGCTGGGGTATGCCATCATTTCTGATTTGGAGAAGCATTTCTCTTCCTCTCTGGGCATGTTTTTTATGCATGTAATCCTGACAGAGGTGCTTCCAAATTGCCTCTCACTCATCCAAAGCATGCAAAGGGGATTCCTCTCGTCTCTGAGCAGTCAGCCTTGAAGTAATAACGATGACATCAAACAGAGAAAATGAGGCCCCTCCATCCCAGTTATTGTGAGGGCAGTGGTTACCTCATGCAGTGAGGAAACGGTTTGAGATTGCAAAGAGAAACATCTGGTCTGGGCTAGGCATGCGGGGCAACATGCACACACAAACACACACACACACACACACACACTAAAGCCCAGGTGTCCTTCAGACAGCCAATCAAACAGACCCTTATGGGGCTGGGCTCTGCAGTTTGTATTGCAGTGGCAGAACTTAAAAGGCTATATATGTTTTTCCACTACCCCTCTCTTACTGGGACTCTGAATGAGAGTGGAGCAGCTAAGAAGTGGACCAGCTGATTGTCAGCTACGTGTAGGATTATTGTTGTGTTTGTTTTTGTAGCCGAAGGATGACGTGATGAACCGTTATTGAATGATGTTTGTTTTCATCCTCTAATTCGATGAAATTACAGTGACTCTCAGAGGAAGAATGCACCCTCCATGTGGTTTATGATATAGAGACATGCTGAGACTGGCACCTTTCAGCTGTAATAAAAAAATATTGAATGCGTCTTCTTCATAGTGTCCAATCTTGACTTTAAGCTTTCACTCTACTTTTTGATGTGCGCGTAATATAACTCATATCAAAGCTCATACAAGTCAACACTTGCCCTCCTAGCATGGTAAAAGGTGCTGTCTGTGTCTGATAGCCCCCTTAATGTGCTTTTTATGGTTGGATTTAGAACTCATTTGAAAACTCATTTAGAACACATTTGAAAGTCATCTGGAGAGTGTGTTTCCTCAAAGGTGCCAATGTTCAAATATGTCAGTTTATCTACAATGATTCGTCAGATGTTGTTGTTGATTACTTTGTCTCTTTGTGGCATCTCCAATGGTAAAGGATGGATGTGAATGGTACCTCTCTCATGACCTGCGGGTTCCCTTTCAGTGGAGGAGAATGCATTAACAGCTTCCATCAAATGACGCTTCGTTTTCCGCTAATCAGTATGCTCTGCTATTATGGTCCGGAAAAGCGTAAATATTAAACTGAAATCTTCAGCTAATGAGCCAGACTTGTGGTCCCTCTGACTGACTCCAGATGTTTAGTGCGAATCACAAAAAGGAGAAGAAGAACAAGGCATTAACAAGAATGAAAACAGTCCGCTTGATTCGATTAGCACAAATTATGTCAAAATGATGGCATCTAGGCCATAAAAAGCAAAATTAGCTAGTCAGTGTTATGACTTAAGATGGGGGAAGTATGGTTTGAGTTCTCCTTTTGAGGTGGCTTCCATTACAATCTTTCATCTGCCGTGAACACAGGAAAGGATTAAAAATGGTTTAGTACTTTCTGTAATATATTTCTGAATAATACTTTAGGGACACTGAGTGAATTTTTGATTGGGAATTCAGGACAATATATCATTCAGTGGTTTAATTTGATGTTATATAGTTTTCTTGTGCTAGGACTGCATGTGGTCAAAGTTAAATGTGTTCTTGAGTGATACTGAGACTCACTCCCCTAGCAGCATAGTTGATTTTG
The DNA here is from genome assembly GCF_902362185.1 of Chanos chanos. Lineage (NCBI taxonomy): Eukaryota > Metazoa > Chordata > Actinopteri > Gonorynchiformes > Chanidae > Chanos > Chanos chanos. The sequence continues at coordinate 14,236,111 of NC_044495.1, forward strand.
AATTTCATTAGACCCTTGATGCCTTTGATTTGGGTTTGAACTCTCTTTTTGCCTGTGTGTGTGTCCTGATTTGGACTCTTAACTGGACCTTACTGATCATTCATTGACTCATCTAGGACCCAAGGGAGACACGGCCAGTCCAACTCCTCCCCTCAGCAGACTGGAACATCCAGGACTGTGAAGCGCTACCCATCATCCACTGGCCCAATCACATCCAATGCCCTGCCCAATGGGCACACCACTGGAGTTCTCAATGGAGCTCACCATGGCCAGATCTATTTACACAACAGCCAGAGAGATGCTGCCAACGGCCAAGTACACAGTGCTCACAACACCGGCATGTCTGCAGACGGTAATTACTCCAAACACTGCTGCAGTGAAACAAGACAACAGGGGCTATTTCTAAAGAATGATCTTGTTTAAGTGTAGCAAATATTTCTTTTTTAATCTGTGGGGTATGTTTTTTTTTAGGTTGGGCTGATATTCCTTGTATATGTTACCAAATCCAGCCCTGAAACCACATTAAATTAAAGCAAAATACACAGGACACAAAATATATTGTTTACATTTTACATATGAATAAATCACACTTTAATGTGTTACAGTGAAACACACCCCTTTAATGTGTTAAACTGGCACATACATGCTTTATCAGCTTGCTCTTTCAGAAAGATGACTGTTGTCGAGAAGTCTTTTAATGAATCACTAAATTTGGAGGTTTTGAAACCTTAGACTGGTTTTCCTCTTCTTTGACAGCAGACAAATCTGTCATATTTTTTATCACCTCATAATTGCAAAGTATGACCAATTAGGAAACATGACGTGAATTCATAAATTCAGTGTCTGCCCACACAAGACTATTACACAAAGTTATTACTCCACCTCTGACAATAGAACCACCCTCCTCCTCTCCTCTCCCCTCCTCTCCTCTCCTCTCCTCTCCTCTCCTCTCCTCTCCTCTCCTCTCCTCTCCTCTCCTCTCCTCTCCTCTCCTCTCCTCTCATCTCCTCTCCTCTCCTCTCCTCTCAGATATTCTCCAGGGTGTAGATGTTCCAAAGTCCATCTGTCTTCATTAGTTAGAAAGGAAACTAATCCCAGATATGAACTCTCCAAGCCCTGCCCCTTAAAAACATACAACTTGTGTAGGCTTTTGTGAAAGGATGTGGTTTGTCCTGTTACATTCTCACAAACAGAATGAGATCTGTTTTGTGAGCTCAGCGTTGTTTTTCCCTCTCTGCTGCCAGCTATTACACATAGTTTTACACATACACACACACACACACACACATAGAACACCTTATCCTAACGATAGCTTGGCAAAGATTTAACTGGTCTCTCTCTCCATTCTCTGGAGAGCTTTTGCAATGACACATCACTCCTTCCAGCTGCAGCATGCCACTATCCAGACACTCTCTCATTCTCTCTCCCTCTCTCTCTCTCTCTTATAAACCTTGGTGTTACCAGCAGTGTCCAGGCAGGGTGTCTGTGCGTTTAGAAGATGCAGTACGTCTGTGATTTATCTCTTCTTTTTGCTCAGTTGTTCCTTTCTTTGTCTCTTTTTCCCTTCCTCTCAGGGGCCAACCTTACAGCCAATGTAGACCGCATCAAAATAGTCTTCACACCGATGGTGTGCCGTAGGATCTGTAACGGAGGTCGGTGTTATAACAGCTGTGAACGAGGAGACAAGACCACTGTATACAGCGAGAACCAGGGCCCTCCGCCCAAAAGCCAGGGCTTCCGTCTCTGTAAGTACCACATCCCTTTAGTCCTCCACTCTCATCTCTGTCTAGCCTGCTCTAAAGGAAGACGCATTCATTTACGCCTGCTTGCCTCTAGGCACATTCAACCAAAGGCAACTGTAGTTAGCATTTTTGACACACATTTTTAACAATAAGTATCATGCTGCTGTATGTATATATATGTGTAGATTTATGTAGAGTTATGTAGTAATATTTTTCTTAGAGATATTGCATTGTATAAATGCAATATTGTTTTGCAGTTATTAATATTGTCTGTGTAACAGTAATGTTTAAATTACTTTTTGGGTGTATTTGAAGATCTGAGGATTTTACGAATGTGATAACTGATGCCTGTAACATGCAGATCATACGTATAAATTATCTTATAGCAGTAGTCACTGATACATATTTAACATAGTTATGGATTATGTATTTGACATACATTCTGGGATTCTGAAGTCAGAGTAACTGACTTGCATTCCCCATGGTGGGGGAGTGGTTTCAGAGGACACTGACATTTGGCTTCACCTGTGCTTCCAGTTTACATATGCTCAGATGTTTAGAGAATATACAGGACTGAAAGCCTGACTGCAGTTTGGTGGGGATTGTGTTCAACTTGATAGGGTGTAAAAGAAAAAAACCCTCCTTTTTCTCTGAAGAAAGAGAGGAAACAAAGCAAAAGCACCTGCCAGTCCGAAAAAAAAGCGCTGGATCAAGTGGAGCCCATCATGGTCCCACATTCCTCCTGCATCTGTGTGTGTGTGTATGTGTGTGTGTATGTGTATGCGACTGGGTGGCTTACACCTCGCTTTGAGCTACACTGTTAACCATTCAAAGTGCTCCCCTGGAAACAGGGAGAGGGGAGGGTGGGTGTGGGTAGAGCGGGAGAGAAAGAGAGGATTTATAAGCATTACATTAAAGCCATTATCTGCTAACTTTGAGGCAAAAGCACACAGGAGGCCCAAAAGCCAGAGAACAATGCCAGAGGCCCAGGGAGCTGGAATCCCCTCTCCCACAGACCTCTTCGCTCTGCTACTGGGACACAATCCTGAAACAAGTGAAGCGCACACACACACACACACACTTTCTTTCTTAGTTTGTGCGTGCCTAATGAAACGCATGTCAGACACGAGGGATCAATTAACACATGTGAAAAGATTAATGTGTGTCTCTCTCTCTCTCTCTCCCTCACACCTTACCTTTGGTCTCAAGATTAGACTTTCTCAGAAAATGAATGCACCCTATTTTCGTTATACAAATGAGCACACATTTTTATTGAAACTTCACAACTAGGTTCAATACATAGCTTCAACACTGATACATACAGCCTCTGTTCCAGTGATCATTTATCAATTCTTAGAACAACTTGGCAATTGCCCTGTTCCATTAACGTCTACATATTCTTTACTATTCTATCCTTCAGGTATCTCTTTAGTTAGATATCTCTTTTATCTCTAACATGGAAATCTTTGAAAGAATGTCCTTTCGACCTGAGGTGAAACACTTGATAGTATTGACAGTCCGTGGAGTACAAACATATAAGACATTTCAAGTTAACCTAAATAATATGCTTTAAATGTGTACTTCTCCTGGGAACGATTTAACAGCCACTTTGACACTGTCTATTTAACATTCAACATTTTAATGCAGCCATTTGGCTTGATTTAGGAACTTATAAACACACAGTTTTTATATCACAACTCTGCAGATGTTAAGAGACGTTTGAAACACTTCAAAGGCACTCAAAATCCTTCAGTATTTCTGGCAGAGTACAGTTGGTAAAGAAAAAAAAGCATATTCCTGGCACATGACAGTGTGAGTTTGAGAGGGAAAAAGGTCTATGTTTTTTACACTTGTTTTTATTTTGCAGTAATCTCAGACTATTAAAAACCCATAAAATGGAATTAGCTGAAGGAAATTGTGAAGCATCCATGCATAGTTGATGCTGTTGTTTCTGTGAGGAATGCGAACATGCAGGTAAACAGCTGTTTCTTGCGCTGGGTATGTTCTCATCGGCAGAGCCATAAAAATCTTGGAGAATAACGTGACAGAGTTTGGGTTTTGTCTGTTCACAGTACTAAACTGTCTTGGCTAAATTTAGATATGGCCTACTTCTCCCTGGTCTGTTTGGGAAGGAGCAACTGAGAGACACTGTGTATATATGCTGGAGCAATGGGCTTGTTTCAGTGAGTGTTTATTTCATTGTTTATGTTTAGGTGAATCTTTTCTCTCTCTCTCACTCTCTCTCTCTCTCGCTCCCTCTCTCATGTGTGCATATATATACACACACACACACACACACACAAAGTATATATGATGTGTGTGTGTGTGTGTGTGTGTGTGTATGTGTGTGTGTACGTGTGTATGTGTGTTTTTTGGTGAGACAGAGTGTATTTGTTTTCTAAGAATGGTCCCTACCTCCTGCTGTGGCACTGTTGGATAGAAGCAATGGACTAGGGGAATAATGGCTCTTTGTAACTTATAATTTAGCCAGTATGTGGAATCATCGTATTCATTATACTCTGCCTCTGTCTTGATCTCTCTCTCTCTCTCCCCCTCTCTCTTACTTTGTCTGTACTATTGTTTTTTTTCTTTTTTGCTTCCTCTGGTTCTCCCTCTGCCCTCTTTCATTAATGCTGTCTGACAGAAGACTCATTCTCTACATGCCATTACACACACTGCATGCACTCACTAAGAGAAAGAGAGAGAGAGAAAGCGAGAGAAACAGTCTCCAGTGCAAACAAGACAGTTTGCTCTATAACAGAGTATAATATGTCGATGCTGGGGGTCAAATATTGCTCCAGCTGTATTGGCTTTTTTTGATACGTTGTTTGAAGTCTGATCACAGGCAGGTGTGTGTGTGTGTGTGTGTGTGTGTGTCTGTGTGTGTGTGTATCTGTGCGTGTGTGCATGTGTGTGTGTGGGTGTGTGTGTGTCTGTGCATGTGTGCATGTGTGCGTGTGTGTGTGTGTGTGTGTGTATGTGTGTGTGTGGGTGTGTGTGCGTGTTTGTGTGTGTGTCTGTGCGCGCGCGTGCGTGTGTGTTTGTGTGTTTGTGTGTGTCTGTGCCTGCGTGTGTGTGTGTGGGTGTGTGCGTGTGTGTGTGTGTGTGTGTGTGTGTGGGTGTGTGTGTGTGTGTGCTGTTCATTCTGCTGGCACTACCACCATTTGATAAACAACAGTAAGGGACTCAGACGGCTTCCTGTCAAACACCGGCTGTTGTTTCAGTCTCCAACCGCTCACCCTGTCTGTGTGATTTCTGTTTTAATGAATTTTCAAGTTCAACAGAACTGACATGAATTATAAATGTGTTATTTCTCTGTGTAAATTAAAATGACAGGCTGCAGGGTGACAGTATCAGGTCAAGGATTCTTTAATGGTTTAATTTAACTGCTGCTAAATCAAAGAGCTCTGCTCATCTCTCTCCCTGTGAAACAGAACAAATTGAGAAGCTTGCCGACTGAGAGGCAGAGACCCTCTGACAGCTGACGGATTTGTTTTACTTACAAAGTCACCTGAACAGCTGTGGAATGGTCAAAACTACTTTGTGGTCTACATTTTTTTAATATATGTTGTATGTTCAAGAAAGAACCAAGTGGTAAAAACAAGGATGAAAAATGAGTGGATTTTTCAGAAGTTCATTTTGCAGTCTGAATTTCTTCATTCTAACGTGTTCTATTCTAATGTTTATGTAATGACACAAATCTGTACTTTTCAGACCAAGCCCTTATCCTTCATTTATACAGGAAGTCATTAGGGGTCCACAGGAAATTATTAGTAAGAGGAAGTCATGGTCAGCTCAGATCTGACTGATCCTTCTAATATAGGAAGCATATTAGTGTGGTTCCACCCTCAGGGTGAATGTGAGACTTCATAAAGTCCCTTCCAAAGTAAGGGTCCCATGAGTGAATGATGATCCCTCAAATAAGGAGGAACATGTTCAGAGAGCTATGGCTGTCCACAGTAAAACCTCATTACATTACCCCCTGCATGTCACTGCATATTTGGAGGCCAGTTTGTGTCAGGATCCATAAATCTGTCCAATTAAAACAGGCAAGCTCAAGCTCATGTTCTACACCCCCCCCCCCCCCCATATAGGATTATATGCAGTATGTCTGTGGGTGAGAAAATTTACGCAACTGTGGTAAATGATAGTCAGTGGAAAGAAGCAGCTCTCCTTGTCCTTGCTTCTTGGTTTATGTTGTTTGAATTGAAATAAACATGATTCGTACAGTTTAGGAAGTTTGGGCTCGTTTAATCTTAAACACGTTACTAGATAAAATTTGCTTGATTAGAAAAGAGAGTAGTGAGGGTTTATTATGTCGCTTTTTTAATATTCAGTAACAATTGATGACTTTTTAAATGCACAGGCATAGCGCCTTACAAAGTTGTTATAAAGCTTTTATAAAACACTTTATAAACATAATGACCTCACATAATGTTTCATTAATAGTGAATCAAGCATCAGTTACTTTGAATTAGACTTATGTATAAGACATTATGCCCCCTAGGCCATATGCATCATAGCAGTTTCTCTCTCTCTCTACCTCTCTCTCTCTTTCAGTTTTCTGTCAGATCCCTTGTCAAAATGGAGGGAAGTGTGTTGGGCGGGATGAATGTTGGTGCCCGTCAAACTCCACAGGCAAGTTCTGTCATCTCCCAGCTCCAGCCACCATCAGACCCACCCCCAGCAGGAGAGCCAACAGTAATGGCATACAGAATAGCTCCTCCCACTCCATGTACACGCTGCCTTTGTCCAATCAGCAAGGTAAGGACTATCACCAGCTACAATATATTAACTACACTATAAAACCGTTTCATTTAATACAAAGGTTTACTGATCATTCTTTTGCTGATATATCTTTGCCCCTTAAAACAGCTCTCTAGGTAAATCTTTGGGGGGGATCCATGCATAGTTGAGTTTAAAGATGCTAACATGGAAATGTTCATAACTGGAAATAGTGGGAGTACATGAGCCTAAGGTAGTCCCGAGATTCAAACAACCAAATTCTTAGCCTCACATACTTTCATGATGAAAAAATTAAAAAGTGATGAAGCTTTCCTGAAAATCAGCAGGATTGTGTGGCTGTATTTCTACACATCGTTAACTTAATCAGACATAATTATTCTGAAACAAGCTCAAAAATGTTAGCATTCTGTTGAGCTCTCTCTTCACATATTTAATGTGCTTTATACCCTGTAGTAACTTTTCAGAATTCCTCTGGACGTATGGTTTAGCTCTAGATGTATATGCAATATTCTATTTTCTGATCATGAACTCATCTGTCTTACTTCTTGCTCCAATGTTTTATTCTTTGCATGCTTCCTTAAGATGGTTACATACAGGTAAGAAACTTTTGTGGAAACATTTGGATTTACTGATTTAGCTGGAATTCTTATCCAGATATTTCCAGTTGGCCCTGTGTTCAGAGGTTGCCATTTTCTGGGGCAACCTTGATGTAAAGTGTCTTGCTCAGTGCTATGCCACTGTGCTCAAAGCAAATACAAAACCTTCTGGTTACCAGGGTCCCACATACTACTAACAACGAGATGCAAGTGAGGGAAAAAAAAAACAGTCACTCAAGTGGGCAATGTGTGAGCACCAGAGAGAGCAATGAACAAATGTTAACACTGCAGATAAACATTTAATAGTGTATGTACCATGGAAAATAACCACCACTCTAAATCAACAGGCCGGTGGCTTATAGTGCATAGTGCCGTTTGCACGTGGCACATTTTGACACTTTACATTTCAATTAGGTGTATATTAAACAAGAGAGCGTGACTCTGTTCCGCTCCTTTGTGTCGGGTGTTCCAGAGTGTGCGTGAAGGAGGGGGGTGGATATTGAGCTCCATCAGTGATATGACTTTGAAATGCCTTAGGTGCATCCTATACTGGAACCACTGTGTGTGTCCTTGATTATACGAAATGAAGTGTAAGAGTGGCAATTTCATTGGTCAGGGTAAACAAGCTCTTAACGTCAGATATAATGTTTCTGTGTAGGTAGAAACATGCTTTTGGAATTCCTCAAAGTGTTCACAGCATGCTTCTGTTATCAACACGCAGAGAGTTTGTGAATATCAAAACCAGAGGGACCTCTCTCGCGATTGCCAACACAATTACTGATAACAAAGAGCAACCGTCATAGAAGCATTCTTTCTTTTTTTCAATCTCTTTTTTCTCTACCCTCGGTTTACTCTCCTTCCTTGGCTTGTCTTTCTCTCCATCCAAGATTAAGTGGAAGCAGAGGTTGTGTCAGATGCTTTTTGAATCCTCTGCATTCCTCTGCCTGTTTGCTTCCAGTTTCTGAGTCTGAGTTCAGTTCCAGGTTCTCTCCAGTGCACTAACATGGCTAACTGAGTGGCAGATATCACATCTGGGTGCTCTGACTTCAGAACACAGACATTCCAGAGTGTGTGTGTGTGTGTGTGTGTGTGTGTGTGTGTGTGTGAGGGAAAGAGATGGAGGGAGTGGAGATTATAACTCTGTCATTGATATGACATTGAAATATCTGAAATGCTCTCCATATTTGATCACTAATTTGTGTATGCATGCAAGCATATGCTTCCAGGCAAACATACATACACATACAGATAGACACACGCACATGCACACACACACATGCACACACACACCACGATTTATGAAAAAGGAGGGTATGTCAGATTTATTTTGACATGTTCAGAGAAGGATTTGCAGTTATGTCAGAAGTTGAAAAGAATTCTTTTTTTATTGGCTCCTGAGGAGACTCCACCTACATTGTTACATCATGTCCAGCTCATACTCAGATTACATATCTTACTTCTAACTCTTTACAAGAAGCTGTAGTCCAGATTAGAGGCTGCTGAAAATGTTTAGTTCCTAGGTAAATGTCATACTAGGCTGAAAATCAGTTCTGACAGCACAGTTTGACTGGACTGACTCAACTTTGAAAAACTCATTTTAACCTACTGTCCAATATTTTCTGTCAGTTTTCCTGGTGTATGAGAGTCAGTTTTGTTGAAGCTGTGTATGGGCAAATAAAGCTCTCTGTCAAATAAATTCATCCTCTTGTTTTAGTTTGAACTGTTGACTGATATTTTTACTGAGAGTCCTGTTTTTTTTTCTGCGTGTGTGTTTGTGTGTGTGTGTTTGTGTGTGTGTGTATGTGTGTGTGTGTGTGTGTGCACACGCAAATATATGTTTGCATGTGTATCTGTGTTTAGCTTCCATGCACCCATCTCTGGTGAACGTTCATGTCCAACACCCTCCAGAGGCTGAAGTACAGATTCATCAGGTGGCCCGAGTCAAACCAGGTCAGACACTACAGAACCAACCAGCTGAAGGAGTTCACTCAGTCCAACAACGCTCACAGCCAAACAATGGCCATGTCAATGCCCAAGGCAATGGAAAGGTCCTCAGCAACCACAGACTGCAAAACCATAGACTGAATGGACGCGTGGGGAGGTGCTTCCAGGAGACCATAGATGGACAGGTACTTTGAACAACTAGATTTCCTCAAGCTTTTAAATTCTTATGTATGTATTTGTGTGTGTGTGTGTGTGTGTGTGTGTGTGTGTGTGTGTGTGTGTGTGTGTGTGTGTGTGTGTGTGTTTGAGTCCGTCCCTGTGTGTTTATGTGTACGCGTGTGTGTATGCGTGTGTGTGTGTGTGTGTGTGTGTGTGTGTGTGTGTGTGTACATAGGAATGTTGAGTTCACAAGTCAGTAACAGCGACTCACGGCTGCAGGATGTTTTTGAGGCTCTGTTAGTCGGAAACAGTGACAACCTTCCCCTGTTTGATCAGTATGTTTTCCACTTTCTGTCTCAGTGCCTCCGGAAAAACAAATGATATGGTCAGTGTTTTACAGCCCAGACAAGAACAACCATTTCTCTTTGCCCCTGATATCTGACTGACATAAAAGAGCAAAGTTAACCTGAAGATGTATCTGTTACTTTGGCCACCATGTTAAAGGACCAGGCATTAATAGAGACAGCAGTAATCAGAGTGCTTACATGAAGTCTGAATTAACATATTAATAAAACAGATTTCATGTCGTAAATAAATTGGGGGAGAATTGTATTCGTTGTGTTCTGTAGAGGTGTCGTGAGAGAAACACTCAGAGTAATGGAAAGAGTGCCTCAGTAAGTTATCTGCAAATGCCAGACTGTTGGAAGAGCATATTTGTTCTGGATGTCATTCCTCATTGTCCTTGCCCAAGCATGTTCATTTATCTGGCAAGAGAACACAAACAACACTTTCACACAGATTCAAAATAATTTTGCCAATGTAAAAGTACAAGTCAACAAATTCCAAATAATCTTCGTTGCTCATCAAGAACAGTGATCTCCCTCAGTGCCGCTCTCCTATTAAGGTATCTGCCAGTGGAATCGCGCTGTTAACGCTCCTTCATAAATCAGTCTTGGCTTGGAATTCAGAACAACCTGATGGTAATCTGCCCTAAGAAATTAGCACGGATTCCTCATGGCACGTGCCGGGGAAGGACTGAGGCTGTGTTTGTCTTTTTTCAGCTCAGACGCCATTCAGGCTGTACCCCCTTTAATGTGAGGATACATGCTCCATTTGAAAGTGGTTTTGGTGCTGTTTTTGTGCGCACACACACACATGCATACACACAACAGAGCTGCTCATAAAAGGGTTATTATCTATTGCTTATGAATGAAATTTTTATATAGTGTTTGTTCCTTACTTCCCATGAGTCCTACATGTTTAGTGGTGCTGTTGAGACTGATGTTCACACTTTCTCCTTTACTTTCTTTGTCATGCGAAAAAGACAGGTATTCCTTAGCACTTCTGTAATGTGTTTGTGTGTGTGTGTGTGTGTGTGTGTGTGTGTGTGTGTGTGTGTGTGTGTGTGTATGTGTGTTGCAGTGTGGGAAGCCCCTTCCTGGCCTCACCAAGCAGGATGACTGCTGTGGAAGTGTTGGAGCGTCATGGGGTCTCAACAAGTGTACAGAGTGTCCCAGCAAACCAGGTTAGAGTCACTGGACTAACACAGGCATACACACAAACAGGCAAACACACACACACACACACACACACACATACATGCATACACACAATACTGACTCTCTGATTCCTATGTAGATTGCAACCAAATACTACCTCAAATTTCCTTAAATGTACCATACTTATTTTTGATGCCCTCTCCTACCCAGCAATTCATCTGCTTAAAAAATATCTTTTGTTTTAAGGGGACCAAATAAGGCAATGAATGAAAACCAGTATTTCCCCTCAATGAGGAAAGTTGGCGGAAAGGTTACTCAGAGAGAGAGACCACTGAGAGACAAAGAGCCTCCTCTGATCACCAAACCCACTGCCTCTGAGAAGATATCCAGTTCACCCTCAAAGTGATTTAGTTTGTGTGGAGTAAATGCAGTCTGACTTTAGAATGTGTTGGCAGCTGCTGTGTGGTTCTAAAACCTGGACTGACTTTTTTGTGTTAATGTTTTTAGTCTGTTTCTTTCTCTCTCTCTCTCTCTCTCTCTCTCTCTCTCTCTCTATCTCTCTCTCACTCTCTCTCTCTCTCTCTCACCTTCCATATCTTAGTGCTTGTTTTCAATAATAGTTAATAGTTTTTAATAGTCTCTTCCCTCCCTTTATCCTGCAAAATTCTTCTCATAACAGTGTGAAAAGAAAACAAACTTGCCCTTTTATTTTGGACATCTGCCAATCAACATAGGCTCTTGTTCTCTGTTGTTGGTTTAACACCCACCCTCGATTTACTAATCTGACAAAGACGTCCTCTCACTTGTCGCCTTTCTCCCTAGATCATTGGTGACCATCTCCTCTGTTTTATCATCCTTAACAGGGAGAAGTTCCCAGTCCAACATCTGTAAGCATGCCAGACGTTCCTCTTCTCTTTGAAGTCTCTATTCATCAAAATTTCCAGCCATTCTCTCATTTTCACTTTGGTTGGAGGTTCCTGTGAGACTTACATCGGGAACATGGGGATCTACCCCTCAGGCCTCTTTTGAGAACATGCTGCTTAACAGCTGAGGAGGAACACTTTATCTGAATCGGCCTTTGAAAATATCATTTAAAGCAATTAACAACTAATTGGTCCTGAATACCATTATTGTTGTAAAAATCTTAATTGTAGGCCTTATAACTGTAATTAGTGCCATGTGAGTTTTTAATGCTGGTATTTTTAAGCTAACAAAGGTGGGCAGATGGAAGGACAGTGCTGATATTATTTTGATTTTGTGAAGTGGTTCAGTACACTAGACAACTTAGAATTACTGATTCTAAACATGAAAACATGGAATTGATTTTCACCACATCAGCATTTATTTGTTAATATGTACCTTTTAGATTCCTCCCAGAGTGGATACAGGAGGACAGGAAGAGGAGAGGAGACAGGGAAACACGGTTGAGCATTAATGGAGGTTGATGTAATGGAGATGATAAATGCTTGTCATTCCTGTCATAAGAGGAACAGGGAGGTTGTGGCCCTGATGGGATGCAATACATTACAGGCTCAGATGCTACAGATTCCACTGGGTAATGAAAATCAGGCAAAATAACATGATCCTCACCTTCTCTGTCCATGTATGTTTCACACTGTAAAGTCTTACAGTGTAGACAACAACCTCAGTACCGGTAACATGATAAATCTTTCTGCCCCATCTCTGCTGAGGCCAAACACTTTCTAGCCTGGCTTTGAGTGACGGTGGTGTTACTTGTGTTGATGAGGAGGGAAACCAACTCCATTTTTAGTGCATGTTTGAACCTGAAAATCACTCAGGCATTTTGAAATAAAGTTTAAGTGGAGGCTTGTTCAGCTGGAAGACAGAGTGAGTCTATGCTAAATATGAAATTTGATGCAAAGAGTTTTACGGAAAATGTGTTTCAAAGTGCAAAAGTGAGCAAGAGAGAGAGAGAGACAGACAGACAGAGAGAATCTTAGTCCATGTCTTGAATTTCATACACTATGGGAACTGTGCCATTTTTCTGTTGTTGTGACTCCCAGCTGGCTTTAGTGAGCTATGAAATACTCTGTTAAAAGGCTTGTGCCAGAGGATTTGGGTCAGGACTTATTGGTTGGCTGCAGAGTGATGTGTGTATGTTCCGACTGGATAGAGCGCTCTGTTTCTCTTTCCTGATTGGCTATTCTGTTCCCTATTTGGATATCGTTGACTACAGAGTTCTGTGTTGGCCCTGATTGGTGGCAAAGTTCTGTATCTGAAACCTGATTGGCTGTAGAGTTCTACATCTGGATCTACATTGGCTACAATGCTCTTTGTGTCTGTCTACTGTGCATTTTGCTGTGATGAAGAACAGAGTGATGTCTCTGAGTTGTCTGCACATGTGGGTGGCTTTGGGCCTTATGTCTGTGTGGCCACAAAGCAAACAGGTGTCTGGGCTGATGCCTGAATTCTCCCTGGCTCAAGAGAATTAACAGATATCCAGACACATAGACACAGACAGATGCACAAGGACAACAAAGGACAGATTGAAACAGAATATAAGCCAGATGTGGACAAAGACAGCTACCTGAAGTATGGTAATTTATCAGGATATTGTGCCATCAGTTCGGGTGACTATTGTATTGTTGTGAGGCCAAAGAGTTGTTTTCTCTTCTGATTTTTTTTTTGGCCTGTCGAATTGCCAGTTTTGTTAGATGACCTTAAAAGTGCTAAGTTTGTTGTGCTTTGTAAGTGAATCTGTTTTTAGTTTGGCGTTATTCTGCTCTTAGTGCTGTGATAGTCCCAGCCCAACCCAAACTCAGCATGTAGACAAATTTGCCTCTCTGCACGAGGGCCCGAACCGCTCCCCTCCCAGTGACTCTATCTGTGGATCTGGATGGCCCGGGAAGCTTCCCAGGGAGCTGAATCCATGTTCCCTGTGGTACGAATAAATCAACGTCCCACAGGAGCCCTGGCCCAAAAGTTGTTTCCTCCCTGGATCGCGTAGGGATCCAATGATCTCAGCTGCCCGTCTCAGTCCTAGCCCCATTGCAACCCCATGTCCTCCACATCCCTAAAGCCTTTGCCACTGATGGGGGGGGGAAAGGCTCTTTCATGGGGATATTTTTCACAAGTATGGGGATCAGTAAAGAAGAGAGGGTGGAGGGATTTGAGCCAATTTCCACATCCTCCCGAATGAGATCACTCCTCTAACCCCAGTCTGCATCACAGAAATATTTAATCTGCTCTTAATCGAGGACAAAGGCGTACACATATTACATTTTTATGGTGCATGATCAAACAGCAAAGACTTGTTAATGACCAACATCAGCACCAAAAATTTGGCCACTTGTAAAATGTTGGAGGGAAAAAAAAAAATCCCTGAATGTAACATCTGATGTTGTGAGTGCCAGATCCCACGCAGCTGTATCAGAGTGCATTGAGGTGAAGCCAGAGGAAATATTTTCATCCATGTCACTCTGGTTTAGCTCTGTCTGTGGACTGTGTGATGAGGTCCATTAAGGGGACAGTTCTAGGACAAATTAAAGTTAATTGCTTGACCTCATTGCATAAAAAGACTATCTCTAATGTCATCATTGTTTCAGCTCGAGAGAACTAAACAGAAAATGTGATATGTAACGTGTTTATCATATGAACATGGTTGTGTGCCCTGTCATTCTTTTGGCCCACACCCCTAAAATAAATATTTTCATTTAATGTGCCATTATTGGGGGTTCTGTACTAATTCACATAGACCAACAACCAATTCCCACAGCTGTCTTTGGCAGGGGAACGCATCTGTCATAGGACAGTTTTAAAAAGTCAAGTATATACATTATTCATAGAGAAACTGTTGATGTCATTGCTGGAGACACTAGCACCCTTTCTGTGTTGCTAAGGGCTACCAGGACATACAAAAACAAGCTGATCTTGGTGGATTTTTACTGTATTGTACCCCATGTATGTATTGTTCTAAATTCTTTTGCTTTTCATTGTTGCTGTGGACACAGCTGTTATCACTGTTTTCGTGTTCTGTTGCCTTTTGAAAATGAGTTCCAGTTCACTTGTGGCATATGTTACAAATAAGTTTGACATTTTTTTAAGGGAAACTGAATGAACATACAATAAAATCTCTGTCCCCTACAATAAACCATACAGAAGGAGAGTCATTCATTCAAATACAAACTATGACTTGACTCCTGATCCATGACATGACTCATAAGTTATGGTTGTGTAGTAATCTGATAATGCCTACATATGACTGGCAAGCTGCTGTTCCAGAAGGGTAGGGTCACTGCTTTGAACATTAACAGTTTATAATATGGAGAGGTGATCGAAGGAGAGAGGACTTTGTCATCGGAGTTGTCAGGAAATTAAATCATCCGTGATCAAAGAAGTGTTTTCTTCTGGTTTTGATTTCTGCCCTAGTGGTCCACAATGCAGTTGGTCAAAAAAGTAAGAAACCTTCCTGCCGCCCTTCTAAGTAGAGAACATTCATCTTGTTGACAGAGGGAGGTTTCTCACTGTACCCATGATGTGATTGATGCTGACGTTGAACTTCTGCTGGATTCTGTGCTCCCCTCCTTGTATCAGGGAGGTCCTTCCACTGATGGCATTAAATTATCAATCTACAGATTTCTCACAGAGGCCACCGGGCTCCTTTTTTTCTAAAATTACACTTAAAACCACCTCCCACACAAAGTCTCTGAAATCTCAACTGAAAATTCCCCTCATCTCATGTGGTACACCAACATTAGTTTCACAGACTGCATCACGTTAGTGTGAGTCTTGAGTCCAAAGACGCCAAGGAAAAGAATTTGAAATGGATTTGGAACTGGAGAATGAAGAATGCCTGGACACACTGGTGTGGTGGTGCCCTTGTAGCTTAATTTGTGAAGTGTGACAGAACCTATTGGTGAGACAACAGCAAAAAAAAGGGGCAATTCAAATGGTGCTAAATGCCTTCGTCGCTCTGTTTCCTCTTAGCAAAGCACAACAATTTGGGACACTTCTTGTCTGCAAATTCCCTCATCCGCGTTGCCAAGGGTAACACTAATGATGCGCTAGACTCACTCTTGCATGCCACTGCATTTAAGGTATCTGTAACGATAAGCATTGTTTAAAACCATTGGTCCCACCAGTTGAGGGAATGGGAAGATGAATGACCACAACAAATGCTCCTCGTAGAAGGACACAGCTCACTTATTCAGTAGGGAGTCCTCCCCTGTGTTCAGCTCAAAGTCAAATGAATTTTTTGGTCATTGGTCACTTTTTTTTCTAACTCAAAATCCAAAACCATAATACCATCAGGGCCCACCTTTCACTCTTCATGACCCCAATCAGTTTTTTGTCCTGTGTTGCCCACTGTCGCTGTGAACTCTCAGTGGGAACTCTGTTTGATCCTCTCCTGGCAGGGGGGGACCTCATCTGATGCCCTCAGCTCTGAAGCTTGCCACTTACAAACCCCAGGCAGGATTACTGTGGGAACAAAAGTGTAGTAAGCAGCATATTTCTAACATGGTTAGCCACGACCCTGACCCCTGCCACCACAGGAAACCTCAAGGCTGACCTAATTCTGCCTTTAGGGGTTCCAGACTAAACTACTCTTTACTTTGGAAACAATTATACACACAATATCACATACTGAAGGCAGTCCTTACATAAAGAAAGGCTGCTCCTTGGCCTTCAGATGTTAATTCTGCAACGGAAGGGCTGGAAATTAGGTCAAGGAATTTTGAGTGAAATGTTCAAATGAAAATTTGTTTTACAGGCTCTTGTTTTACTAATAGCGATTTGTGTTCCACATTTTTCCTATTGGTTAGTATTGGTTGACTTTTCCATCCCTCTCTTGTGAGCACTAGACCAACATTTAAAACTGGTGTTTGCCAGTACCTACATTTTGGCATGTTATAAATCTTGATATGTTTTCCCAGATTGTCACTTTTTGCTTATGATTTCAAATGGACGGACCTCAGCAACGAAAAACTCACCAACTACCAGAAACAGCGTGTGAAAGAAATGTCCGTAAATGAGAGAATTTTAGCTGCTGAACTTGTGACGGAATTGGCTGTAATTTATTCACATGAAAGTATTTTTGTCTGATGTAGGAGAGGACAGGAAAACAAATAACGGTGCTTTCCCAAACAAACACAGCACAGAGGAACACTGTACCGTCTCTCTTGATGTGTCGCTGACTCAAGACCTTAGGTGGTCAAGCCTAGGACGTTGTGGCTCATTTTATCCTCCCCTGGATGAGTGGATATCTTTTTTAAGTCTTGTCTGACTGCCAGAAACTTACTAACACCCTCGGGAAAGTCCATGGCGCTTCCTTGATTCAGGCTTGGTCAACACCTAATTAGCTAATGGAAGTTGAGCTTTTTGTAATGAAATTTTCCCTTGATGCTTATACCGCAGAGAACAGGCTGATAGGAAACAGACTTTTTCATTTACGGACTTTCCGTATGAATCATGACAATAATAAATCTGTTGGTCAGTAAATTAATATTTTATCAAATTTCTGTGGTTCCTTCTTTGGTGAAATGAGGTGTTCCAATTGGTAAATGACTTAATTGTACTCAGTGGCACTATAACATCCCATAACATCGTCATACTGGTTGTTTGCTATGTGTATAGATACAGACATGTGAATGGATGGTTGTTGAAAGCAGACAAAGCAGAATTACAGAGTGACTCTTAACAAGGTATGAAGTTACTTAATTGTAATGGTTCATTGTGATTTATATACCGGACTAACTGCTTTAACAAGTAATTTGGCTTTTGTGTGCTTTAATATTCACCTGTTTTAAAAAAATAACAAATCATCTGGAAGGGTGCCTAAACTTGCTCATGCATCCAAGTCACTTTTTATTTGACTGAATGCGCAAAATATTCAAATACGTAACTGTTCCAACAAATAACTGTGGAAGATGTGATCTTTTAGACATGGACCACATTTATCTGTGTATGAAGATTTTTATTTTTAATGAAACATGATCGGTTTTCTGTCGAGTCATTTGGCATCACAGAGAGAGGGCCAAGACCAGTTGTCTTACCCATGTATGCCCCATGGAACTATGGGAGGCTCAGTCTCCGTAGATTCAGTTTCATGTGTGGAAGTGTAAGAGGTCTGAGACGAATTGCCCAATCCCGGTCTGATTAACTCTCTTTTTACTACCATCTCCTCTCTTTACCCTACACAAGTGCACCCTTCTCACTGTGACCAGCTGACATCCTGACTGCTGTCACAGGATTAAATATGAATGTAGTGATTAGACAGTGTGTTGACTGATCTGTGAGACCCTAATGCCATGGCTTTAGACATGCTTGTAGAGCATTTTTACAACAACTCTGTCAAACTGAAAAGTATGTCAGAAAGCATTCCGTTTGTTATCACTGAGACAAACTATTCATTTGTAAATACGGAGCATCATAACTAGAATAGTTTTTTTTTTTTTTTTACAGTCCAATCAATTCTCTTTCAATGGAATGCTATGAGACAGCTTCTTTAGTTGGTTACTCTTATAGCTTTTAATCTTCTATAGACCCCATCCCTATTTCTGTCTCCAGCTGAAGTAGAATATAGTATTTTGTTGTTGTTTGATTCAGCTGGATGGCAGTGCTTTCTTATAAATATGGTTGATGGAAATCAGTCTACATAATGTGTCTGCCTCTTTAGTCCCATGGGTCTATTGCTCTCTCTCACTCTCCCCTGCACAGAATAATGATAGATATAATGATTTCTCTTTTTCCTTGACAGCATATGCAGTTATTGCAAATGGTCAAGTTGAGTGTCCCAAGGGCTTCAAGAGGATGAACATAACTCATTGTCAAGGTATGTAAAATAATATTCATTCATCATTGCAGCTAGCTGGACTCCATTTTTATTTTCATGTGTCCGTCTGGGCCTGTAAGAACCTGTAGTTAAATGACTTAAGTTTTCAAATGCCAAACGTGAATTATCTTTCTTCCCTAGACTCTTGTGTTCTTCCAGCCATATAAACACTTACACAATCATTCAACATCTATTCTGTTTTCATAAATGTCCCCCGAGGCCTTCATAAAAAAACATTTTGAGGTTTATGTACAAAAAAAAAACCATCCCAGGGGGAAGGAGGTCGAGGGTTAAATTAGTGCTGCGTGGGTCACAGTTCACTACTGAAAGCTCTCCCAGGGTTTCATTTTTAATTGGTCTTGTGACTCATAATCAGAAGTGATACCGCTGTCTGTGATTATGGTTAATATGTGGTTTACAGCCGGCTTAGCGTAGAAACAAGACCCTAATGCTACAGCTCTCTGTTTCAGCCTCACATTAAATCTGTCGACAAGAGAAAGGCTGCATGTCTATCAGTGTGTCTGTAAAAACAAACCCAAGCATTTCACCAACTCTCAAACACCCCAACAGCATTCTCACAAAGTGGAAAGAGCTCAAATGAAATCGACCCTTCCAATAGAGTTTTCATAAAAAAAAAAAAAAAATTTTTTGGGTTAGTTGTTTTATATTTTGTGAGGCAAGATCTTTTAATAAGTGCTGTCATTATTATTTACCGTTAGACAATAATAATTGCATCTACACATTTATATTTGAGCATAATGACAAATCTCTTGACACTGAAAACTCCTTAACTCAAACCATGTTCCAGTTTCTTTTTCATAAGTTCTCTGCGTACACAGTTCTTACAGCATTTTGAATAATGTCAAGTACCATGCCATTCTTTCACTACAGTTAATGTGCATGCCATGATTCCTCATCTAGATTTATGTGTATATTCAGTCCTGCTGTGACTGAGGCTGAATTATGGCTTCATAAGGCCGGGGAAGGCCTGAGAAAAATAAGCCAGGCCAGCAAACCAGAGGCAGCAAAGTGTCGAGTATGACGTGTGCATTCTGTGTGTTACGCGAGAGAGATCTTGTCATCTGAATTTACAGAAGCACAAACAGACTGTTAGTAAATATTTCGATTTGACTTATATAGCAGCAGTCCACAGGAGACTATGGTTTAGTTGTATGATGTTTTCGCAGGGGCAACATTTCAGAACTTTTTTATTATTTACATCAGAACATGGTTGCTAATGCTAATATTAAAAAGAAATACATAAATAACTCTGTCTGACTACATTATGAAATTTTGGCCAAGTGATTAGTCTGAGAACACAGCCTTCCTCCTTGCTTTAAACTGTGGACAAGGACACGTTTTGAGCACCCGTCTGAAATGGTGTGTCAGGATCTGCCAGAAAAACTCTGTCGTTTATCCTGCTTTGATTCAGCATGCTTTCTCTGATCACTTCAAGATGTTCTCTCTCTCTCTCTCCCTCCCTGAGGTTTTTGTATGCTACAAACCTAAACTGACAGCTATTCACAATATTTTCTGGCTGGCTTCAAAAGGTCCATTCCTCTGCCGCTTGCCCTCCCAAAAAATTATTTTTAATTTCTGGCCTTAGAAGGCCTGCCAGAGGGTGGAGGGTTGAATTTTTGGTGGGACTTTTATCATTGTTAGAGCAGCGCTCCTTTACAGAGCACAACTGTAAATGGCACTGTATACATGTGGGTGTGTGTGTGTGTGTGTGTGTGAGTGGGTGGGTGGATGGGGATCGGTGGTGGTGTGTGTGTATGCACGCGCGTACACATATGTGCCATGTGCATGTGTATCTTTTTGTCTGTTTTTGTTCACATGTTAGTGTGTAGCCTGGATACATACAGTCCACAGTCTTCTGTTAGCACCAGGGAAATGTATCATTTCTGTGGACTCAGTATGGATCCTCTGTGGCCTTGTCTCTCTGTTCTCTGGCCTTGATGGAGCCTGTTCTATGCAGTCCTCTGATAAGACTTCCTCAGAAGCACAGCCAAACTCCACTATTCTTTCAACAATCCTTTATTGTCCCTTCAAATCACTCAAACTAATGAACACAGGACAGATGAACACAACGTTAATTTTTCTATCTCTTTCCCACCACATGAAACATGGAATGTGTGATTTTGTAAACTAGACATCTGTTTGTCGTCATGCAAGGAGATGAGCTAAATTTTTTATATTGCATATTGACATACACAGCATGCACACTGTGCTCAGCGTTGCGTTGGGTAGATAAAGGGGAACATTCTATTCCATTATACTTTCTTAATAATTCTTTTTTTTTTTGCATGCTCTGCTAAACACCATATGAGGGCTGACATTTTTCTGCTGCATCAAGAATACCCTTCACTTTTTTCCCATGCTCATGAGTCATGAGACCAGTGGAAATGCAAATAAAAAAAATTGGCCATATGAAAAAGAAGCACGCACATCTCACCAAAACACAAGTGAGCGGGTTCTCCGCTTCAGTTCACCCAGAGTATCCGAAGCTGCATATTCAGACATCGGTTTGTGTTAAAGGGATCTGCTGCTAATCTCTCCTGAGTATTTTGGCTTCTCTTTCAATAATGCGCTTCTCCACAGGGTTAGTCCAGGTGCCTGTGAGACTCTCTGTTTTCTATCAAACTTCTCCTGAATGGCCTGACTTTATAATTAACTCACACGGTTAAAGTTTGACAACACACATTCAGTGAAAACTGTAGCATTACACAGCATCTAAAGCACACATCTATAGTTGCTATGGTACTTTAAATGACTATGCATTAACAACTGAGGAATTTTTTGTTTGCTTTTCGAGCTTCTAAAGCTTAGAGAATATAAGGCTGTTTTTGTTAGAGGCATTAACCAATGAATTCAGTCAATGAGTAACGATATTGAGATAGAGCCCATCTAATTTGTCATGTCAGGGAGCTTCTGATTTTATCCAGAGCACCATATATCATATGTCTATAATACAGTTGAACATAAATTAGAAGTATTATTGCCATTGTCCATTTCTCATTAGTCTTCCATTTGACTTGTCTGTGTTCCCCGCCACATCAGTCATGTGGGCCCAAATCCTAAAAACCTGTCTGGGTGCAGGGTTACTAGCCACTCCACATGAGCAAGAGACACCACAGTACCTCAAAACATTTTCATCTGTCACTGTCACACTTTCACCTCATGTCCTCCATTCCTCTCTCTTCCACTCCATAATATCAATAGGGAGTCTTTTTTTTTTTCACCTGTAGCCCCAACGGCAAAAAACAACATAGAAAACTCTCTCTCTAATCGGTTATTATTGCAGGAGAAACATTTTATGGCAGATTTCCAGGTTACACTTTGTTGTTCTGCATGTTCTGGTAAAACAGAAACAAATTATTCGTTGTTAGCAAAAACATAGTATGATCCTGAAGCGGTAGTGCGCAGTCTTGGCTAGAAAAAAAAAACTTACCCCAGTCTTAAAAAAAAAGAATGTATCTTTGACATATACATGTTCTCATGTTTCACCAGTGTGAATGGAGAAGATCAGTGTGGTTGGAAGTCCCTCATTAAAAGGGAATAAACTCTTAGGTTCAAGTCATTTTCGGTAACACTCCCACACAAATGCAATCTTATTACGGTTTGGATTACTTCAGCAATCGCCTTTCCCGTATTTCTTTGCACCAGATTGTAGTGCCCTTTACCAACCTGAAAATATCACCCCCAGCACTTATCCTCCTCCAGTCAATGTGTTGAGTACTGTGGAATAAACAGAAGGCATTCAGTATTGTACTTCTGTATACAATTCAGAACAGGACCTCTGAGTTTCTTCATGACTTCCTGCAAACTGAAGACAGGGTGACCCAAGCTCCCTCGTACGGGAAATAAACAGCAGTGACAGATGGTAATTAAAAACACACAGTCATTTGCGTCTGTTTAAGGGGTTCAGTGACGTGTGATGCAGCTGAGTTGATTTATGAGGAATTTGTGAAGTGTATGTTTGTTCAGGGTATGTGCAGTGATTTGGATTAACACGCAGAGATGGCAAGTCATAGATTCACAGTAAATGAATTAAGTGTTATGATAGATTCAATAAGGATCATACAAAAATGGCTCTCCATGGAACTGTCAATTACTATATGGTGAGGGCTATACGGTGTGTGTGTGTGTGTGTGTGTACTGATGAGGTGAGGAGGTCAAATGTGGGATGTTTGTGTATGTAGCAATGGGAAAGAGGGTCAGCCAGAGAATGTGTGTGTGTGTGTGTGTGTGTGTGTGTGTGTGTGTGTGTGTGCACGAATGTGTGTGTGCTCAAATGCCACCTCCTCTGCTGTATCAGGTTGCCCACTGAAGTCCAGAGTTTTCTCTCAAGTTCATGCCAGATATTCATAACCCTAATCAAACTGTCTGGCCAGAGTGAGGCTTGGACACCTATCAAGGCGTAACGATAACAAAGAATTCACTTTGTTCAAATACAGCACTCACAAAATGGCTCAAATTTCCTTCATAACTCATATTTTTTATGCAGCAGGATACTGTCTTCAGTCATAATGAAACGTTCATCACTCAAATTGCTTTCATGTTTTGTTCAGAGTTTGTGTTACACACAAATCAAAGGTATTACTCTGATATTCTGTAACAGGAACAGAGATTAATAGTCCTATTTTTCTATGACAAAAATCTCTCTTTGTTCACGCAGATATCAATGAGTGTTTGATGCCAGGGATTTGCAAGAGAGCAGAGTGTTTGAACACAAAAGGTAGCTACAGATGTACCTGTAAACCCGGCTTCATGTTGGACCAGGCTCGGAGTCACTGCATCTGTAAGTGGTGCTGTGCACACATACACAAACACGCACACAGGGTCTCACATACTAATTCATGCACTGTCAGCAATCATATCACTACAGCTCGATCACTAGAGCTTTGATGAAAAGAACATCTAAAGATGTTTGTATTTATTACAAAACTTTCAGTCACCAAGAATGGCTTTTAATGAGTAGTATATCAAATTGATTATACAACTTTTAGAGATCTCTTTGGTCTTTTTGATTGTGTATCGTCTGTTGTGTCTATTTTTGTGTTGTTTTCATGCAATCACAGTCTGTTTTCAGTGGGTTTGTTGAGGTTTGGAGTGTGTGTGTGTGTGTGTGTGTGTGTGTGTGTGTGTGATGTTTATGAGGGGGAAAGATTTTGATGATTTTTTTCCTGCCCTGTAGCTGATAAAGCCATTTCAGAAGAAAGAGCCACATGCTACCGTTCAGTCTCAGCAGGGACGTGCGCACTCCCTCTCGCTCAGCGAATCACCAAACAGATCTGCTGCTGTAGCCGTGTTGGCAAAGCCTGGGGCTCCAACTGTGAGAGGTGCCCATTACCAGACACAGGTATTATGGTTACATACACTAACCTTACTTTTAATCTACATCTCTACATGCTGCTCTCTCTCTCTCTCTCTCTCTCTCTGCACTACACGCAGATCACACTGCCTTAAGGGAGGCTTTAAATCAGATATAGATATTGCCTATACACACATAAACCTTACAGTACCATGCACTAACACATAATACACTTACACACGGGACTGCATGGCACTAACACTTCTGCACTTATGCACTTAAGCTGTACATTAACAGGCACAGGCATGACACACACACACACACACACACGCATGCACACACATACACGCACACAAACACATACACACATCCACACACGCACACACACACACACACACACACACACACACAACTGTGCTTCTATCTTGCAGTATTTCTAGTGATTTCCAGCTGTATGTAGAAAATTGTCTCTCTTATTCAGTATTCAATATTCAGTCATAGTCTATTTTTCCAACAATGAGGACAGAACTACTTTGACAATACAGTCTGAGTGATGCTAGGCCAAATATTATTAGAAACTTGAAAGCATACTTTACCTCCTGCACAAAAGAACCATGTTCAAAGGTAGTTCCCTAAAACTGTTTTTCTGAGTCTCGGTCACCCCTATATGGTCCAAAGTTTGTTAACCGTATCTGCGTATTCAGTATGACCAAAAGAGAGGAGCCTTTAGAAGCTGTGGTCCACTAATTGCTGGAGTCAGTCTAGTGTTATCACTCAAATCCCAGGAGAGCAAGAGCCTCTAATAGTCATGCTGTTGAGCCAAATGAAACATTGGAAGAAGTTACCGTATTCCCTTTTCCCTCAGCTGATCTTATCTTTGCAGTAAAAAGAAAAAAGAAAAAAGAAAAAAGGCCAGTTTTTGTAGTGTGCATGTTTGTGAAAAACAGTCTTGGACAGTCTGAGAGATGTGTTCTCAGAGAGCCAGACAATGATGAACAGAGTGTTCAGAATTTTCTAATTTTTCATTTTTTTAATAGCATGTATGACTGAAAATACAAGGTTTAGTTAAGTATTGCCGACATTCATGTCTCGTCCTCTCTTAGCTTTGATCAAATGCAGGATAGCGCGGATTAGCTTTGAACCACTAGCATAGGCTTATGCAGTGCATTACAAGAGTAGCATTAAACAGAACGGCCTTGATCAATGAGGCCAGAGTAGCCTTGACTAGTGTAATGTATCACTGAATGACAACTACTGACCTGACAACTGCAAATTACTTTTTTTTTTTTCGATCCAAATAGCCAAGATGAAGACAAAATGGCTCAAAACTCGACCACATCATCAATAGCTATCCCGTCAATCGTATCCATGTCACATACCTATCATGTATGTACTAATGTACAAGCTAAAGGCTCTCACCACCAAGACAAAGGGAACTTGCACTGTAAAAATCGCTAAATTCATCTGGAAGACATGTAACTAAGAGACGATTTGTTTAGCCAGTGAGTCAGCTGCCGGTTCCTTGCTTTGGCGTGTCAAGGATTTGACTGATAAAAGGGACTTGGACAAAGTCAAATTCTCAGACAGACATGCAAAGCCTGTTAAAGGTCAGGCATCATGAGATCCTTTATCTGACGGCTTTACCTGACGTTTTCCCTCAGAAATCCCTCTGTTGTTTCTGGGTCTGTATTGAGTTGTTTGAATGTCAGTCACTCTCTTCAGGGCGTGTATGTTTGCTGTGTAGAGGTAGAAAAATATTACATGGCTGACCTCTTTAAAGGATGTTTACACCATCCAGGAGTCTGACACATTATTAGCCTTTGGTAGTGTGTAAGTGCTTTCCCGAGTTAGGGTAAACAAGGCAAGAACATTCCAGTTTTGTTGTTTTGACACTCAATATGAAGTGCTGTTTGAAGTGTGTGATTATTTTGAGTGGGAATTTTAAGACTTCAGTATGGGTATTTTAAGACTTCAGAATGAGTATGAATTTGACTATTGTTATTATGTTAAATACTGTAATATTATAACACAATCTGTACCTAAATGCCTTATTACTGTATATACAAGTGATTCATTATGTTTAGTATTTATGCTTATTATTTCACTTTTATGGTGATAATGTGATTTGTGTTGGCCTTTTTCCCTCAGACCACTTTAAGGAGATCTGTCCAGCGGGACATGGATACACGTACTCCCGTTCAGACATCCAAATCACACTACGGCAGCTTGAGGAAGAAGAGTTAAGCAGAGCCGCAGAGTCTCAACCTCCACAGATCCCCTCATACCCCCAGACTCCCCAGATAATACCACAGACTCCACAAATCATCACCCCCCATCACCAGCCTCAAACCCCCACCCATTCACAAATTCCCCAACCCCAGCACCCTCACCAGCAACCTCCGGTTCCCGTGGGCCCGCCCAAACAGGACAGTAAGTAAATACGGTCTATTTGGTGTGTTAGCTTTGCAGATTTTTTTTATTGTTTTTGCAAACACCTAATTTACTACACACATACACAGTCATATTTCTCCCCTTCCTCATGAGGGCTGTCACTTATGCGCTGTATTACGTATGTGTGCTGTACAGCAGAGTGTCTTTGACATTATTCCTGTAAGACTGTATTTGCAGTGGGTTGATTGCTTGGGGTTTTGACTGCTAACAAAGGGCAGAGGTATGTGGTTCAAACAAAGAAACTGTAGAAAGTGAACACACAGAGTGTTAAACACTGTGAATGTAGCAGTGTAGGGTACCTGAGAAGGATGTTTATATCACAGGTAGATACAACAGACAACTTCTCCACTAACTCACTTTTCACACTTAGGCTTTTTATTTGAATGGCAAGCAAAAGGCCGTCTGTTCTTCAACCAAAAAGACTCCTTTTGCAATGGATTTTTTAAAACGTTTTCACAATAACGTTTTTTTTTTTTTTTTTTGTCTAAAATGACTTCCCAATGGATCCAAATGAGAATGTGGGTCAGATTATGAAACTGAATTTTGTTGATCAAATAACCCTGATAGCAGAGCTTTCTTGCTGATATCAAAAACATAGCTTTAAATTGAATATAAATCAGCGAAAACTTCCCTAATGCTCTACATCCGTGTGCTCTTCCCTTTCAAGCTCTGGGGAAGAGATCTTAATCCTGACAGGTCAAACATCTGTGACCTATGGGATTTCTGTGAAACATTCTTCTGATTTACAGTTATGAGATAATTCGCTGGCTTTTGCCAGAGCCAAATGATTTATCTGAGGATACCATAAATATTTATGGATTTTGTCCTTGTTATTCAAGCCATCCTCTCTCCCACTCCACAGTCCCTCGCCTTCGTCCATTTCTATGGGGCATATTTTTGAAATCTCTCTCCCCTGGTGATTTGAATGGATAGATGCACCCTAAGCTTTGTTTTATTAGAAACAAAGTCTTTAAGATGGGCTCTAAACAGAGCAACACCCAATGACAACATCAACAGAGGTTGCACAGCTAACGATAACAAAATGTCGGCCTGTCCAGCTCATGATTAACAATTTCTTTTTCACTTTCTCTCTTCTATCCCTCTCTCATCCCCTCTCTCTGTCCTCTTCTCTTGCTCTCATCCAATCTTGCTCCGTCTCACCAGCTGCAGAAGAGTCTGTTTACCAGGTAAGTTGGCTCACTTTTAGTGGAATCATGAAAATAAAAGAAAATGATGATCAACACATTCCAGTTGTGTTCTGGTATGGTTAAAAATGCTTGTAAGCATGTACGTCCAGTTAATGTAGTAGATGCTGTGTGTGTGTGCGTGTGTGTGTGTGTGTCTGTGTGTCTGTGTGAGTGTATGTGTGTGTGTGTGTTTGGTGGGGGAGGTGTTTAAAATCAAACCAAATTGTAATAATTCTTGAATTTCTTTCTCTCCATAGCCTACTGTTGTAGATTCCGTTGTGGGAGTGTCAGGTAACAATATATACTTTAACTCCTCAAAATTAGTATTTCAGCGGAAAGTATCATGTTACTTGTCACTTGTTAAAAAAAAAAAAAAAAAAGAACAGAAACATATTTCTCCCAACACTAATTAGAGGTGAACTCAAATATTCCTTGACATCATTTGTGTGTGTGTATGAAGCCCAAATTATTATAGTAACAGTGAAACAAGCAAAACTAACATGTCAGTCAGGTGATGTAGTCATAACAGTTTGTTAAAAACCACAATGAAAGAGCCAAAGAAAGCAAAGATAAGTCAAGACCCACTGTGCAGGGGGCTATAATCCATGTTTCTGTGAATGGGCCTCATGACATGGATGCAACATACAGAAGACATCTGCGCCAATGAAAACATTAACACAGCCCATATGATTCTTACAGTGGACCCATGATATTTCCACAGATTTATGGATGTTTTTCTGCTGTTTTTAGCTGGTAGATCAACATATTTCACTTTTGTCTTAGTGTCACGCTACTGTAGGAATACTGTCCTTGCATCAGAGACTGAGACATCCAGATGTCTGACTCTCATGCTGATGACAGCTGCATGAATTAATATATAAAAAGGACAATTATCTGTACCTTCACTTGCCAAAAATGTTTCATATTCTTCTCAAATCACTGGAGATAGTTATGAATGCTTCTGAAGAGAAACTACCAGAATCAAACAAAAAGTGATATAATCTCATTCTCTGGCTCGCTTCCTTCTGCACCTCAGAATATTATTTATAACAATATGTATCTACACTGATATGTCATATCTTCTGTCTTTTGACTATTCATTTGGTTCAGATATGCTGTATAATTATGTGTTAATGGGAATATTTGTGAATATTTGCAGGAACCTGTTAACAGCCGCGTGTAAATATGTAACAGTGCCTATCTTTCTGATGTTGTGTGGTCTGGCAGATGTGGTGGAGATCACTCCTCGTTATCCCACACGCCTGAGACCAGATACTGAGGACCAAGACACAGCATCCATAGATGTTGCCACAAAAGTCACAGGTGAACTGAATAAGGTCCCTAATACTGCCAGTCCTGCGGTTACACTAGGGATACACACTCTCCCCTGAAAAGTGTATTTATGTATTATGAAGTTACTGAGTTGGAGAAGCCACCTGATCACCCGACACCCTTCAAAATGTGTTTACATTGTGGGATGATGCTGTTTAATAGTTTAGTTTTAGCTGGACACATGAAGTTAATCATTTGTCTAGTGTTTAAGGTCTCTGGGATAAGCCCAAACCCTTTTTGAAGAGTGGATGGCTGTCTCTGCTTTTGGATGTGAAACAACTACTAACACTTTGTTGTTTAGTTATACTCTCACTTCTAATGCCTTAAGTCTGCTAGAATCACTCTCTTCTCTGAATCAATCAATACTGAGTGCTTTTGTTTTAAACATGAAAACACTCCTCGTCCTTCACAATATTTCAAATCCTTATGGGGTATTTAAAGTCACATGTGAAGTTTGTAAATTCGAGATGGTCCAACAGGTCGTATTTTCTCAGGATAAGCAAAGCTTGAGCAGGCAGCTTTCCCTCACCATCACAGCGAACAGGCTTTTGGACAAGCTCACAGAGGGATGAGGCAAATCATCAAAATAAATGTGCTGTTTGGAACAGGATTTTTACAGAAAGGAGAGTTAGCCAGTCATCTTAAACAAGCCTGTTTAAACAAGCCTGTTTAAGACAAAGTGAATTCCAGTTCGGTTGTAGCTTGGAATTGCTGTACTAGGTAAAAAAAATATATATTTCACGTGTGAAGAATGGACCTCCAGTGCTGTTTATTTGGGAGAAAAGGTTTGAGTGAAGGACTTTTCTCTGCTTGCCAGAGATTGCAAGCCACCACACACAACTCAGACATGCACATCATCAGAAAAAGAGAGAGAGAAAGAGTGAGAGAAATGTGTCAGAGAATTATAATCCTAGGAGGATGTCTCATGTAAACCATACATCCACATCATAAAGGTGGACACACTTTTCATGTGTTGCGGTACACGAGACAGCCGAATAAGCTTTATGAACTGATGAAGTCTGGTGTTAAATCTTACTATTCCAATCATAACTCATGTATATCTGCTGAGGGTGATCAGTTGTCTGTCTTACTTAAAGTTTGGTGGACTTTGTCTGCTTCTGGAGATGTTATCAATGAATGTATCAGTTATTGAGTCTTTAAAGTCAAGTACATGTGACTGTCAAGGTTTTGTTTAGTAATCAGCACTCTCCATTCTTTAGATAAGAGAGAACTCTTCAGTACAGCCCCTCCCCATCGCCCCCCCCCCCCCCCCCCCACACTAATAAAATGTAAAGGACAGATTGAAATACTTGTTAACTTCCCCATCATCTCTTCTCCTCTGACAGACATTGATAGGTGCGCCCTCACGCCTGGCATCTGTGGGCCAGGTCAGTGTATTCCAGTCCAAACCGGCTACACTTGTTACTGTGACAATGGCTACAAACTCAATGCCCTGCAGACACGCTGCATTGGTGAGACCCTCTTAAAATATGCGTGTGGTTATGCGTCAT
Source organism: Chanos chanos (assembly GCF_902362185.1). Classification (NCBI taxonomy): domain Eukaryota; kingdom Metazoa; phylum Chordata; class Actinopteri; order Gonorynchiformes; family Chanidae; genus Chanos; species Chanos chanos. The sequence goes on from NC_044495.1 coordinate 14,266,384, forward strand.
TGGGATGTGGTTTTGTTAGTGGTGGTTAAGGGGGTGGAGGAGGTATAAGCATTTTTTCCAGGGTGCAGTCGCATCAGACATGAGATAAATCCAAGAGAGGCAATTTTGGCACTTTTTTGCCAGCTTAGTCACACTGATTTGAAAGATCTCCTTATACAGAAATACATTCAGTCACTGCACAGGGAGAGCATGTCACAGAACAAAACTGTGTCAATAGCAAGAACAAAATCTGCCGTTACAATATAATAACCACACATCTTTTGTTCTCTCAGACATAAATGAGTGTGAGGAAGACCCTTGTGGAGGCAAAGGAAAATGTGTGAACACATTTGGATCCTACACCTGCCAATGCTTCACCGGCTACAGCCTGGTTATCACTCAGAACAGGAAGTTCTGTCAAGGTGAGGCCAGCCAACAGAGGTCTCTGGATAATGTAGTTCTGAAACCAATCAATCATTCAGACTGAATATGAAATAAGACATATTGTGCTTGGAACAGTTTCTTTTCTTTTTTATCCCAAATGACCTATCTCGTGCCCAAAATGTAAGTACATAAATAAAACATTTGTTCAGTTCCCCATGATCAAATCTCCTCTGACAGACACAGACCGGACCTGCTAGTCTGCACAACATTTCACTACACTGCTTCCTGAAGTTTTATTTCACACAAGCTGTCAGACTGTGACTTGTTTTTTCCCCCAATCTACCTCTCTCCTCTCTCTCTCTCTCTCTCTCTCTCCCTCTTTCTCTCTCTCACCCAGATGTTAATGAATGTGACATGCCCAGTAAGTGTCCTGATGGTCGCTGTGTGAACACAGAGGGATCATA